>NC_134895.1:45675588-45693088 GCF_041734735.1 Babylonia areolata | reverse complement strand
CTCTGGCAAAAACAAGTAAGAGTATTACATGTGGAGGTGGGGAATCGGGGGTGGTGGGGGGAGAGGGGGGGGGCAGGTGGGGGTTGGATGGGGTGAGTGAGAAGGTGGAGGACAGGTGTGTGTGTGTGTGTGTGGGCGGGAGGGGGAGGGTGCGGGGTGGGGGTGGGGGGTTCTGATGTCAGTGGGTGACATAACCCGAGTTGTGTGTGTGAGAGAGTGAGAGAGAGAGAGAAGTGACCACATCTTTAAGTTGACGACATGTTTAGTCCTCTTACATTTTGGTCACTGACAATAACAAGTATAGTATTAGACGTGGAGGTGGAGATAGGAGGGTGGGGTGTGGGTGGGGTGTGTTCTGATGTCAATGGATGACATTACCGAGTCGTGAGAGACACAGAGAGAGAGAGAGAGAAGTGATGACATGCTTACTTGCTTGCCCTTTGGTCACTGACTGGATTAACCCTTTCACCGCCAAGCTCGCATTTATGCACAGGCATGGTAGAGGACCCATGTCACTGAAAGGTGACCATTCATTGGTCTGTTATCCACGAACCTACTGCTCTTATTGTTCGGTGGAAGGATGAGCCATATTTTCTAAACATCGCAAGGGGAATCCCCAGCTATTCTTAGCCACTGTCTTTTCTGTGTTTATACCACGAGGGAATTTTGTACTCTAAATTGACTGGCGGTGAAAGGGTTAAACATCAGGGTACGGAGAAGTTGGACAACCAGAAGAGAGAGAGAGAGAGAGAGAAAAAAAGAAGTGACAAGTTGAAAAACCACCGTGGCAACCATGTGTTTGTTCTGTATTGTCCGTGTGTTCTGTGTGGCTTGTTCAGGATTAAAGACGCATATTGCCAGTCTTGAATAAAAGCTAATTTGTGTTTGCACATTTCTTCTGTCTTTGCTGCTGTGTGCACATGTCAGATGATCGGTCTAAGAGCAAGCCCGGCGCTTCCTTTTTTTTGGGGGGGGAAGTGTCTGAGTTTGTTCCAATGTACCTTTTATTTACCTGTGTGCTAGCTGAATCGGTAGCGTTAGCAGTACTGGCTTGAAGTAATGTACCTTGTGTGTGGAGAGAGTTATCACTCTTTACTATTTGTTAATCATTTGATCTCCTGGCCTCGTTGTTTATTAATTTCGGAGTGACGACATGTTTAACTTGACGACATGTTCGGAGTGACGACATGTTTAACTTGACGACATGTTCGGAGTGACGACATGTTTAAGTTGACGACATGTTCGGAGTGACGACATGTTTAAGTTGACGACATGTTCGGAGTGACGACATGTTTAACTTGACGACATGTTCGGAGTGACGACATGTTCGGAGTGACGACATGTTTAACTTGACGACATGTTCGGAGTGACGACATGTTTAACTTGACGACATGTTTAGCCCACTTACATTTTGGCCACTGACAATAACAAGTAAAGTATTAGATGTGGAGGTGGGGATAGGAGGGTGGGGTGTGGGTGGGGTGGGTTCTGATGTCAATGGATGACATAACCGAGTCGAGAGAGACAGAGAGAGAGAGAGAGAGATTTGAAGAAATGTTTACTTGCTTGCTATTTGGTCACTGACTGGATTGATATTTTATTGACTGGATTTTATTTTTATTGTTATTTATTGACTGGATTATATATTGGTATTTTATTGACTGGATTTTATTTTTATTATTTATTTTCATTTTTTATTGACTCACTTGTGTAAACAAAGTGAGTCTATGTTTTAAACCAGTGTTCGGTTGTCTGTGTGTGTGTGTGTGTGTGTGTCTGTGTGTCCGTGGTAAACTTTAACATTGACATTTTCTCTGCAAATACTTTGTCAGTCGACACCAAATTAAGCATAAAAATAGGAAAAATTCAGTTCTTTCCAGTCATCTTGTTTAAAACAATATTGCACCTCTGGGATGGGCACAAAAAAATAATAAATGAAGCCTAATTATATGCAAACTGCATTTACTGTTGTATTCATATTTTGTGTATTCTCTAAACTTGGCACTTTGATCTGATATTCTGACCCAACAACAAGAGCAGTCATTATTATCATTTTTTGTTCAAACAGGAACTTCTTTTGCTAAGCATGGAAGTTTTATTTATTTTGCAAACGTTTTGGTGCAGATAGTAAAAAAGGGAAATTACTCTAATTAATGCTAGGGGACTTAATTTGCTTTAAACTGATCTTTCTCATCTTAAACATTACATTTCGAAACAAGAGAGGCCTTCAAGACTCACTTGTGATGCACTTTTAAAAAAAAAAACATCCAAGCTTTTTTTGTATTGAGTTTAATTTCAAAATGTAATGTTTAAGATGAGAAAGATCAGTTTAAAGCAAACTAAGTCCCCCAGCAGAGTAATTTCCCTTGTTTTACTGTCTGCACCAAAACGTTTGCAATAAACAAAACTTCCATGTTTAGCAAAAGAAGTTCCTGTTTGAACAAAAAGTGATAATAATGACAGATCTTTTGTTGGGTCGAATATCAGATCAAAGTGCCAAGTTTAGAGAATGTAAAAAAATATAATTATAGCAGTAAATGCATTATACTCAATACATAAAAAGCTTGGATTTTTTTAAAAAGTGTATCACAAGCCAGTCTTGAAGGCCTTGCCTCTCTTGTTTATTTATTGTTTTGTTTTGTTTGCTTTTGTTATTTTTACTTTATTTATTTTATTTTTATTATTTTTATTGTTTGTTTTTTTTGGGTTTTTTATCTTTTTTTTTCTCAAGGGTTGTCTAAGCGCGTTGGGTTATGCTGCTGGTCAGGCATCTGCTTGGCAAATGTGGTGTAGCGTATATATATATATATGGATTTGACCGAACGCAGTGACGCCTCCTTGAGCTGCTGATACTGATACTGATACTGGATTGAATATCAGGGTACGGAGAAGTTGGACAACCAGGAGAGAGAGAGAGGCAGAGAGAGAGAGAGAGAGAGAGCAAAAGCGAAGTGACATGTTTAGCCTACCTACATTTGGTCACTGACTGGATTGAACATCAGGGTCAGAAGTTGGACAACGAGGAGAGAGAGAGAGAGAGGGACAAGACAAGAGAAGACAAGACAAGACAGGCTAGACGAGACAATGCAGATAAGACAAGACAATACTAGACTGATTGATATTGATACTTGTATAGCGCCTATCCTCGGTCGGAGACCAAGCTCTAAGCGCTTTACAAACTCGGGGTCATTTGCACAACAGGCTGCCTACCTGGGTAGAGCCGACTGACGGCTGCCACTGGGCGCTCATCATTCGTTTCCTGTGTCATTCAATCAGATTTCACTGATGCACACACATACACACTCAAACAGACATGTAACATTTTACGTGTATGACCGTTTTGTTTATTTACCCCGCCATGTAGGCAGCCATACTCCGTTTTCGGGGGTGTGCATGCTGGGTTTGTTCTTGTTTCCATATTCCAGCGAACACTGACATGGATTACAGGTTCTTTAACATGCGTATTTCATCTTCTGCGTACGTATACACACGATGGGGGTTCAGGCACTAGCAGGTCTGCACAGTATGTTGACCTGGGAGATCGGAAAAACCTCTACCCTTGACCCACCAGGCACCGTCACCGAGATTCGAACCCGGGACCCTCTGATTGAAAGTCCAACGCTTTAAGCATTAGGCTATTGCGCCCGTAAAACTAGGTAAGACATGACAGGTAAAAGAAGACAATACTTGATAAAACAAGACAAGACAGGCAGTACAAGACTGACAAAACAGCATAAAACAGGCAAGACAAGACAAAATCTTGACCGCACTGAGAGAAATGCTGGGGGAGGGGGAGAGGGGAGGGGAGGGGAGGAGGGGGATATGGGGGCTTGGGGGTGCTGGAAGTCAGAAAGATCGGACTGACCACAGTGAAGAACGCAGCTGTAAGTTGACGTAGAGTCACTGCAGACAGGAACCTACCCTGCCTTTAGGTGACGAGAAACGACGTGCTGAGAGTTAGTTCCCTTGCAGCCAAAGAAATGGCGTGTGACACCATGTGATAGTAGAGATAGAGTGTGTGTGTGTGTGTTGAGTTTTAAGTCACATTCTGGCGTGTGTGCGGTTTTTTTTGTTTGTTTTTTTTGTTTTGTTTTGTTTTGTGTGTGTGTGTGTAAAGCACCTAAAGCAGATTTCTGGATAGTGTGGCACATGTAGTACCCGTTATTATTATAACGCACACACTCACCATTGGTGATGGTGGGTTTTTTCTGTCATCCAAATTACACGCACACTAAGACGCTAAGAACACATCTGACTGCACTTGCAGAGTGGATGATGTAAGAACACTAGGGTTTTTGATGTGGGTGTGTCATCACTAGCTGTGTACAGACTTTTTTCGAGTGCAGTACATCAACTCGACTCAGTCAGAAATGTCTGTTCCAATCTGCCAAGTGCATATCTTCTTCTGCTTCTTCTTCTTGCTCCTCAACTCCTTCTTCTCCTCCTCCTCTTCCTTCTCCTCCTTGCTCCTCTCCTCCTCTTCGTCTTGTTCTTCTTCTCTTCCTTCTCCTCCTCTTCCTTCTCCTCCCCCTCTTCCTTCTCCCTCTTCCTTCTTGCTCCTCTCCTCCTCCTCTTCCCCTTCTCTTCTTCTTCTTCGTATTTTCTTTCTTTCCTACTTTCTTTCTTCTCCTGCCCCCCCACCCCCTCCTCCTCCTCCTCCGTTTTCCTTTTTCTTCTCCTTCTTCTTTGACACGACTGAAGATTTCATCACATGTTTTTGTGTGTGTGTCTGTGTGTGTCTGTGTGTGTGTGTGTGTGTTTTGTGCCGTGAATCGGTGTTCGCACTGGCCTACTTTGTGTTTGTGCTGTGGTGTGTGGCCTTGAGAATGAGCGATGCCCATTGACAGTGTTGAGCCTGTTTTACTCCCATGTCAGGGACGACAGTGATGCATGGAGCAGCCGGGGAGGGGGCGGGGGGGGGGGGGGGGGGGGGGGTCGGAGGGGGCAGGTGCACTGTCCTCACCGGGTCACCAGGCAGGCTTGCAGGCAGGCAGGCAGGCAGGCTGGATAGGTTGTTCGTATGCACCCCCCCACAGATTTCAGTGCAATGCTGTTGCCACTGAAATGTAAGCCAATAAGACTGTGACTGTGCCTGTGACTGTGCCTGTGCCTGTGACTGTGCCTGTGCCTGTGCCTGTGGCTGTGCCTGTGCCTGTGCCTGTGACTGTGACTGTGACTGTGACTGTGACTATGACTGTGCCTGTGCCTGTGACTGTGACTGTGACTGTGACTGTGACTGTGACTGTGACTGTGCCTGTGACTGTGACTGTGACTGTGCCTGTGACTGTGACTGTGACTGTGACTGTGACTGTGCCTGTGACTGTGACTGTGCCTGTGACTGTGACTGTGACTGTGCCTGTGACTGTGCCTGTGACTGTGACTGTGACTGTGACTGTGGCTGTGACTGTGACTGTGACTGTGCCTGTGACTGTGACTGTGACTGTGACTGTGCCTGTGACTGTGACTGTGACTGTGGCTGTGACTGTGACTGTGGCTGTGACTGTGACTGTGACTGTGCCTGTGACTGTGACTGTGACTGTGACTGCCTGTGCCTGTGACTGCCTGTGCCTGTGACTGTGACTGTGCCTGTGACTGTGCCTGTGCCTGTGACTGTGACTGTGCCTGTGACTGTGCCTGTGACTGCCTGTGACTGTGACTGTGACTATGACTGTGCCTGTGACTGTGACTGTGCCTGTGCCTGTGACTGTGACTATGCCTGTGACTGTGACTGTGCCTGTGCCTGTGACTGTGACTGTGACTGTGACTGTGCCTGTGACTGTGCCTGTGACTGTGACTGTGCCTGTGACTGTGACTGTGACTGTGCCTGTGACTGTGACTGTGGCTGTGACTGTGACTGTGCCTTTGGCTGATAAAATGTGTAATAAATAATTTATTTCAAAAATGACCTGGTCGAGCTTTTATGTTAAATGATTCTGAAACATGCAACACTGATTTTGAGTCAGCCAATAAAACTACTCTGAATATAGTTACTTGGGAGATTGATCAGATATTCCAATGGTAGCATTATAGCAACGAGTTCAGCTGTAATTATAGATAGTTTACTTCCAAGATAAAAGTGACCTTTCAATTTTAAGTGTAGGAATTACAAAGGCTGCATCCGTGTTTTTACTTTCCAACACTGAACCATCAGTAAACACCTGAAGGGGTTTTGATACTTTTCATAAAGACGAGTGTTTGCATTCACATTCGTAATGTTAATATTTTCATCCTTTTTTTTTGTATCACAATAGTTTATATCAAAAGCTGGTTTCAGTGTCTCACATGTCAGTATGGGTGTGGTAGTATTTGATACCGCCACGTTTTGTGTTTTTTTTATATATATCTATTCCCTAACTTTCTATTAAGTCAGATGTGTATGTTGCTATTGTCATTTTGAGATGAAGTAGCGCTGGCCCTTTTTTGGAAAGTCTGTATGTGATTTGATTTTCAACTCCTCTCCAATATAGTTACCACTTGTGCTATCTCTTAACACAAACTTTGATGTTGCAAGCTCTTGATATTCATCAAGTGGTAAAATTCCAGCCTTCTCTGTATGTTTCCCAATTTGATGTGGACTTGGAACACCTAGTTCAAGTTTGTATAGCTTTACAATATAAACTTTGTAACTTTTTTTTTTTGGTAGATATTTCGGGGCACTAAAGTACACTTCTTGGCCATATGTAAGTTTTGATCTGACGAGTGCTGTAATCAGGTGAATTTCAGTTTTTTACATCCATCCTCCAAGGTTGTTTACTAATGATCTTCAAGAGATTTAAACCTTTTCTTGCTTTTGTTAAAATGAATTCAAAACGAATATTTCAAGACAGTTTTGTTGTAAGGAAAATTCCCTCAAAAATTGACACATTGTTTGTATTCTAAAAGTTGTTCAAGTAGTTTGAAATTTGGTAACTTCTTAGCTGGGTTGCTTCCTGGGTTAAATGACATCGTATTGGTTTTATCAGTGGATAATGATAATCCATTTTCAAACATGTATGGCTCAAGGCTGTTAAGATCAGCCTGATATAATCTCCTAACGTAATCATGTGTTCTTTATGGCGTTGACTTCTTCGTGGTTATGATCATCCACATGTAACTATCATCAGCTTATTGTACCAAGGTAACATTTTTTGACATTGCTTTAGGAATGTCCTGTATAGTGATATTGAATAGGGTGGGTGTTATGATTGATCCTTGTGGAATTCCCATGTCTAGAGTTCTGGGCGTCGAATATGCTGTTCCTATTCTAGCATGCACAGTTCTATTCGATAAAAAGCACTTGATATAATTGTACCTGTGTCCACTGATTTTATGTAAGAAAACCATACCTTTTTCCGGTATTTTTTTTTTAACATCTGGTTACTGATTGCGTCAAGACCCACATTTTGTTGTTGGTCGCAGATACTGCATTTTTCAGTTCTGTCATCGTTATTGGAAAAAAAGCTGTGAACGACGTATCGTGCTTGTGTGTTCATTATTTTAACTGGATAGCCCAGCAGTCATATGATTATATTTCGCGCGCGCGTGTCTCTGTGTGTGTGTGTGTGTGTGTGTGTGTGTGTGTGTGTGTGTGTGTGTGTGTGTGTGTGTGTGTGTGTGTGTGTGTGTGTGTGTGTGTGTCTCTCTCTCTCTCTCTCTCTCTCTATATATATATATATATATAGAGAGAGAGAGAGTATATATACATATATATATATATATATGTGTGTGTGTCTCTCTCTCTCTATATATATAGAGAGAGAGATAGTGTATATATATATACATTATCTCTCCTTCCACCCCGCCCCCTAACCCCCCCCCGCCCCCCAACTCCCAACAAACATCTCATTCCCAACACCCCCAATACCTCCCCCCCCTCCCTGCACCACACACACACACACACACACACACACACACACACACACACACACACACACACACACACACACTACAGTAACCTCCTTTTTTTTTATAAAATATTTGTGCTGCGTTTGTTTGGTTTGGGTTTGGATTGGATGGTGGCGCGTTTTGTAGTGAAACAAGCCCTGATAACCAACAGCCTCGTACATTTCTTGTTTTGTTTTCTTTCCGCCTGCTTCTGTTGTTAGTAGAGATTTGGTTTCCCTGTGAAAGGGATCTGCACTGAATTATTTAGCCCCCCCCCCCACCCCCCCCTGGACAATTTACTAGTGCGTTTTTACCAGTGCGCGCTAACCAAGTGCAAAAAGAAAGTCTATTGTGAAAGTGGGGATTCGTTTTCCTAGGAGAGTTGTGTTGTTTTCAGTCAAGTACCCCCCCCCCCCTTCCCCCCCCCCCCCCCCCCCCTTTTTTTTTCATTTTGTTTCTGTCAGTATGTGTGTACGTTGCTTGTGAAAGAGATCAGCTCTGAATAATTTAGCTGCCGGAGCAAAATTATTGTCTGTGCAATCCAGGGTACACATTTCCAGTTTATTTGGTTCCATACACGCCGTGTGTATTGTGTCTCATCGGGAACGCTTGCACCCAGAACGCCACTCAAAGCGTAATTATTATGAAACGATGCTAGACAGGACATACTCCCCACACAATGGGTTCTAAGCACCTCCAATTGAAACAATACACATACAATAGTACAAAAGGATATAGTGCGTAATGGCATACAAGAAAAAAAAAAGTTTTATATACACCGAGACAGTAATACACGTGATAATTATGAATTATAAAAAAAAAGCACAATATACACGCGCGCGTGCGCACGCACATATGCACGCGCGCACGCACAAACACAGAACACGCGTACGCACGCACGGAGAACAACCACCCATCCACAAACACACACAAGACATTGAAATTTCATTGAGGTGCGGATGTTGGGCGATACGTAGAAATGATTATGCTTGATTGATATTCATGGACCATGGTGGACAGGTAAGTAAGTGGTGGGGTTTTTTTTATTTTGTTTTGAACGTGGACGGACATGCTGAGTGATGAAGATCTAGGTAAAAAAAAAAATTCCAGTTAGTGGGAGCTTGATACTGAAATATTCCCTGACCAGATGTTAAAGGATACGATGGTGTTTTCGCCCAGAAGAGCTGATAGAAGTGAAATGAGCGCATGCGTGAAGAACAGAGACTGGGTATAATGGAGGTTGTTTTATTTTTTTTAATTGGCGATAGTGGAGTGATGGCCTAGAGGTAACGTGTCCGCCTTGGAAGTGAGAGAATCTGAGCACGCTGGTTCGAATCACGGCTCAGCCTCCGATATTTTCTCCCCCTCCACTAGACCTTGAGTGGTGGTCTGGACGCTAGTCATTCGGATAAGACGATAAACCGAGGTCCCGTGTGCAGCATGCACTTAGCGCACGTAAAAGAACCCACGGCAACAAAAGGATAGTTCCTGGCAAAATTCTGTAGAAAAATCCACTTCGGTAGGAAAAAAACAAAACAAATAAAACTGCACGCAGGAAAAAATACAAAAAAATGGGTGGCGCTGTAGTGTAGCGACGCGCTCTCCCTGGAGAGAGCAGCCCGAATTTCACACAGGGAAATCTGTTGTGATAAAAAGAAATACAAATACAAATACGCCAATATGCCAGTTTCGTACTGAACTTTGTACGGGATGGGTAACCAGTGACGGTGACAGTGAGGGGTGGCGTGGTTTTAGTTTAGTTTAGTTTAGTTTAGTTTAGTTTAGTTTAGTATATTTCTAGTTTTCTGAAAATATACCTCATTGCATTATTCAAGATAACTTGAAGGTGTGATATCAAATCAGAAGATAAACCAGGCGATAGCCTTCAGATGGCCACGGTGGTCGGCGAGGCTCTCAACACGATAGTTTGATTTGATAGAAGACAAACCATCAAGTAATAAATTGCAGAAATGAATCAGTGTGACTCAGGATCAAGGTACAGACTATGGTAGAAGAGAGAAAATAAATTCCGCGATAGAAAAAAACATGGTACTGGGACCTTGAATCTTGGACTCTTCGGGAGGTTGATGTAATCCCTGATGTGTACCACAGCTCCAGGGATCTTTCGCAGTGCTTAGCGGGCCTTTAACAACCTGACTGATTCTTCCTCTTCTTTTTCTTCTTCTTCGTTTGTGGGCTGCAACTTCCACGTTCACTCGAATGAACACGAGTGGGATTTTACGTGTATGACCGTTTTTACCCAGCCATGTTGGCAGCCATTCTCCGTGTTTTCGGCATGCTGGGTTTGTTCTTGTTTCCATAACCCACCGAACGCTGACATGGATTACAGGATCTTTAAAGTGCTTATTTGATCTTCTGCTTGCGTATACACACGAAGGGGGTTCAGGCGCTAGCATCTATGTTGACCTGGGGGATCGGAAAAATCTCCACCCTTTACCCACCAGGCGCCGTTAGCGAGATTCGAACCCGGGGCCCTCAGATTGAAAGTCCAACGCTTTAACCACTCGGATAGTGCGCCCGTCGTTTAACTGATTGGTGAAATGAAATCACTGTTTCATGGGTTTGAAGCGCATAGTTATGCTTTCCAATGGTACACATGGTGTTGCTGATCAAAAGCAATGCTGCCCTAAGAGGTAGCGGTCCAAGTAAAGAAAGTAACTGACATCCTGACCTGCAAGTTCAGTCTTATCTCAGTGAAGTGGCAGTCCGTCACTGAAGAGCAGCTGGCTTGGAACGGTCAGTGGAATAGGGGACTGACCTCTACCAGGATCATAAATACGACGGGCGCAATAGCCGAGTGGTTAAAGCGTTGGACATTCAATCTGAGGATCCCGGGTTCGAATCTCGGTAACGGCTCCTGGTGGGTAAAGAGTGGAGACTTTTCCGATCTCCCAGGTCAGCATATGTGTAGAACTGCTTGTGCCTGAACCCCGTTCGTGTGTATACGCAAGCACAAGATCAAATACGCAAGTTAAAGATCCTGTAATCCATGTCAGCGTTCAGTGGGTTATGGAAACAAGAACATACTCAGCATGCACACCCCCGAAAACGGAGTAGGGCTGCCTACATGGCGGGGTAAAAACGGTCATAAACGTAAAAGCCCACTCGTGTACATACAAGTGAACGCGGGAGTTGCAGCCCAGGAACGAAGAAGAAGTTGGATCAACAATACAATGGAAGACGCGGATTAGAACTGCTCTACCTCTTGTTACGTCAGGTCAGAGGTTCTCCTCTGCTGGTGGTAACCATTGACCCAGTACCACCTGCTGCATACGATTATATGTATGACAGTCAGTCGTGTCCGACTATGACCATCAGAACAGCAGAGGAGGCAACTGCTGTCCCAACTATCTGGACTTGAGTTTGATTATAGTGGAGAGTGTCTTGCCTAAGTGGGACGAGAAAGATTATATTTGCCTTAAAAAAAAAATAAAAAAAGGTACAAAGAGGGTTTTTAGACAGTCGGCGTTGGGATGGTTCCCAAAGGCCAACTAGCCCCCAAGGCTGCAGCACTAAGAGCCAGTGCAATCTTGCCTCGTGGTTTTAGAGTCATGGCATATAGCTGTTAAGGGGAGTAAACCCAACATGGAAAATTTGATCTAGGGAGGGATGGGCTCCGCCTGACTTGACTTGCCCAACACACCCCTCACCTTGAAGGAACAGTTCCTCAGTATGGCGTCCCAATGACACTTCACAGAGTTGAGGGAGTTTCAGTTTCAGCTTCTCAAGGAGGCCTCACTGCAGTCAGACAAATCCATATGCGTTACACCACATCTGCTGGGCAGATGCCTGACCAGCTTCATAACCCGACGCCGCTGGTCAGGTCTTGACTGTGCATGCCTGTACATTCTTCTACCGATCAGAGTGGATTTCTTCAACATAATTTTTGCCAGAGGACAACACCTTTGTTGCCATGGGATCTTTTTCAGTGCGCTAAATGCGTGCTGCACACGGCACCTCAGTTTTTCGTCTCATTCAAATGACTGGAAGCTCAGTTTGATTTTTGTTTTTTTTTGTAGTCAAACGTGGGGGAAAAGACGAGAGTGGGAATCGAACCCAGACCCTCAGGAGCGTTCAGATAAAGGTCTTTACCATTCTGTCACCTCCCTCTTATCTCAGACAGACCGAACTTAGCAGTGCAAGGAACAAGGGTATCAAGTGTCGATCAATGGCTCAAGAATTGCCATACAATAAACCCGCCCCACCCGATACCACACACACCGTTCTTTGTGCAGACTATCCCCCAAGGACCATGTGACTGTGTGGACAAGGACCCCACATACAGGGGACACGGGGTTCTTTGTGCAGACTGTCCGCCAAGGACCATGTGACTGTGTGGACAAGGACCCCACATACATGGACATAGGGTTCTTTGTGCAGACTGTCCCCCAAGGACCATGTGACTGTGTGGACAAGGACCCCACATACATGGACATAGGGTTCTTTGTGCAGACTGTCCCCCAAGGACCATGTGACTGTGTGGACAAGGACCCCACATACAGGGGACACGGGGTTCTTTGTGCAGAAGAGAATGCTGCCTACAAAGTCACAACCTCCAGCCTAACGATGGAAGTTGAAGCTGTGACACATGCCCTCCAGTGGCTATCGTCCATCCATACGCCCGGAAACCAACATGCCATGATTCTAACCGACTCAATGAACCTCATACAGAAAATTGAAAACGGAATGGGAAGCCCAGAGTGGCATAAGGCAATGCGCAACTTTCAGATTAAAAAACTCACATGGTCATACTGCCCGGGACATGCAGGTGTTAAGGGAAATGAGCGAGCTGACAGACTTGCTGGTAACGCAACACCAACGAGCGGCCTACATCTAGGAAAATCGGAAGTCCTCAGAAAAGTCAAAGAATATCAAAAAGAACAGGTACAAGGCCATCACACCATCGATCGCCTCAAAGAAATAAAAGCAGAGAGAGGGAGTGGCTGTAAGTCTAACATGAAAGGTAGAGCACGATGCTTTGCTGATCAAACAAATATCGGCATCATTTCCAAACCAACATTGCGCAGATTTCTTCAAAACGGAACAGAGTCTCTGTGGGCTTTTCCAAATACAATAGACTGAGCAACACACTAGACGCCACGTTCTTGGCATCAGAGATCTTTTCCCATCCCTCTTGCGGCCAATCAGTGGCAGCCTCTGTGCGTGTGTGTATGTGTGTGTTTGTGTGCATGTGTGGGTCTGTATTTTTGAGTGCGTTTGTGCATGCGCGAGAGTGTTAGTGTACACAAGTGTCAGTAGAGTTTTGTGCACGTGCGTGTGTGTGTGTGTGTGTGTGTGTGTGTGTGTGTGTGTGTGTGAGGGGGAGGTGGGGGTACGGGGGGAGGTGGGGTAGAGGATGAGGTATGTGAGTGTATGCATGCCTACACTGTGGGAGCAACAGAATATTGGAACGTATATATATATATATATCTTTGTACATATGTGTGTGGAGATATGGGCATATGTGTGTGCGCTTGTACAAGTAAGTGTTCATCTGTGTGTGTGTGTGTGTGTGTGTGTGTGTGTGTGTGTGTATGTGTGTGTGTGCCGTGGAAGCTGTGATACGTAGACTAGAAATGAGTGTGTGGAGGAGGGGGGTAGAGGAGGTGCAGGGTAACGTGTGTGGTGTGTGTGTGTGTGTGTGTTGGAGCTCATGTACGTTTATATGTATTTGACTGTGCTTTCATATCTGTGAAACTGCATGTTCGGTGCATATCTGTTATGCATGTGTGGGTGTATATGTGAATGTGTGTCTTCATGTTTTACTTTCTTTTTTTTCTTCTTTTTTTTTTTACATTATAGTTATTATTTATTATTTATTTATTTGTGTAAGCTTATCTATCATTTATTCACCTTTTTTTTTTTCTTTTTTTTTCCTTTTTTTTTCCTCAAGGCCTGACTAAGCGCGTTGGGTTACGCTGCTGGTCAGGCATCTGCTTGGCAGATGTGGTGTAGCGTATATGGATTTGTCCGAACGCAGTGACGCCTCCTTGAGCTACTGAAACTGAAACTGTGCAGACTGTCCCCCAAGGACCATGTGACTGTGTGGACAAGGACCCTACATACATGGACATAGGGTTCTTTGTGCAGACTGTCCCCCAAGGACCATGTGACTGTGTGGACAAGGACCCCACATACAGGGGACACGGGGTTCTTTGTGCAGACTGTCCCCCAAGGACCATGTGACTGTGTGGACAAGGACCCTACATACATGGACATAGGGTTCTTTGTGCAGACTGTCCGCCAAGGACCATGTGACTGTGTGGACAAGGACCCCACATACAGGGGACACGGGGTTCTTTGTGCAGACTGTCCGCCAAGGACCATGTGACTGTGTGGACAAGGACCCCACATACATGGACATAGGGTTCTTTGTGCAGACTGTCCGCCAAGGACCATGTGACTGTGTGGACAAGGACCCCACATACATGGACATAGGGTTCTTTGTGCAGACTGTCCCCCAAGGACCATGTGACTGTGTGGACAAGGACCCCACATACAGGGGACACGGGGTTCTTTGTGCAGACTGTCCCCCAAGGACCATGTGACTGTGTGGACAAGGACCCCACATACGTGGACATAGGGTTCTTTGTGCAGACTGTCCCCCAAGGACCATGTGACTGTGTGGACAAGGACCCCACATACAGGGGACACGGGGTTCTTTGTGCAGACTGTCCCCCAAGGACCATGTGACTGTGTGGACAAGGACCCCACATACAGGGGACACGGGGTTCTTTGTGCAGACTGTCCCCCAAGGACCATGTGATTGTGTGGACAAAGACCCCACATACATGGACATAGGGTTCTTTGTGCAGACTGTCCGCCAAGGACCATGTGACTGTGTGGACAAGGACCCCACATACAGGGGACACGGGGTTCTTTGTGCAGACTGTCCCCCAAGGACCATGTGACTGTGTGGACAAGGACCCCACATACAGGGGACATAGGGTTCTTTGTGCAGACTGTCCCCCAAGGACCATGTGACTGTGTGGACAAAGACCCCACATACATGGACATAGGGTTCTTTGTGCAGACTGTCCCCCAAGGACCATGTGACTGTGTGGACAAGGACCCCACATACATGGACATAGGGTTCTTTGTGCAGACTGTCCCCCAAGGACCATGTGACTGTGTGGACAAGGACCCCACATACAGGGGACACGGGGTTCTTTGTGCAGACTGTCCCCCAAGGACCATGTGACTGTGTGGACAAGGACCCCACATACATGGACATAGGGTTCTTTGTGCAGACTGTCCGCCAAGGACCATGTGATTGTGTGGACAAGGACCCCACATACATGGACATAGGGTTGTGCAGACTGTCCGCCAAGGACCATGTGACTGTGTGGACAAGGACCACACATACATGGACATAGGGTTCTTTGTGCAGACTGTCCCCCAAGGACCATGTGACTGTGTGGACAAGGACCCCACATATAGGGGACATGGGGTCTTGAGTGCGGGCCACAAGGCGGGCATGATGTATTTTCTTGGGCAACAAGAGGTGCTGACCTCTGCGTTTTCTCTTGTTGAAAGACTTGCGCTCTGACCACTATTCAGGGCCTGCAGGAGAGAGACGGGGGTGCGGGGTAGGGGGAGAGGGAGGGGAGGAGTTCCTTCCAAACTGGAAGTCGAAGACTGAAAAGATGTGCTTGTGTGTGTGAGGGGAGATTGGAAGAGACGGGGGCTTAGGTGCAGGTCTTTGCTTGTGTGTGTGTGTGTGTGTGGAGAGGGGGTGGAGCGCGCGCGCTCATGCGTGCGTGCGTGACTGTGTGCGTGCGTGCTTGCGTTGTAAACTTTTTATCACTGACAGTTTCTGGGCAACGGCAAGTGAGGGGGACCGGGGGAGAGGTGGGGGGGGGGGGCGGGGGTGGGGGGGGGGAACGGTGTCGGCAGAACGGCACGGTATAGTGGTGCAGGCATTGATAACGTCTCTCTAGTCCTTCTCGTCAAGTCAGGAAGGTGTTGCGCAACTGGGTTTTCGAAAGAGGAGGGGCAGAAGAATCGTAAATCCTCCCATATACTTTTTTTTTTTATCTCTCTGTCTCTGTCTGTCTGTCTGCCTGTCTGTCTCTCTGTCTCTGTCTCTCTCTCACTCTCTCTCTCTGTTTCTGTCTCTTTGTCTCTCTCTCTCTGTCTGTCTGTCTGACTCTCTTTCTCTCTCTGTCTCCTTGTCTGTCTCTGTCTGTCTGTGAGTCTCCAGGTGGTGCCGGCGTTGATAGCGTCTTTCCAGTCCTGCTCTTCAAGTCAGGAAGGTGTTGCGCAAGTGGGTCAAAGAGGAGGAGGTGATAAGGTGGTAGAAGAATCGTAAATCCTTCCATAAACTTTCTCTCTCTCTCTCTCTCTCTCTCTCTCTCTCTCTCTCTCTCTCTCTCTCTCTCCCTGTCTCTCTCTCTCTCTCCCTCTCTGTTTCTGTCTCTTTGTCTCTCATTGTTTCTCTCTTTGTCTCTCTCTATCTCCCTATCTGTCTGTCTGTCTGTCTCTCTCTCTGTCTCCTTGTCTGTCTCTGTCTGTCTATCTGTGAGTCTACAGATGGTGGAGGCCATGATAACGTCTTTCCAGTCCCTCTGTTCAAGTCAGGAAGGTGTTGCGTAAGTGGGTGAAAGAGGAGGGGGTGTGGGGGTGGCAGAAGAATCGTAAATCCTTCCATAAACTCTCTGTGTGTGTGTGTGTGTGTGTCTGTCTGTCTGTCTGTCTCTGTCTCTCTCCCTGTCTCTCTCTCTGTTTCTGTCTCTTTGTCTCTCATTGTTTCTCTCTTTGTCTCTCTCTCCCTATCTCTCTGTCTGTCTGTCTCTCTCTCTTTCTCTCTCTGTCTCCGTCTGTCTGTGAGTCTACAGATGGTGGAGGCCATGATAAAGTCTTTCCAGTCCCTCTGTTCAAGTCAGGAAGGTGTTGCGTAAGTGGGTGAAAGAGGAGGGGGTGTGGGGGTGGCAGAAGAATCGTATATCCTCCCATAAACTCTCTCTCTCTCTCTCTCTCTCTCTCTCTCTATGTGTGTGTGTGTGTGTGTGTGTGTGTATATGTATGTGTGTATATATATATATATATATATATATATATATATATACATAGAGAGAGAGAGAGAGAGAGAAATCGGAAATCCCCCCATAACCTTTTTTCACCCTCCCCTTCTCTCTTTCTCCTTATTTCTGTCTCTTTTGTCTGTCTGTGTGTGTGTGTGTCTCTCTCTGTCTGTCTGTCTCTTTGTCTTTATCTCTTTGTCTCTCTCTCTCTCTCTCTCTCTCTGTCTCTCTCTCTGTGGAAAGGCCTCACAATAAAAGAAAACAAGACAAGACGCAATATCTGTTAACGAAGGTAAAAGATAAGCAAGATATATGCCTTTAAAAAAAAAAAACAACACATTCAGCCCCACGCCTTATATACAGAGACACAAAAGAAAGCAAAATATAAACAAAATGGGGGAAAAAAAAGATCAAAAGAAAAGAAATAAACAACAAAACTTGTATCGCTACAATCACGCTCGATTATTTTGTATTTGTATTTCTTTTCGTCACAACAGATTTCTCTGTGTGAAATTCGGGCTGCTCTCCGCAGGGAGAGCGCGTCGCTACACTACAGCGCCACCCATGTTTTTGTATTTTTTTTCCTGCGTGGA
>NC_134895.1:45653088-45668088 GCF_041734735.1 Babylonia areolata | reverse complement strand
CCGTAGTCTGGGTTCAGACCGTTGGGGCACCGCTGCTGACCTGGCCACCACCCCTCTCCACTCTTCACGGTTTTCTGATTTCCTCAGGGCGTCACCGAGCGTCAAGCCTGTCCACCCCCGGATGTTGTCTTCCCATCTCTTCTTCTGCCGTCCTCTCCTTCTGCCTCCTTGTACGGTGCCTTGCAGGAACGTTTTGGCAAGACCAGATGATCGGGAGATGTGTCCATACCACCTAAGTTTGCGTTTTTTCACTATGGACAGAAGGTCTTCGTAGGGTCCAATACTTTGCTTGATTCTGTTCTTCACTTCCGTGTTAGTGATGTGGTCTCTGTAGGAGATGCCAAGTAGTCTACGAAAGCATCTCATCTCGACAGCTTGGATTCTTCTCTCGATGTCTGCAGTCAGGGTCCAAGTCTCGCAAGCGTAGAGCAATACTGATATAACCAGGGAACGCATCAGTCTGATTTTTTAGCTGAGAGCGATGTTTTTGTTGTTCCAGATGGTGTTCAGCTTGTTGAGTGCCATTGTTGTTTGGGCAATTCTCGAGAGTACTTCTGGTTTAGATCCTTCATCTGACACGATTGCTCCCAGATATTTGAAGCTGTGGACTGTTTTAAGCTTTTCGTCGTTGACTTTGATGTCAATGCTGATGCCGTTGGTGTTGTTAGTCATCAGTTTGGTTTTAATTTTCTCCGCACTGATTTGCATTCCATACGATGTGGAGGCTTTGTCTAGATGTAAATGTAAATCACATATGTCAATGTTCGGTTTATACAATTTATTCAGTGCTGGGATGAAAACACAATTTGATCTAAGTAAATTCATAAAACTTGGAAAGGGTGTGTAACTTTTGTTACATCTAAAACATACTTGTCAGCATGTTTAAGTTTGATTTGTTTTGTTGCAAATCATTATCATTAGCGTGTGTGTGCGTGCGTGGGTGTGCGTTTTTGCGTGTTTCGGAGACATCGTTGGAATGAAGTTGTGATTCAATGAGTAGAATAGAATAGAATAGAATAGAATAGAATAGAATATGTCTTTATTACCAAGTGTACCGGGGTCATAAGGAATATTGGGGGGGGGATATAGTACATAACAAGGTACGAACATAAATCGAAAATCATACACTGTTAAACACAGATGCAGTAGAAATTTGGATACATACAAGTGCGTATTAAAATAAAAACTTGTGCATACTCACACATGCTCGGACTGCACACACACACACACACACACACACACACACACACACACACACACACACACACACACACACACACACACATGCACGCACGCACGCACACACACACACACACACACACACTCTCTCTCTCTCTCTCTCTCTCACACACACACACACACACTCTCTCTCACACACACACACACACACACACACACTTTTGAACAGTAGCCGCATATTACATGTGGATGTACCAAACAGTAATAGCGAAAGTATGTATGGTTATCGTATCCTATCGTTATCCTACACACCCAAAAAGGATTAAATTTCTTGGAATCTTTAGAGATTAAAGTCAAAAACCACACCACGGGGGCGCTACTGGCTCAAGCCCTCCCCCTCCAACACCCCCCCCCCCCCCCACCCCCCCACCCCCACCCCCCCCCCCCCACACACACACACCCCACCCTACCCCTGCAGGAAGGTGTACCCGGCTTGACCCTCAAGGTGATGATAGCAGCGGGGTATATAGGTCACGGCACGAGTCACCTACATTACACGTAGCGGGTAGTAATAGTCCCCCACACTACAATACCAGGGGTCTGGTCGTCAGTGTTGCCGTTGGCGACCTTAACACCCGTAGCCTTCCCTACCCCCGTAGCCCCCTTGCTACCTAACCCCTCCCCCTCCCCCCACCCCCACCACCACCACCACCACCACCCCACACACACACACCCTCGTCCTTCTCCCTCCTTGACCCTCTCACCCTCATATCACGACAGCAGAGAAGGGATCGCCAGAGGTGAAATGACTGTGTTGCCATACAAAAAGGCTTTGGGTTTGCTATAAGATAATTATAAGAGCGGCCACAGCCAAGTTGGAAGAGGTTGGTTTGACTCCAGGGTAAAGATTCGGATTCGGATTCGGATGATTTATTCATATAGGCCATTGCCCCTCATGATGGGGTGCAGTATACAACATTATTAAACATGCAAGTGCACAAGGCGAAACAATCATCAAAGGAATTATGATATCATTATTGATCTTAACTTAAATGCTTTATATATGTAAATGGACAAATTCTTTATTAGATGCCATCAAAAGACTTAGCCGAAACTGATTTGGAAACTTGAAATACTTTCGTGGAATATACTGTTCTCTTAATTTACTTAAAGCAGGACAACATAGAATAAAGTGTAACTCATCTTCAACACCACTTCTACACAGAGGGCAATTCAACTCATCCACAGTATGATGAGGGTAAAGAGAGAGAAAGAGACAGAGACAGCTATTTAGTAACAGACACTGACACTTTTTTTTTTTTTTTTTTTTTTGTTGCAAATAGCGTTTTACGACTCAACTGCTAATGGGGGCGGAAGGGGTGGGGGGTAATTCATCTTGTGTAAAAGCAACAAATGGAAAAGAAAGCGAGAAACGATAAAGGGAAGTAACAACCAACCTATGTACACCTTCAGAAACACACAAACAGTCGTCCATTCTCACACATGACATTAATAGATATTCCATACTGCTCATGTATGACAGTCGATTAATTGGGCAGTGACCGACAGAGATAGAGAGACAGTGACAGAGAGAGAGAGAGACAGACAGAGAGACAGAGAGAGAGAGTGTGTGAGTAACGTCAATATTTCCAAACAGAAATGACATGGAGGCACTATAGATCAAGATGTACCCTGCGAAAACGGAGTACGGCTGCCTACTTTTTTGACGAGGTAAAAAAAAAAAAAATAAAAAGGAAAGGGTCAAGCACATAAAAACCCACTGGAACACAACGAGTGGACTTGGGAATTACAGCCTACGAACTCAGAACAAGAAGAAGAGCACTTCATTAATAACTCTCTCCATACAAACGGCGAAAAAGACGAGGATGACAGCGTTTCACCGCAATTAACATCATCAAAATATCACAAGCGGAAGGCTCTTATACTGAATAGGTGTATGTAGAGAACCAATACCGCATTTCTGACGACGGAAGCAAAAGGTTTGGTCATTCAGACACCCAGTGGAAGTCCGAGGCGGTCACTGTAGGGCAGAGGAGAGGACTGGCCGTCCTGAGTGAGTTAAGTGTATCGTCTGCCATAGCAGACTCGAGCGGGGAGAGAGAGAGAGTGTATGTGTGTTGTATAACTATTATGGGCGAATAAGGTTTGTGTGTGTGTGTGTGTGTGTGTGTGTGTTACAACAACCAGTGTTCAGCTGGATCAGCTTCTCTCTCTCTCTCCCTCTCTCTCTCTCTTCATAATAGATGATGAACTGAAATGGCAATCACATATTAACTCTGTCTGCAAAAGGCTGACACGCAGTCTTTTTTTTTTTTTTTTTTTTTTTTTTTTTTTTTTTTTACTTAATCAGCTCAAGCCTTACATAGACAGTGATGCTCGCAGAATGTTCTTCCACGCTCACTGTCTTTCTCACATTAATTACGCATCTGTAGTTTGGAGCTGTGCTGCAGATGTTCATCTTAAAAAAAAACTAAATTCCCTACACAAGAGGGCAGCCAAAATCATTTTACCAGATCCCTCATTGACAACTTTTGAAAAAACAAGCTAGATTAAACATACTTCCATTGCAAAAACAGTGTTCAACAAAGCGTTACTTGTGTACAAAGTGCACAATAACTTGGCATCACAATATCTACATTCGCTTACCCGACGAGCCTCACGCCGATACGGCTCGACCTCTAAGAACATTTTACCACGCAACCGCATTGATATGCTCAAAACAAGTTTTGCATTTTCAGGAAGCATCCCTATGGAATTCTTCTTCTTCTTCTTCTGCGATCGTGGGCTGCAACTCCCACGTTCACTCGTACGCACACGAGTGGGCTTTTACGTGTATGACCGTTTTTACCCCGCCATGTAGGCAGTCATACTCCGTTTTCGGGGGTATCCCTATGGAATTGACTCCCTGGACACGTACAAACGAGCAGTTCTCTACCAACTTTCAAGTCGAATCTCCATACATTTCTTCAATCCTTCCCACCATAAATGACTCAGATATAGAAGCGACCGTTGGCAGTAACAATGAGGGCTTTTTTTTGGGGTGGGGGTGGGGATCTGACTTATTGGATCCGTTTTTATTGTTTCTCCTTGTTCTTGTTTGGTCTTGTTCTTATTCTGTCCTATTTTCTTTTCATTCACTTTTGTTTTGTTTGCTTGTTTGCATTTCTTTTATTTTCTTCTATTTTGTGTGCATGCATGAATATATTCATTTTATTCCATCATGATGGTGACAATAGCTGTTGTATAAGTGATGTTGGTGATGGTAGTAGTCATTTTAGTATCAATTACAACTGTCATAGGTGGATTTGGTGATTGGCAACGATGTGGCTTTAGTCATCCGGTTGTCGATACTGATGACATAATTATTTCTCTTTCCTTCTCCCCCCCCCCCCCCCCACTTACTCTTCTCTCTCTCCCTCTCTCTCTCTCTCTCATTCATCTGTCAATCTGTGTGTGCGTGAGTGTGTGCGTGAGTGTGTGTGTGTGTGTGTGTGTGTGTGTGTGTGTGTGTGTGTGTGTGCGTGCGCGTGTCTCTGTTCTTTATCTCTGTTATCATATTCTTTCTGCAGGACTTAAAATTTTCTCTCTCTCTCTCTCTTTCTCTCCTTTTCATTAAATATATATATATGTGCTATTGAAACTGATGTAGATTAGCAAGGACAGACTGAAAGAATGGGCCATGCCTAAAATCTTAATCTTCGAATAAAAAAACGTTTCGAGTTCTGATTTCCCTCTCTCTCTCTCTCTCTCTCTCTCTCTCTCTCTCTCTCTCTCTCTCTATATATATATATATATATATATATATATGTATATATATATGTATATTATATATATATATATATATATATATATATATATTATATACATACATACATACGTACGTACGTACACAGTATTATATATAATGTTCCAGGGACCAGGAACTTTCAGTCCTTTCCGCTGACCGACAAAAAAAAAAAACCCACAACAACCAGACCAACAGGACTTAACGTGCACAACACACAAAAGTTCAAGACAGGCTGCCCTTCTACCCTACCCCATCCACCCCCCAACCCTCCCCCACCCCCCTCTCAAGATCCTCTCGAAATCTCCCAGTTCCTTAGGAGTAGTTGAGCAGAGTGGAATGGCTGTTTCTCTCGGTCCGTCCGTCCGTCTGTCTGTCGGTCAGTATCGATCACTGAGAAGGACAGGAAACGCTGACACACTCGTTAAGGGGCCAACGAGGGGTCACGTCCAGGACTTCATAGAAAGAACCATGAGGGGGGCTCACATAGGGGTCAACACGAACGGAAAAAAAAAAGAAAAAAAAAAGAAAAAAGAAAAACCTGCTTAGGCCCTTGCTGGCTTTGTATTGTGTGGTCCCGGCCCTGACCGACTTGAGTTGTTGTGGCATGTCTGCCTGCCTGCCTGCCTGCCTGTCTGCCTGCTATACTGACCGTACTAAAGGCCAGATCCGGGTCACTGCACACACACACACAAACACGCGCACACGCACGCACGCGCGCGCATACACGTACAGACGCACGTACAGACGCACACACACACACACGCACGCACACGTTCACACTCATACACATACCCACACTCATACACCCCCCCCCCCCCCCCCACACTCATACCCCCCCCCCCCCCCCCCCCCCCCCCCCCCGTTTCCCGAACACACTACACACAAACGCACACACGCATGCTACACACACACACACACAATCGTGACATGCGCGCGCGCGCGCACACACACACACACACACACACATACACCACACACATACAAACACACACACACACATTCTCTCTCTCTCTGTCTCTGTCTCTCTCTCTCTCTCTCTCTCTCTCTCTCTCTCTCTCATGACAGACCGACGGACACTGAAACCACATGTACACGCGTAACGTCACAGCTCCCAAAGGATTGCCTTAGTTTCAGTATTACTTTCAGTTTCTCAAGGAGGCGTCAATGCGTTCGGACAAATCCATATGCGCTACCCCACATCTGCTAGGCAGACGCCTGACCAGCAGCACAACCCAACGCACTTAGTCAGGACGTGAGTGCATACTTATGTAATTGTGTACCCAGTATCCAAGTGGATTTCTTCTGCAGAATATTGCCAGAGGACAACATTCTAGTTGCCATAGGTTCTTTTTCAGTGCACCAACAGGTGCGTGCTGCACACAGGACTTCGGTTTATCGTCTCATCTGAATGACTATAGACGCTTAGTTTGATTTTCCAGTCAAACCTTGGAGAAAGGACGTGAGCGGGATTCGAACCCAGACCCTCACGGACTCTCTGTATTGGCAGCTGAGCGTCTTGACTATTCTGCCACCTTCCTCTTCAACGGTTTGCTACATCAGTCACAGGATACTACTGAGCCCCGCTGAATAACTTGATAGACCACTGAGTAGTTCCACGGCCATCTTGGATCTTGCCCATGCGCATCTAACTTTCATCGAAATCGCGAGCAATGCCAAAGGCGATCGACACAGACAAAAGCAGCAAAAATGTACTGTCCTCCATTTCTTCAGTTGATAGCCTCTATTGCGACAACTAAACTCTTTATGATGAAGTTGATGGAACATACGATGGGTATGCACAATTAATATGAATAAAAAATAAATGAATAAAAATAAAAAAAAAGTCGAAACAAGAAGCCTGCTGTTTCGCACGTTCTTCCTCTCTCGGTCACCTTTATTGCTCGTGATTTTGGAGAGCCAATCAACTTCGAGAGCACAGATCATGTGACATGTAGTCATGTAAGCACGGAGCTTTCAAGCGGTCTATTTAGGCAGTGTGTGTGTGTGTGTGTGTGTGTGTTCATACGTACGTGTGTATGTGTATCTGTTTGCTCATGTGTGTGAGTTCGCACAAAGCACAATTTAAAACTAATGACGAGTTCACAAAAAAATGAAAGAAAAATAGAAATATATGATCAAAGAAATAAGGAAATATTAGATAAAGAGACTTGCTGATAGAGAAAGGAGGGACAGTTTTGTAAAAAATGAAACAAATAATAATAATTAAAAAAACAAACAAAAAAAACCCCGATAATTATGTCTTACCTTCACGAAAACCACTGACAACATACTAGTTGACGCTGAGGTTGGACCAGAAACAATAGTTTTATATTCCCTACATGCAGAAATTGACAACAGCTTACAATTTTTGAACCAACAGCAAAGTGAGATCTGTAGTATGACCAATGCTTTCTTCCGCTGAAAATAGGGATTCATTTACAGCTTAGTCTTTTGTAGTCAGTCGACGATGACTCCAGTCTCAAACTAGTAGGTATATCGCACTGCGTATTCAGTATATTTCTGAATATGCATGTCTGTGGTTCGTCATAGTGAGTGTGCATTTATAGATGACAATAGACAGTAATACTTACATAGGCCGTGAAGTGCTTTGACAGTGTATTTAGTGCTGCAGCGTTGGGGGGCTAGTTGGCTTTTAGGGACCGTACCAACATCAACTATCATCAAACCCTCTTGGCCGAGAGAGTGGGGATGAATAGAATAGAATAGATTTTATTGTCATGAAACCGTAAGTGCAATGGTAAATGAATGAACGAATGAAAAAACACACAATTAATCAATCAGTTAATGCAGTAAATTGCAGCAGCATTCATAAACAAATTTTCCCAATCTAGTTTGTATATATTCATCATCTGTTAGCATCACCTGACTGGAAATATGTCCTGTGTTGTTCGAATTTTGAATATCCTTTAAAAATTGTTGCCTTAAGGTTTTATATTTAATGCAATGATCAAGAAGATGGATTTCTTCCAGGACGTTACACCTGTTGCACAATCTGTCTTCTTGTGGAATATTTAAATATCTACCTTTCTCAATCTTTAGGTCATGCGCGCTTATTCTGAGTTTCGTTAACTCTCTCCATACGAACGGCGAAAGAGACGACATTAATAGCGTTTCACCCCAATTACCATCATCAAAATATTGCAAGCGGAACGCTCTTTTACTGAAGAGGTGACTGTTGACAAAGAATATCACAGTTCTGACGACGGAAGCTAAATATTGGGTCATTGAGACACCCACTGGACATCCGAGGGGTCTGTGTAGAGGAGAAGAGAGGATTGGCCGTACTGAGTGAGTTAAAGATGTGACTTGGGCAAGAGTAATTCCCTCCACTGAGATACAGTTCTAGCACAGATAGTCCGAACAGCAGCCGTGCCTCCAACGCCCTTCTAACCAGACACCAATGACTATCGTAGAATCATGTAATGATTACATAGGTTGGATATCACACAATACGCTGTGATAGTTTGGATCTTTTACTGTTGTTCAATATCTTCGAGAAGTAGTTGTCAGTCTTCAGCCAGTTGTTTAGTTTCTCAAGGAGGCGTCACTGCGTTTGGACAGATTAATTCATCTGAAAACTCCACACCACATCTGCTAGGCAGATGCCTGACCAGCAACTGATAACCCAACGCGGTTAGTCAGACCTTGAGTGCATGCCTGTGTATTTGTGTACCTATTGAAGTGGATTTCTTCCTCACTGAGAAGTTTGCCAAACGACAACACTTTTTTTTTTGCCGTGAGTTCTTTTTTTCAGTGCGCCTAGCGCGTGCTGCACACGGAATCTCGGTTTTTCGTCTCATCCGAATGAGTGGGTGTTCAGTATGATTTCTTCCAGTCACACGTGGAAGAAAAGAAAGGGAGAGAGCGGGAATCGAACCCAGACCCTCGCGGACACTGTAATGGCAGATGACGGAGCGGCGTCTTAACGGCCAGTTCTCTCTTCTCCTCTACACAGACCCCTCGGATGTCCAGTGGGTGTCTGAATGACCCAACCTTTAGCTTCCGTCGTCAGAATTGTGGTATTCTTTGTCAACATTCACCTCTTCAGTATAAGAGCCTTCCGCTTGCAATGTTTTGATGATGGTAATTGGGGTGAAACGCTGTTAACGTCGTCTCTTTCGCCGTTCGTATGGAGAGAGTTAACCCTTCTGCCTTCCTTGTCCCTGTCGTTCCAGACATGCAGGTAACAGCTCTGTCAGCCTCCCCCACTCGCAACACTGATGTTCCCCCGACCACAAAATGTTACACGAATTCGTGTGAGTTGTTTGATCGAGTTCTGCAAAGGGGTAGGGGGCGAGGGGGGGGGGGAGGGGAGGGGGTGAACAGCAAAAATGCTGAAAATCTGGCCAGAGTAACCTGTGGTCAAGTGCAGCAGCAACGTTGTACCGTGAGCTGACACGTCCTTGTGGCGGTCTTCATGCAGACAGCTGGCACACGGTCAGCACCCACATGCCTCACATTTTCTCCACTGCACTGCTCTTTCCACAGCCATGGTAGCTGGGAAACTGTCAGCCACTTCCCGTGCCGTGTGTGGAACGAGGACTTTCCATGCGATAATAAAGCGCTAAACACGGGCACACACACACACACACACACACACACACACACACACACACACACACACACACACACACACACATGCACAAACACAAACACAAACGCATGCGTGCGCGCGCTCTCACACACACACACACACACACACACACACACACACACACACACACACACATACACACACACACACGCACTCACACACACACACACATACACATACACACACACACTCGCACACATACACATACACATATACATGTATACATTTATACACCAAAGGCGTGAGCGCGCGTGCTGCAAACTGCAAATCAACACTTTTTGAAAGAGAACACAACATTGATCAATAAATTGTCTCAAACGAAAACACACACACACACACACACACACACACACGCGCGCGCGCGCGCGCGCGTGAATCATCATACACAAAAACAGCACACACATTGAATCATCGCATTAAAAAGCACAACACACACATGCACACACACACACACACGAACACACACACACACACACACTCACACACTCACACACACTCACACAAACACACAACACATTAAAATGCACTACACAGACACACACACACACACACACACACACACACACACACACACATATATATATATATATATATATATATATATATATATATATATATATATATATATACGCGCACGCGCGCTAAAAAAAACAAAACGAACTCAAACATCCCATCAACCAGCGCAAACTGCACTAATGTCACCAAAAAAGAAAAAAATGTATATGTATATATATAATATACCGACCAGAGCGAGAGGAATTCCCTCTCGGTCTTGGCTTGGCTTCGAAGACGTTCGATGGATCCGTTTCCGTTTCCCTTTTCTCGGGGAGGCGGCACTGCGTTCGGACAATCCCGTATTATATATAATACACGCTGCTGGGCAGATGCTTGACAGCAGCACGACCCTACGCGCCAACCAGGCCTTGAGTGCGTGCATATTTATTATATGTGTGCACCCATCAGAGTGGATTTCTTCCACAGAATTTTGCCAGAGGACCACACTTTTTTTTCTTTTTTTTTTTTTTTGTTGCCATGTGTTCTTTCTTCAGTGCTTTAACTCTCTCCATACGAACGGCGAAAGAGACGACGTTAACAGCGTTTCACCCCAATTACCATCATCAAAATATTGCAAGCGGAAGGCTCTTATACTGAAGAGGTGAATGTTGACGAGGAATACCACAATTCTGACGACGGAAGCTAAAGGTTGGGTCATTCAGACACCCACTGGACATCCGAGGGGTCTGTATAGAGGAGAAGAGAGGACTGGCCGTACTGAGTGAGTTAAGCGCGTTGGGTTACGCTGCTGGTCAGGCATCTGCTTGGCAGATGTGGTGTAGCGTATATGGATTTGTCCGAACGCAGTGACGCCTCCTTGAGCTACTGAAACTGAAACTGAAACTGATCTTCAGTGCGCCAAGTGCGTGGCGTGCTGCACATCGGAGGGACCACGGTTTATTATCGTCTCACCCGAATGACTTAGACGCTCGGTTTGATTTTTCAGTCGAACCTGGGAGAGAGAAATGAGAGAGACAGAGAGACACACACACAGAGAAATGAGAGAGACAGAGAAATGAGAGAGACAGAGATACACACACAGAGAGAAATCAGAGAGACAGAGAGACACACACAGAGAGCAGTGAGAGAGACAGAGAGACACACAGAGAGAGAAATGAGAGAGACAGAGAGACACACACACAGAGAGAGAAATGAGAGAGACAGAGAGACACACACACAGAGAGAGAAATGAGAGAGACAGAGAGACACACAGAGAGAGAAACGAGAGAGACAGAGAGACACACAGAGAGAGAAACGAGAGAGACAGAGAGACACACAGAGAGAGAAATGAGAGAGACAGAGAGACACACAGAGAGAGAAACGAGAGAGACAGAGAGACACAGAGAGAGAGAAATGAGAGAGACAGAGAGACACACAGAGAGAGAAACGAGAGAGACAGAGAGACACAGAGAGAGAGAAATGAGAGAGACAGAGAGACACACAGAGAGAGAAATGAGAGAGACAGAGAGACACAGAGAGAGAGAGAAATGAGAGAGACAGAGAGACACACACAGAAAGAAACGAGAGAGACAGAGAGACACAGAGAGAGAGAGAGAAACGAGAGAGACAGAGAGACACACAGAGAGAGAAACGAGAGGGACAGAGAGACACACAGAGAGAGAAACGAGAGAGACAGAGACACACACACAGAGAGAGAAATGAGAGAGACAGAGAGACACACAGAGAGAGAAACGAGATAGACAGAGAGACACACACACAGAGAAACGAGAGAGACACACAGAGAGAGAAATGAGAGAGACAGAGAGACACACACAGAGAGAGAAATGAGAGAGACAGAGAGACACACAGAGAGAGAAACGAGAGAGACAGAGAGACACACACACACAGAGAAACGAGAGAGACAGAGACACACACACAGAGAGAGAAATGAGAGAGACAGAGAGACACACACAGAGAGAGAAACGAGAGAGACAGAGAGACACACACAGAGAGAAACGAGAGAGACACACAGAGAGAGAAACGAGAGAGACAGAGAGACACACACAGAGAGAGAAATGAGAGAGACAGAGAGACACACACAGAGAGAGAAATGAGAGAGACAGAGAGACAAACACAGAGAGAGAAATGAGAGAGACAGAGAGACACACACACAGAGAAATGAGAGAGACACACACAGAGAGAAATGAGAGAGACAGAGAGACACACAGAGAGAGAAATGAGAGAGACAGAGAGACACACAGAGAGAGAAATGAGAGAGACAGAGAGACACACAGAGAGAGAAACGAGAGAGACAGAGAGACACACAGAGAGAGAAATGAGAGAGACAGACACACACACAGAGCAATGAGAGAGACAGAGAGACACACAGAGAGAGAAACGAGAGGGACAGAGAGACACACACAGAGAGAGAAACGAGAGGGACAGAGAGACACACAGAGAGAGAAACGAGAGGGACAGAGAGACACACAGAGAGAGAAACGAGAGGGACAGAGAGACACACACAGAGAGAGAAACGAGAGAGACAGACAGACACACAGAGAGAGAAACGAGAGGGACAGAGAGACACACACAGAGAAATGAGAGAGACAGAGAGACACACACAGAGAGAAACGAGAGAGACAGAGAGACACACACAGAGAGAAACGAGAGAGACAGAGAGACACACACAGAGAAACGAGAGAGACAGAGAGACACACAGAGAGAAACGAGAGAGACAGAGAGACACACACAGAGAGAAACGAGAGAGACAGAGAGACACACAGAGAGAGAAACGAGAGGGACAGAGAGACACACACAGAGAAATGAGAGAGACAGAGAGACACACAGAGAGAGAAACGAGAGGGACAGAGAGACACACACAGAGAAATGAGAGAGACAGAGAGACACACAGAGAGAGAAACGAGAGGGACAGAGAGACACACACAGAGAAATGAGAGAGACAGAGAGACACACAGAGAGAGAAACGAGAGGGATAGAGAGACACACACAGAGAAATGAGAGAGACAGAGAGACACACAGAGAGAAATGAGAGAGACAGAGAGACACACACACAGAGAAACGAGAGGGACAGAGAGACACACACAGAGAAATGAGAGAGACAGAGAGACACACACAGAGAAATGAGAGAGACAGAGAGACACACACACACAGAGAGAGAAACGAGAGAGACAGAGAGACACACACACACAGAGAAATGAGAGAGACAGAGAGACACACAGAGAGAGAAATGAGAGAGACAGAGAGACACACACAGAGAGAGACAGAGAGACACACAGAGAGAGAAATGAGAGAGACAGAGAGACACACAGAGAGAGAAACGAGAGAGACAGAGAGACACACAGAGAGAGAGACACACAGAGAGAGAAATGAGAGAGACAGAGAGACACACACAGAGAGAAACGAGAGAGACACACACACAGAGAAATGAGAGAGACAGAGAGACACACACAGAGAGAAACGAGAGAGACAGAGAGACACACACAGAGAGAAACGAGAGAGACAGAGAGACACACACAGAGAGAAACGAGAGAGACAGAGAGACACACACAGAGAAATGAGAGAGACAGAGAGACATACAGAGAGAGAAACGAGAGAGACAGAGAGACACACACAGAGAGAAATGAGAGAGACAGAGAGACACACACAGAGAAATGAGAGAGACAGAGAGACACACAGAGAGAGAAACGAGAGAGACAGAGAGACACACACAGAGAAATGAGAGAGACAGAGAGACACACACAGAGAAACGAGAGAGACAGAGAGACACACACAGAGAAACGAGAGAGACAGAGAGACACACACAGAGAGAAACGAGAGAGACAGAGAGACACACAGAGAGAGAAACGAGAGAGACAGAGAGACACACACAGAGAGAAATGAGAGAGACAGAGAGACACACACAGAGAAATGAGAGAGACAGAGAGACACACAGAGAGAGAAATGAGAGAGACAGAGAGACACACACAGAGAAATGAGAGAGACAGAGAGACACACACAGAGAGAAACGAGAGAGACAGAGACACACACACACACACAGAGAAATGAGAGAGACAGAGAGACACACAGAGAGAGAAATGAGAGAGACAGAGAGACACACAGAGAGAGAAACGAGAGAGACAGAGAGACACACACAGAGAGAAATGAGAGAGACAGAGAGACACACAGAGAGAGAGAGAGAGAGAGACACACAGAGAGAGAAACGAGAGAGACAGAGAGACACACAGAGAGAGAAATGAGAGAGACAGAGAGACACACAGAGAGAAATGAGAGAGACAGAGAGACACACAGAGAGAGAAATGAGAGAGACAGAGAGACACACAGAGAGAGAAATGAGAGAGACAGAGAGACACACACACAGAGCAATGAGAGAGACAGAGAGACACACAGAGAGAGAAATGAGAGAGACAGAGAGACACACAGAGAGAGAAACGAGAGAGACAGAAACGCACAGACAGAGAAATGAGAGAGACAGAGAGACACACAGAGAGAGAAACGAGAGAGACAGAAACACACACACACAGAGAAATTAACCAGGGCGGCGAGAACGGGAATCGAACCCAGACCCTCACGGACACTGTGCTGGCAGATAAGTGTCTTATCCCTTCTGCCACCTTCACCCTATCGATGGGTCCAGCAGTGGTGGTGGTGGTGTGTCCATCGAGATCGATGATGACCATCGTTGTCATCCAGATGGGGGATGGGGGGAGGGTGGTGGTGGGGTGGGGGGAAGGATGCTCATGAGTCTATCTGTGAGTGCGCAGATGGCTGAATAGTCCAATCTGCGCACGAAATGTTCGCTGACAGTTGGGGCAGACAAAGACAGGCATATCATTGTCAGGGAGCTTGTTTGCCCGTGACTTTCTGGCCTGCCTCTTCTGAACAG
>NC_134895.1:45640588-45645588 GCF_041734735.1 Babylonia areolata | reverse complement strand
GTTAAAACAACCACCAGCACAACAACAAACAAACAAACAACAAATTTTGCTTTCTACGTGATCAATACACATGACTCTTGTCGCTGACATGTTATGCTGACGGCTTTCTCCATCCTTACTGAGCTGTAGGATACTGTTCAAAGTAATTTCAGTCCATTTCCAAGGCGTAGTGTAGTTTTCCTTAGCCCCTCAGCTTATATCACAGATTGACGTAAGTGTACAATCGGGCCAACAGCAAAGTGAGAGCTGTATTATCAATGGTTTCTCCAGTCAATGGGGAAATCATTTACAGCTTAGTCTTTTGTGAAGGGCTATGACTCTCAAACTGGGAAGCAAAATTGCACTGGGTCTTAGTGCTGCAGCCTTGTGGGCTAGCTGGTCTTTGGGAACCATCCCAACGCCGACTTCCCCAAAAACCCCTTGGCCGAGAGAGTGGGGATGTAACTTGGGTAAGACACTCTCCACTATAATCAAATTCTAGCCCAAATAGTCGGAACAGCAGTTGCCTCCTCTGTTGTTTTGATGGTCATAGTCGGACACAAGTGACTATCATATATATATATATATATATATAAATATATATATATATATAGTGTAGTTTTCCTATGAGACAGAGAAAGAATGAAAAAAAAAGTGAGAGATAACGATAAATAATACGATAACGTTAACGATTTTTTTTTTCAGCAGATGAAGGCCAAAGCCCCTTACTGAAGGGGGTAACATAAAAGAAAGATAAATAAGATTTAACATGACACACTATGAATCTACAACACAAAACCAACCAAATTAATAGCTAACACAGGTGTTCAACAACACTCACGACGTAACAGTTCTGAGTCTCTTCAATGCCTCAGTATATATCTAAATGGCCAAGTTACACAGAGTAAACTCATGTCTTGACGACATGAGCAAATTAAATCTAGAGGGATCTTTACAATACTTTGCTGAAGAGAGAGAGAGAGAGAGAGAGAGGGAGAGGGAGAGAGAGAGAGGACATACATAGAGCAATAAAGAGAGAGAGAGAGAGAGAGAGAGAGACGGAGAGTGTGTGTGTGTGTGTCTGTCTGTCTGTCTGTGTGTTTTCCTTCTCCACCCCACCCCCCCTAGTCCCCCCCCCCCCCCTCCCCCCCCCCCCCCTTTTTTTATTCCGGGCGACATCGGCGTCGATCACTGAGCTGGATGGCGCCGACCATCGTTCTGGCACGGCTCCTGTGGTATGGCCTGAAGGTATAGGTCTCGGGTGAGCTAGTTTAACAGTCTGAAGTGAAGGCTGGCAGTTGGCAGTTGACAGTTGGCAGCGGCGGCCCAGTTCCCCCGGACGGTAGTAGAGCAGTGTGGAGCTGTTTGCCGTTCTTTCCTCTCAGTGTGGAGGGGGGTGGTGGGTTGTGGGGGTGCGGGTGTGGGGGGGGGGATTAGCCCTTCACTGGCCTTATGACTGACCCCTCTGGGTTCTGGGTCTGTCTCTCCCCGTCTGTCTCTCTCCTTTACTCTCTCTCTCTCTATCGCTCTCTCTCTCTTTTCTGTCTGTCCCTCTCTCTCTCTCTCTCTCTCCCTCCCTATCTCTCTCTCTCTTTCTCTTTATCTGTCTCTGTCCCCTCTGCCCGATTCTCTCTTTCACTCTCTCTCTCTCTCTCTCTCTCTCTCTCTGTATCTGTTTTCTTTCTCTCTCACTGTCTCTCTCATTTTTCTCTCTGTGTGTCTCTCTGTCTCTCTCTCTCTCTGTGTCTCTATCGCTCTCTCTCTTTTTCTCTGTCCCTCTCTCTCTCTCTCCCTCCCTCCCTCCCTATCTCTCTCTCTCTCTTTTTCTCTTTATCTGTCTCTGTCCCCTCTGCCCGATTCTCTCTCTTTCACTGTCTCTCTCGCTCTCTCTCCCTGTATCTGTTTTCTTTCTCTCTCACTCTCTGTCTCTCATTTTTCTCTCTGTGTGTCTCTCTGTCTCTCTCATTTCTCTCTCTCTGTCTCTGTCTCTTTCATTTCTCTCTCCGTGTGTCTCTCTGTCTCTCTGTTTTCTTTGTCTGTCTGTCTGTCTGCCTGTCTGTCTCTCAAAATTTAATCCTTGAATTAAAAAAAGAAAAAGAAAAAAAAAGAAAAAAAACGTTTTGAGTTCTATGTCTCGTCGTTTTTCTCTTTTTCTTCCTCCTTCGTTTTATCTTTTGTCTCCGCTCCCACTCTCTCTAATTCTGCCCCCCCCCCTCCTCCCCCGCCCCCATTCGCCATCCCCACTCAGTGTCTCTGTGCCCCTGGTTTTCTCTCTGTCTCTGTCCTCCCTCCCCCACCCTCACACACACTACTCTCTCACCTTTCTCTCCCTCTTCCCCCATCCACCCTCCCAGTGTCTCTGTGTAGATTAGTAAGGACTGTATTATCAATGGTTTCTCCAGTCAATGGGAAACCATTTACAGCTTAGTCTTCTTGTGAAGGACTACGATTCTCAAACTAGGAGGCAAAATTGCACTGGCTCTTAGTGCTGCAGCCTTGTGGGCTAGTTGGCCTTTGGGAACCATCCCAACGCCGACTGTCCTAAAACCCTCTTGGCCGAGAGAGTGGGGATGTAACTTGGGCAAGACCTTCACCTTCACCTTCACCTATCCCGTAGTCTTGTGGACCGTTGGGGCGCCACAGGTGATCTGGCAACCAGCATCCTCCAATCCTCTCGGTTTTCTGACCTCCTGACTGTATCGCTCAACCTCAAGCCCGTCCATTCTGGGATGTTGTCCTCCCATCTCTTCCTCTGTCTGCCTCTCCTTCTCCCTCCTTGCACTGTGCCCTGCAGGAATGTCTTGGCAAGCCCTGATGATCTCGTGGGCAAGACACTCTCCACGAAAATCAAATTATAGCCCAAATAGTCGGAACAGCAGTTGCCTCCTCTGCTGTTCTGATGGTCACGACTGACTATCACATATGTAGTAAGGACAGATTGGAAGAATAAGCTATGCCTAAAATCTGAATCCTTAAATAACAAAAAAAAATAAATAAATAATAATAATTAAAAAAAAACAAAAAAACGTTGAGTTCTGAGTTCTGAGTACTTTCTTCTTCCTTCCCCGCCCCCTCCCCACATTACTAACTCTCTCACCTCTCTCCCCCCCCCCCTCTCTCTCTCTCTCTCTTTCTCTCTCCACCCTCTCTCTCTTTCTCTTCCCCCGTCCACCTTCTCAGTGTCTCTCTCTCCTTCCCTCCCCCCTCCCTCACACTACTAACTCTCTCACCTCTCTCTCCCCACCCCCCTCTCTCTCTCTCTCTCTCTCTCTCTCCTTCCCTCCCCCACCCCCTCCCCACTCACACTACTAACTCTCACCTCTCTCTCCCCACACCCCCCTCTCTCTCTCTCTTCCCCCGTCCACCTTCTCAGTGTCTCTCTCTCTCTCTCTCTCTCTCTCCTTCCCCCCCTCCCTCTCCCCTCACACTACTAACTCTCTCCCCCCTCTCTCCCCACCCCTCTCTCCCTCTCTCTCTCTCTTCCCCCATCCACCCACTCTCTCTCTCTCTCTCTCTCTCTCTCCTTCCCTCCCCCCCTCCCTCCTCCCTCACACTACTAACTCTCTCACCTCTCTCTCCCCACCCCTCTCTCCCTCCCCCTCTCTCTCTTCCCCCATCCACCCACTCTGTCTCTCTCTCTCTCTCTCTCCTTCCCTCCCCCCTCCCTCCTCCCTCACACTACTAACTCTCTCCCCCCTCTCTCCCCACCCCTCTCTCCCTCTCTCTCTCTTCCCCCATCCACCCTCTCAGTGTCTCTCTCTCTCTCTCTCCTTCCCTCCCCCCCTCCCTCACACTACTAACTCTCTCCCCCCCTCTCTCCCCACCCCTCTCTCCCTCCCTCTCTCTCTCTTCCCCCATCCACCTTCTCAGTCTCCCTCCCCCCCTCCCTCTCCCCTCACACTACTAACTCTCTCACCTCTCTCTCCCCACCCCTCTCTCCCTCCCCCCCTCCCTCTCCCCTCACACTACTAACTCTCTCACCTCTCTCTCCCCACCTCTCTCTCTCTCTTCCCCCATCCACCCACTCTCTCTCTCTCTCTCTCTCTCTCTCTCTCTCTCCTTCCTCCCCCCCTCCCTCACACTACTAACTCTCTCACCTCTCTCTCCCCACCCCCACCCCTCTCTCTCTCTCTTCCCCCATCCACCCACTCAGTGTCTCTCTCTCTCTCTCTCTCTCTCTCTCTCTCTCTCTCTCTCTCCTTCCCTCCTCCCCTGCCACCCTCCCCCCCACACACACACACGCTAGTAACTCTCTCCCCCCTCTCTCCCCACCCCTCTCTCCCTCTCTCTCTCTTCCCCCATCCACCCACTCTGTCTCTCTCTCTCTCTCTCCTTCCCTCCCCCACCCCCTCCTCCCTCACACTACTAACTCTCTCACCCCTCTCTCCCCACCCCTCTCTCCCCCTCTTTCTCTCCTTCCCCCCTCTCGTCCCCCCCCCACCTCTCGCCCCCTCCCCCCCCCCCCCCCGCCCCGACACACACTACTAACTTCCTCACCTCTCTCTCTCCCACCACCCAACGCTCACGCTCTTATAACTCGCTCTCTCTCTCTCTCTCTCTCTCTCTCTCTCTCTCCCTCCCCCACCCCCTTACCCCCACGCCCCCACACCCCTCATCCCCCCCACTCTGGCAGTGTCTCTGTGGTGGTGCCCCCTCAGCACTTTATACTTAGCACGGACCGCCCCCATGTGGCAGCTCAGCTCAGGTCAGTTGAGCTCAGTTCAGCAGTCAGTTCAGTACAGTTCAGTTCAGTTCAGTTCACTGAGTCTGGCACCGACTGGCACCGTGGCCCCGGACAGCGTGATTAACGATAACGACCAGCTGACCACTGCTTGCTTGACCACTGCTTCAAGTTGACCACTGGCCCCGTACGGTGACTGGCCTGACAGGTAAAATATAGGTAGGTGGTGGGTCTGGGAGCTAAACGGGAGAACCAACAGTACAAGCGCTGGGCAGGTAAGATAGATACATAGATAGGGTATGGTTGTGGGGCTGGCGAGCGGGGCGGGGGGGGGGGGGGC
>NC_134895.1:45620588-45630588 GCF_041734735.1 Babylonia areolata | reverse complement strand
CACGTGTACACACACACACACACACACACACACACACACACTGAGAGGCTCCTGTTCTGTTATCGACGTGTGTGCTCGTACATCATGTAATGATACTGGTGAGCCTTACTTGCGGACCATTAATTTTACCCCGCAAAGTATGCACCCGTACAGCTCTTCAGTATTTGTATTTGTATTTCTTTTGACCACAACAGATTTCTCTGTGTGAAATTCGGGCTGCTCTCCCCAGGGAGAGCGCGTCGCTACACTACAGCGCCACCCATTTTTTTGTCTTTTTTTCCTGCGTGCAGTTTTATTTATTTTTCCTATCGAAGTGGATTTTTCTACATAATTTTGTCAGGAACAACCCTTTTGCTGCCGTGGGTTATTTAACGTGCGCTAAGTGCATGCTGCACACGGGACCTCGGTTTATCGTCTCATCCGAATGACTAGCGTCCAGACCACCACTCAAGGTCTAGTGGAGGGGGGGGGGGAAATATCGGCCGCGGTTGAGCCGTGATTCGAACTAGCGCGCTCAGATTCTCTCGCTTCCTGGGCGGACGCGTTACCTCTAGGCCATCACTCCACTACACAGTGGGGATGGGGGCGTACGGAGCAAAAGTCTGAGCCTCTCACGTGGACCAATTTACTCCGATTTTTATTTATTTATTTATTTATTTTACACCCGCATCGTAAAAGAGGTGGGCGCTTACAAAGCATACGAATGAGCCTACTATGTGCTAAGCTAGTAGTAGTAGCAGTCGCAGCAGTAGTAGTATAAATATTTGTTTTCGTTTTGACGCAGGCCGGGTTCAGACTCGTCCTCGTGCAAGCCATTGAGCTCAATATAAGATACATATTCAGCTCAGTGATGACAGACCCTAAACCTTTTTACTCTCTCCATACGAACGGCGAAAGAGACGACGTTAACAGCGTTTCACCCCAATTACCATCATCAAAATATTGCAAGCGGAAGGCTCTTATACTGAAGAGGTGAATGTTGACAAAGAATACCACAATTCTGACGACGGAAGCTAAAGGTTGGGTCATTCAGACACCCACTGACGGGCGCAATAGCCGGGTGGTTAAAGCGTTGGACTGTCAGACTGAGGGTCCCGGGTTTGAATCACGGTGACGGCGCCTGGTGGGTAAAGGGTGGAGATTTTTACGATCTCCCAGGTCAACATACGTGCAGACCTGCTAGTGCCTGAACCCCCTTCGTGTGTATATGCAAGCAGAAGATCAAATACGCACGTTAAAGATCCTCTAATCCATGTCAGCGTTCGGTGGGTTATGGAAACAAGAACATACCCAGCATGCACACCCCCGAAAACGGAGTATGGCTGCCTACATGGCGGGGTAAAAAACGGTCATACACGTAAAAGCCCACTCGTATGCATACGAGTGAACGTGGGAGTTGCAGCCCACGAACGCAGAAGAAGAAGAAGACTTGTCTACCTGACAGAAATGGCAATGGAGGCAGGCTAACCTAATCAAGTTACTAACGGATTGTTGGTCAAGTTAATTAAACAAATCAAATCAAAATCTGTTTAATTCGAATACCCTATTTCAGTACATTTCCACACAGTACAGAAGATGCTTTGACAGTGTCTCCAGTCTCACCATGCATCCACAACTCGATCTCCATCCCTCATCAAACCTGTACGACAGTCAGCTGCGTCCAATCCTCACCATCAGAACAGCAGAGGAGGCAACTGGCAACACGTAAAAGCCCACTCGTGTGCATACGAGTGAACGCAGAAGAAGAAGAAGAAGAAGACACCCACTGGACATCCGAGGGGTCTGTGTAGAGGAGAAGAGAGGACTGGCCGTACTGAGTGAGTTAACCATAGCGGATCCCGCGCTTGTTCAGTCGCACAACACATAGTCTGCAAGTCATTAATTTCACCTTGAACGGATAACGTCGACCACCGAGCTCAGGTTTACTGGCTGACAAAGGTTATCATACATCCCAGGATTGAGGAGGAGGAGGAGGAGATAAGAGGAGGAGGTGGTGGACTATCTGACACCGACACCTCCAGCCAGGCCGTCAGCCCGGGGGTTGGGGGTGGGGTGGGGGGGGGGGGTTGAAGAGGGGGGGTGGGGGAGGCGGGAAGGGGGTCGGGGGGGGGGGGGGGGGTTCTGCAGCAAGTCCCGTTTTTTATCTGGGACGTCCCAGCCGAACTCCCGGCCGTAGTGTAGTAATAGGGTCTCCAGAATGCTTAGCAGGCTGCTTGGGCTGTCCACTCACGGTTTGTTTTGTGAGCGATGCATGGTGGGTGCAAAACGTCTGCTGGACAATGCAGGTTTAACACACACATGGCTGCAGGATGAATTATCACGGAACGCCAACGTTTGTTGATATTTCAGATGTCTTTATTATTATTAATATCATTATCATTATTATCATCTTTATTATTATCATCATTTTTATATTATATTGTAGCATTTCAGATGTTTTTACTATTATCATTATTATCATTATTGTTGTTGTTTTATATTATGTTACTTAAATCTTATTCTATTTATTCATCTATTCAATTATACATTTATTCATGTATTTATTAAGTCATTCATTTTTGACATGGGGAAGAATGATGTCACGTCGCGAGTTATCATTAATTGTTACCCGGGTGGACATGGACCGTCTGGTTACCACACATAACTGATGCAAGAACATAGAAGGCAAAAGTTTTGAAACACAGAAAGGATGAACACATTCAGACACGAAATCATGTCAAATGATGCTCTAATCATACTAAACTAAGCCAGATTGCTGAATCAGCAGTTTGTGGTAGACCTTTCACCGGTACACTAATGATTTAACTAATTAACCTGACAAACAGGATTTGACCTCACAGTCACCCGAACTCGGAAGGCCACGACTCCGAACCACAGAAAGACATAAAGATCTCATTTGTTAGTGTCTGTAGGCTCAACACAGTCTTGGGATGCAATTGATAAAACTGTCACAAGCCACCACCACCACCCCCCACCACCCCAACCCCCCCAGCCCCTCACTCCCCACCCCCCCGACTCGTCATCTGTCATCTTTTGACGCCGCAGAGCTGACATAGGACGGCTCTACAGGCGACCTGGAACCGGTTGGTTGGCAGAGAAAGGTGAATTCTTGTGGCGGGGGTCCCTCACCTCCCAGCCCCCAGAGCCCCCCCCCCTCCTCCCCCCCCCCTCGTCCCCCAACCCCACTGCCTCCCCCATGATGGTGTCTGGTCCAGCTGACGTCATGAGAGGTGCCTGCTATTGATTTTGCTGTCAACGGCGGGGCCTGCCAGGGTTTTCACGTCTGCACAGCAATCCTCATCTCTCTCTCTCTCTCTGTCTCTCTCTCTCCCATTTAACTCGGTTCACACATATACACACGTTTCCATAGTAGAGCTTGTGCGATGACACTGAAGAAAGAAAGAATCTTGGCAAGGTTTTGAGTATCGTTTTTTTTACTGACTTTTGTCCGAGACAAAGCTTTCAAATGAAAGAAAGATATTACTGAGCTCTTTAACCACTTGCACGCATATGCTTTCATGAGCACGTGTGTGTGTGTGTGTGTGTGTGTGTGTGTGTCTGTGTGTGTGTGTGTGTGTGTGTGTGTGTGTGTGTGTGTGTACGCGCGCGCGCGCGTGCGTAGTCTGCACTCCACCGCAAGCAATTGCTGGCGCGCGCGTCACACACACTTTCGCGGTTTCATTGGAAGTAAAGAAGAGCAGCGCCTTTTTCGCGTTGCAAGTTGACGTGACGGCCAATTATTTTCATGCCCCTGTTCGTGTGTGTGTTGGAGGGGAGAGGGGAGGGGGTGAGGTGAGGGGGCAGGATTGGAGTGTTCACCTTAACCTTTTGTGTCCGTCGATGTCTCGGCCATTACATCGATTCGAGTCGAGTCTTGCTGACTGGACCTACACACTTTTGACCATACACGTCAGTCAGTCTCCACTTTTCAGCTGATGTCATGGGACTGTGTGTCAGTGTAAGGTTCCGAGCTGAGAGAGGTCAGCCGTGTGTCAGTGCTTGCCGTTCACGCTTGAGTGCATTTGACAAGAGAGAGAGAGAGAGGGGGGAGAGGGAAGAGCAGAGAGAGAGAGAGAGAGCAGTCGACATGTTCTTCTTCACAGTTGGACATATAATAATGTTCCTCGCTTGAAAGAACAATATATATATATATATATATATATATATATATATATATATATATATATATATATATATATATATATATATATATATATGTATGTATATGTATTCCTCGCGTTTTCGGGACTTGTTAACAGTTTCAGTTTCAGTAGCTCAAGGAGGCCGCGTCACAGCGTTCGGACAAATCCATATACGCTACATCACATCTGCCAAGCAGATGCCTGACCAGCAGCGTAACCCAACGCGCTTAGTCAGGCCTTGAGAGGGAAAAAAGGGTGAATAAATAATAGATAAATAGATTTACATTAAAAAAAAGAAAGAACTACTACTAATAATAATAATATGTGTAAGTCTCAAAAACTTGATGAAGTCAACTATAAGCGTACATAAAAAAAATAATTAAAACAAACAAACAAACAAAAAAACAGACTAACATCAATATAATTTATTAAAACAGGCGGGCCAGCATGCCACTGCTTGTCCAGGGCAGAACACGCTGACACGCACGCGGCACGGAGGTCGGTCACACATTACATTTTCAACCAGTGAACACCACACACACAAAAATTAATGTATACCCATGCTCTTTGTACAGATACACACACGCAATATATATATTCAGAGATTGCAGCATTGGGGGGGGGGGGGGGGGGGGGGGGGGGGGGGGTATCTATCCCTGCAGCTGCTATTAGTTTACTACTCCCTCCCCCTTCCCCCCTTCGCCCTCCCCCCCTCCCTCTCCCTCCCCACTTACACTACGAGCATCGTGTTACCGTCGCACCTGGTGTTATATTATGTGCTAGAAACAGCTAACACTACTACTGCCACTTGTAGTTCGACGTAGCGTACCATTACTAACGCAAGAAGCAGTTTCAGTATCAGTAGCTCAAGGAGGCGTCACTGCGTTCGGACAAATCCATATACGCTACACCACATCTGCCAAGCAGATGCCTGACCAGCAGCGTAACCCAACGCGCTTAGTCAGGCCTTGAGAAACAATGTGGAGATGCGGGGAATCGATCCCCGTACCTCTCACATGCTAAGCGAGCGCTCTACCACTTGAGCTACATCCCCTTCCGCAAGAAGCAACAGTGCTGCTAAATTGGCTGCTAACGTGACAATATAGCAGTACTAGTCATACCAGGATGTTGGTGATCATACAAAAAATAGAGTACAATACAGTACAACGATAAGTGATGATAGTAAAATGTTATTATGAAGAAATGATGACAATGGAAATTAACAATAATGATGAAGAGAAGAAAAGAATGTTCGTGATCATAACCGTGGACAGCTTCAGTTTCTCAAGGGGGCGTTACTGCTTTCGAACACATCCATATAATATTAAACGTTACCCCGCATCTGTTAGGCAGATGCCTGACCAGCAGCGTAATCCAACGCGCTTAGTTAGGCATTGAGTGCCTTGTGTGCCTATCCGAGTGGATGTCTTATGTATAGATGATTAGGGAATAGGTTTAGAATGGGCTTTGCATTTAAACCGGGAATGGCGTCACACATTCTGCGCGAGTCATTGAAGACCGGCTGTTAGTTGCGAAAACGGCGTCTGCAATAGCTCGTGTGTGAAGCAGTATCTGAAGCCTAAGAGCACTATCTGAAGCAGTACCTGAAACTAAGCGCTTGGCTACACTTATGCAGGATTTTGCCAGATGACAACACTTATGTTGCCATGGTTTTTTGGGGTTGTTTTTTTCAGTGCGCCAAGCGCGTTCTGCACACGGGACCTCGATTTACAGTCTCACCCGAACGACTATAGACGCTCAGTTCGATTTTTTCCTCCAGTCAAACTTAGGAGAAAGGGCGAGAGCAGGATTCGAATCCAGACCCTCAGGGATTCTGTATTGGCAGGCGAGAGTCTTTACCATTCTGCTACCTCACTCCTAACGATAAACAACAACAACAACAACAACAACAATGCACAGCAATGAAATGATCAAAATGAGCACAACAATAAATGTTTGAGAAGAAGTAGCAAGAGAGGAAGAAGAATGCAGATGACGATGACGATGATGATGATGATGATGACGATGTTGACGGATGATGAAAGATATATATCGTCGACTTGGATGGATATTGCCGGAAAAAGGATGTGGTCGCTCTACAGTTGAAAAGTGTATGAATATAGTTTTAAGTTTATGAAAAAACAAACAAACAACAAATAAAATAAAATAAAAAAAACGATGATTTTAGTTGTATAATCTACGATTTGAGTTGCGTGTACAATTATTTTAGTTGAAAAGGCAATGGTTTTAGTTGAAAGTCTGTGATTTGAGTTGAACTTAATCAGTGATTTTCGTTATGTGTAGTGTATGGTTTTTAGTTGTACAGACGATGATTTTAGTTGAAAAGTATGTGGTTTTAGTTGAAAGCCAGTGATTTTAGTTTGAAAATTTTGTGATTTTAGTTGAAATGTCTTCAGTCAATTTCAGTTGGGGACAATGACTTCATAGGTTTTTTTTTTTTTTATAGTCTTATGACACAGTTCAGCCGACTCTCGAAAACATTCACTTTTCTATTGTCTGAACAGTTGTCGACTCGAAAGAAGATATTTCGACGGGAGACAAAATTTCATGCAGTGGTGCTAGAGGAAGGATTAAAGTTATGACGCAGGATCCAATCATGAAGATTCTCCCTCCACCCCCCCCCCCCCCCCCACCCACCCACCCACCACCACCCCATTTCCTTCGGATAATTGCATTGATACTGTATGACAGCTGTATGTATATCATGCTTGTAAATCTGTTGAAAACAAGAGGGTGGGGGGGGGGGGGGGGGGGGGAGGCGGGGCGGGAGGGACGGGGGGGCGGAGGGGGGTCAGTATATGTCAGTGCGTACGTTACGTCATCAGTGACCCCAGATAACAACAGCGCAGTAAAAGTACACGTGCGCGTAATATATAAGAAACACACGCACACACACACACACACACACACACACACACACACACACACACACACACACACACACACACACATACACACACACACACACACACACATACACACATACACACACACACACACATACACACATACACGCGCACGCGCACGCACGCACACACACACACACACACACACACACACACACATACACGCGCACGCGCACGCACGCACACACACACACACACACACACACACACACACATACACACATACACGCGCACGCGCACGCACGCACACACACACACACACACACACACACACATACACGCGCACGCGCACGCACGCACACACACATGCAGGCACAATAAGCATGGTGTTAGTAAAGTACATAGGGGAAGAAAAGAAAAAAAAGAAGAAGAAAATAAAAATGAAGGAAAGACAAACACACACAACACAGAACAGACACCCAGACACACACACACACACACACACACACACACCTCTCTCTCTCCCTCTCTCTCTCTCTCTATATATATATATATATATATGTGTGTGTGTGTGTGTGTGTGTGTGTGTGTGTGTGTGTGTGTGTGTGTGTGTGTTTGATATCAAAGAGAGAGAGAGAGAGAGAGAAAGAAGGAGTTGGTGTATGGCTTTACCACAGACTTCTTCCCATTACGTCACCGTGCACCTTTCACGCACCCTCACAGGAGCGCTACCAGTCACCATGAACATTTAGAGGGTTTGGTGTTTAATATAGATATTTTATTTTTTTATTTTTATTTTTTATTTTTTTTTAATTTACAAGATGGTCACGTGGCTGCCCTTAGTGATAATATATGGGTCATGCTGGACATGTGTCTGCCTGCTTCCTCCTTCTGTCTGACTGTCTACTTCCTCTTTCTGTCTGTTTGTCTGTCAGTCTGTCTGTCTGTCTACTTCCTCCTTCTGTCTATCTGTCTGCCTGCTTCCTCCTTCTGTCTGTCTGTCTGTCTGCTTCCTCCTTCTGTCTGTTTGTTTGTCAGTCTGTCTGTCTGTCTGCTTCCTCCTTCTGTCTATCTGTCTACTTCCTCTTTCTGTCGATCTATCTCTCTATCTGTCTGCTTCCTCTATCTGTCTGTCTTCTTCCTCCTTCTGTCTGTTTGTCTGTCAGTCTGTCTGTCTGTCTACTTCCTTCTTCTGTCTATCTGTCTGCCTCCTTCCTCCTTCTGTCTGTCTGTCTGTCTACTTCCTCCTTCTGTCTGTTTGTCTGTCAGTCTGTCTGTCTGTCTGTCTACTTCCTCCTTCTGTCTATCTGTCTGCCTGCTTCCTCCTTCTGTCTGTCTGTCTGTCTACTTCCTCCTTCTGTCTGTTTGTCTGTCAGTCTGTCTGTCTGTCTGTCTACTTCCTCCTTCTGTCTATCTGTCTGCCTGCTTCCTCCTTCTGTCTATCTGTCTGTCTGCTTCCTCCTTCTCTCTGTCTGTCTGTCTACTTCCTCCTTCTGTCTGCTTTCTCTGTCAGTCTGTCTGTCTGTCTACTTCCTCCTTCTGTCTATCTGTCTGTCTGCTTCCTCCTTCTGTCTGTCTGTCTGCTTCCTCTATCTGTCTGTCTGTCTACTTCCTCCTTCTGTCTATCTGTCTGTCTGTCTGTCTACTTCCTCCTTCTGTCTATCTGTCTGTCTGCTTCCTCCTTCTGTCTGTCTGTCTGTCTGTCTACTTCCTCCTTCTGTCTGTTTGTCTGTCAGTCTGTCTACTTCCTCCTTCTGTCTATCTGTCTGTCTGCTTCCTCCTTCTGTCTGTCTGTCTGTCTGTCTACTTCCTCCTTCTGTCTATCTGTCTGTCTGCTTCCTCCTTCTGTCTGTCTGTCTGTCTGTCTACTTCCTCCTTCTGTCTGTCTGCTTCTTCCTTCTGTTTATCTGTCTGTCTGTTTCCTGCTTTTGTCTGTCTATCTGTCTGCTTCTGTCTGTCTGTCTACTTCCTCCTTCTGTCTGTATGTCTGTCTGTCTGTCTGTCTACTTCCTCCTTCTGTCTATCTGTCTGTCTGCTTCCTCCTTCTGTCTATCTGTCTGTCTGCTTCCTCCTTCTGTCTCTCTGTCTGCCTGCTTCCTCCTTCTGTCTGTCTGTCTGTCTGCTTCCTCCTTCTGTCTGTCTGTCTGTCTACTTCCTCCTTCTGTCTGTTTGTCTGTCAGTCTGTCTGTCTGTCTGCTTCCTCCTTCTGTCTATCTGTCTACTTCCTCTTTCTATCTATCTATCTGTCTGCTTCCTCTATCTGTCTGTCTGTCTGTCTGTCCACTTCCTCCTTCTGTCTATCTGTCTACTTCCTCTTTCTATCTATCTCTCTCTCTATCTGCCTGCTTCCTCCTTCTGTCTGTCTGTCTGTCTGCTTCCTCCTTCTGTCTGTCTGTCTGTCTACTTCCTCCTTCTGTCTGTTTGTCTGTCAGTCTGTCTGTCTGTCTGCTTCCTCCTTCTGTCTATCTGTCTACTTCCTCTTTCTGTCTATCTATCTATCTGTCTGCTTCCTCTATCTGTCTGTCTGTCTGTCTGTCCACTTCCTCCTTCTGTCTATCTGTCTACTTCCTCTTTCTATCTATCTCTCTCTCTATCTGCCTGCTTCCTCCTTCTGTCTGTCTGTCTGTCTGCTTCCTCCTTCTGGCTGTTTGTCTGTCAGTCTGTCTGTCTACTTCCTCCTTCTGTCTATCTGTCTACTTCCTCTTTCTGTCTATCTATCTCTCTATCTGTCTGCTTCCTCTATCTGTCTGTCTGTCTCTCTACTTCCTCCTTCTGTCTATTTGTCTGTCAGTCTGTCTGTCTGTCCACTTCCTCCTTCTGTCTATCTGTCTACTTCCTCTTTCTATCTATCTCTCTCTCTCTATCTGTCTGCTTCCTCTATCTGTCTGTCTGTCTGTCTGCTTCCTCCTTCTGTCTGTCTGTCTGTCTGCTTCCTCCTCCTGTCTACCTGTCTGCTTCTGTCTGTCTGTCTGTCTGCTTCTGTCTGTCTGT
>NC_134895.1:45563088-45613088 GCF_041734735.1 Babylonia areolata | reverse complement strand
ACGCCGTATTATTAGTCTATACAGGCCTACATGTTCATGAATACATATAGACCCACTACAGCTGCAGGTTCCACCAGGTCACTACGCTCCAGTCAACATTGCTGTGGCGATACGCACATGCGGGGGGAGGGGGAAAAAATCAATTTGTGGTCCACTAATGATAGCCAATGGTTTCGACACATTCACTGTGAACATGTTCCACACGCTGTGTGTGTGTGTGTGTGTGTGTGTGTGTGTGTGTTGCTGCTCGTGGCTCCACGCGCGCAGCACGTGCGTATCAAGTTCACGTTTATACATATCCATGACTGAACACGTTGTCTCGGTCAACTCGAAACACGTTCTCCGCGCGCGAGCATACACATGCACACGCTGGACACGGCGCTCGGCACACAAGAAAACTGAGGAAATAAAATGTCTACAACCAATTAACTTTACATATTCTAACTTGTTTTATTAATATCTGTTTTATTGTTTCGCTGGAGTGTTTCTGTTGACGGTGTCTCACAGTAGATGCATTGATTTTTGGTTTTGTTAATTGACGTTGTATCTTATTTATACTTATGCCGGCGGAATGTTCATTGCAATGTTCTGATTAATCCTTTCTCTGTATAACTCCAGTTTATCCACATACGCACGCGCGCGCGCGCGCGCGCGCACACACACACACACACACACACACACACAAACACACTGACACACACACAAAAGGCAAAATTATTTCGGGGATAATAGATAAGCATTGGCGTGCTTTTTTACATCCAATTCATGCCCTGAACAGGGTCTACACTACACATTGCTACATGTCATAAGTCATAAGCATGGTAATAATAAGATAAATAGAAAAAGAAGAAAGAAAGAAGAGCGCGCGCACACTCATACGGACGCACACTCACACACACACAAGACAGAGGCGCAGACAAGTGAGAGAGAGAGCGAGAGAATAATTCCCTGTCAAGCGCCTGTGTCTGTGGTTTTTGCTGTATATACTGAGCTACACGTTCATTCTGACCACCTCAGCCTAACCACCCTTTTTTTGTCCTCCCCCCGTTTTTACAGTGACCGACTTTCCTTTTTACCACCCCCATCACCCCTCCTTCGACTCCTCCATTCCTATTCTCCTTCCTTGCCTTCCATCCACCTGAGTTCGCGAGCTGTAAGACGAGCGATGATTGGAGAGCTGCCAAGGTCGGAGGGATTTCATTGGCTGTGCTGGTGAGATTGGCGAGGCCTGCGCGCTGAGGCAGTCAGTGTGTGGAAGTAGGTCGTTGTGTGCGGATAGGGTGAGCCGAAAGTGTGCTGTTCGTACCGTTAGTAGACAGTGGAAAGGTGTGCAACGACTGTGTGCTTGCTTCGTCGGTTGGAAGTGGTGGTTGAATCGTCTCCAAAGTTCCCGGTGCGGTTCTCCCTTTTCAGTCTGTGCCTGTTTTAAAAAAGATTCCCCTGGAGTATTGAAACATCTCGTACGCTGTCGCCACAGCTTGCAGAAACCGAGAGTGAACGTGAACTCTACGACTTCGTAAAATCATGAACATCCGAACCGTTGTGAAAGCGAGAGAGTCAGGTAAGAAAAGGGACGCTGCCTTCTCTCTCTGTTCTGCTCAACCCCTTTCTAGTTTCTGCCTCTGAATTCAATCAGGTAGATCGAGCGAAGCTGTAGGTTCTGAATTCCGAACAAAAATATGTACCCAAGGCGAAGCAGAGAATGTTATCATTCGTTGAACAGCCGAGCATTGTGGATAAAAAAAAATATATATATATATATTTATAAATTACCGGTGATAATGATATTGGAAGAAAAAAAATCTTTGGTTAAAAGTTGACAAAATCTGCATTTATACATCAACAACTAAAAAGTCGGAAGAATGTAGATGTATGAAAAATACTATTTAAATAATGCATTGACTAGACACGCTGTTTTCTTACAATGCTTGACATCTGTATATTTTATATGGTAGTCCGTGCAGTCTTGAGGGAATTTGACAACTGACGAACTTTCCAACCTGGACTGGAGGGAGACATACCCGGAGTGAGATGTAGATTTATGTTCTAAAATCAGACTAACAGACGTGAAGAAAATAGTACTCGTACTGTAACCATACTAGTAACTTTGATGGCAGTTGGTGATTTTTAGAAGTTAATGCCTCGAAAAAGTCGTCAGCTATTCATAATGAACACGGCTAAGGAATGCTTTTGCTCCTGTGAGAAGGGAGAAGGGGGGCCTGACTGCCTACTACGATCAGGGATACCTAGTTCTACTACTCGCTGATGAAAGTCAGTTCGTTGCTTACAAGTCAAGAACGACGCAGCTGTTGGGAACATACGTACTGCAGTGGTGGGCAGTGGTCATTGTGGCGGCCTCCCCTGCCATGCCCTGGTCTCTTGGGTCTGTCCGCCTCTCTCTCTCTCTCTCTCTCTTTCCTGTGGGCTCCAGTGTAGAGAGAGTCGCTTGTGGCTTGTACGCGTTATGCAACAGAAGTAAACCGCAGGGTGGGGGTAGTCGACCGTCTGACCTACACTACTGCTACTGTTTGAACCGTTATCGGCGGTGACCTCTGTGTCCGTGCCATTCTGTAGCCTGTCTTTACCTATTTGGCCGAATCTCTCGGACACACACTCTCTTTGTCCGAGTCATTCTACATCTGTCTTTACCGATTTGCCTGATTCGCTCGTACACTCTCGCTCTCTTATTAATTTTAGCGTCTTTGTTGACCAGTCTTTATCGCTTTGTGATCAGAATCGAAATGTTTGAAAGTTCATATATTGAAAGAACATAAACAACGTCCACTCAGTTTTTGTGGATTTTTTGTTTTTTGGTCAGGCTTAAGGTGTTGTTGTTTTTTATATATGCACTTAGTAAAAAGAGTTGAAAACAGTTTGGAGTATTGGTCAGTCACTTGAAAGAGGTACAACTTCACAAATGCACACATGTGTGTCAAAGAAAATGACTGTTGTTATGATTTGGAACCAGTAGAAGGAGAGTAACAGGCAACAAATGTAAAGTTTAGAGAACAGCTATTTAATATTTAGCTGTTGGTTTGTGAGTAAAATGATGCACTTACCATTCACTGATTCGGTTTACATTTTCACATTCAAATGAGTTCTTCTTCTTCCTATAATGTCCAACTGTCGTTGCCAACCTTTATTGACATAAATTTACGTGTGTGACCATTTTGTTTATTTACCCTGCCATGTAGGCAGCCATATTCTTGTTTCCATAACCCACAGAACCAAGACATGGATTGCAGGATCTTTATTGTATTTGATTTTCTGCATGTGTATAGACATGAAGGGGGTTCAGGCACTGGCAGGTCTGCACATATGTTGGCCTGGGAGATATGAAAAATTTCCACCCTTTACCCACCAGGAGCCATTTCCAAGATTCGAACCTGGGACCCCCAGATTGAAAGTCTAGTGCTTTAACCATTTGGCTGTTGTGCCCATCAAAAGTAAGAAATAACTCAATTTGTACTCCTTATAAGGTTCAAGGAGATAATGAAATTCACTGTTCAGATGGTTCTTATCCAGTATCAGGCAGTTGACAGCTCTGATCAAGTTAAAATGCATTCATGTGGCTCATCCATTAATATTGTACTACTGAACCATTTTTTTAAAGCTGCTTGGGGTTCAGAAGATCCTTCCAATTAACATCCCAACTCTTACAGATTTGAATCAACTAGACAAAGAGATGGGGAAGAACATTCTTGACAAACTTAGATAAAATAAATTGGAAGCTAGCCAGCACATGATTGCACAGTGCATCACCTTCCTTTCGTCAGTTTTCCAGAGCTGATTTAAAACATGCAAGGTGTTTTGTGGCCTGTGAAGTGCAGGTCGTTTATTTAGATAGTTACGGCACTGTGTTGATACCACCATGTTAATGCAGTCATCTTAACATAGTGTTTATATATATATATATATATATATATATTATACTGACTAAGTAACTGTTGTGTGTTGCAGGATATGGGAATTGGAGATGAATTTTGCCAGAGATCAATCCTTGTATGTGTTGATGAACTTTGTGGACTTAATTCGGATGATGTAAGTATTATTTGATATCATTTTGCAGTGTTCTTGTCCAGTTACATTTTATTCGATATCATGCACTCACATGATATATAAATGAATTTTTTATGCTCACATGTGATGGGCTGAACTTGAAAAAGTTATATACCTTTATACTTCATTTCTCTGTGATTGGACATATATATATATATATATATATATATATAAGTGTGAAAAACTCAGAGAAGATTGTTAGGGTGAAGAATTTAAGCAAAACTGATTCCTCAGCCGCCCCCCCCTCTCTCTCTCTGTGTATGTATATATATATATAATTACACACACACACACACACACACACATATATATATAAAACAGACACACTCACTCTCACTCTCTCTCTCTCTCTCTCTCTCTCTCTCTCTCTCTCAGAGAAACACAGTTTTCATGCTAGATATATAATAACAGGAGCTGACATAATCGAACACAACCATTTCTATTTGGCGTTTAAAACAAAAAAAGTTTTGATAATGCACCGAGCCTGGTGTATATTTGGCGTATTTAGTGATAATAGTTCAGTGTGATGTGTGCGTATTGGCCCATTTTACTGGTAGTTAACCAGAAGGGAGAAAGAAAGAAAGAAGGAAGAAAAGAAACCGTGCATTGGTCAGACAAAAGCACCTCGCTCACTTACCATCACCACCCCGCTGTTCCTCCCTCTCCTCCCCCCCCCCCAACCTCCTCCCTCCTCCTGTCTTGTGGAAGGAGCCACGAGTGCTTCCAGCAGGATGACACATGGAGGAGGATGGTGAATCAGTAGTGTCTGGTCTGACTGCCTCCACGTGGAAAACGTGACGCCGGAGCAGAACGTTCTTCTCCCACCATCTTTACACTGCCTGTCTTCCCCCACGGCGCAACCACGCGCTCACACGCCCACGAACACACACACACACACACACACACACACACACAGAGTACAGTTCAATACAATACACTCAACAGTACAACAGACAAAGCCCAGAAAACTGGTTACTTGTAGCCGAATGCTTGGAGGGAGGGGGCTTAGGGGGGGGGGGGGAAAGAGGGGCATCGTAATAGGAAGCAAAGGCTCTTTTGGCGGAAGGGGGCAGATAGGTAGATGGAAGGAGGCGGTTGGTGGGGGGGAGAGGGAGGTATAGGTGGGGGTGAATGGATAAGGGGGACGCACTCTTGCGTTAGCTGAACTCACCACGCACAGTGGGGACGGAGAGAGAGAGAGAGAGAGAAGCAAGCTGAGTGTTGGAGAGAAGAGTGGAGTGATGATGGGAGGTAGAGTGTCGGGGAGGGAAGGGGGGGGGGGGGGTGAAGGCGAGGGGGTCAGGTCGTGGTGGCCTTGTGTGCCAAAGGCATTCATCAACCCAGTTCCTCCTCCTCCTTCCTCCTTTTCTCCCTCCCCCCCCCCCCCTTCCCAATCCTCTCCCCCCCCCCCCCCCATCCCATTTCTTTTCCGCCCCACTGACACTATACTCCGCCCAGCCAGACACGGCATCCCCCCCACCCCCACCATCCCCCTCCTCTTCCTCGTCAGTTTCCCCCCTTTTCCTCCCCTCCCCTCTCCTCTCCTCTCCTCTCATTCCCTGCCCCTTCTCCCTGGTGAGCCGTGTTGGCATGGCAGCAGCAAGGGGAGAGAGACTTCACCACGCACGCAGGCAGGCCCATCTGGCTCCCCCCTCCCTCCCCGTCCCTCCCCCCCCTTCCCTATCCTTAGTAGGTCATGACGGTGCACTGTTCATTGTCTGTTGGGTGCGTTGTGGGTTATGTTTTATTTTATTATTTTTTGATTTTTTTGTTTGCTTGTTTGTTACATTTTTTTTTTCACCATTTAACAAGAGGAGAGGGGGTGGTGATAGAGGCGTGGTGGGAGTTGGGGGAGTGTGTGTGTGTGTGTGGTGGTGGGGGGGGGGGGGGGGTTAAAGAAGTTAGGTAGTGGTAGGGTTGGTAGAGAATGGTGGTGGTGGAGTGAGGGGGAGAGGGGGGGGGGGGGTCATCTTAATTAACTCCACACGCCGTGTCAGTGAGTGGTCTGGCATGGCACGCAAACCACTACATTCCTCAGTTGATGTGGGGTTTTTTTTTTCCTTCCTCTTCTTCTTCTCTTCTTTAAACACTGGATCGAGGGTTTGGCCAGGGGGCTTGGTTTTGCCCATAAAACAGTCTTAGGAATTCGTTTCACTCTTACTCTCAGCAGCTGAAAAAGTTTTCCAGGCTTGAATGAATGAACAGAAGTTGATTTGATAGATTTATTAGAAGTTATTTGTTGAAGTGCTGGATTTAGCCGGGTTTTTTTGTTGAGCAAATGTGAAAGGATTGAGGTATAGAAGAAGAAAATGTTCTGATGTGAGCACTATGAATAGAATAAAGAACAGATTTGTCTTTCCTGGCAAAATACCATCAGGAAATTTTTAAGTGGCCAAGGTACACTGTGTGTACGGCTGTTAAAAAATGTGTGCATTAAATTGATGAATATTATTTGCAGTTTGGTAATCATGTGTTTGTGTGTGTGTGTGTGTGTGCGTGTTTGTGTGTGGATGCATCACATGTGTGTATTATATAACATCATTTGCTCGCATACAATGTATATATATATATATATATATATATATATATATATATATATATATATATATATATATAGAGAGAGAGAGAGAGAGAGAGAGAAACAGAGACACAGAGAGAGCTACTTGTGTATGTGTATTTCATGTTCTTTGTGTACCGCACAGTGTATGTTAATGACATTTTTGTTTTAGAATCATGAACATCTCATGCATAATCTGCTGAGCTTTTTGAATCCAAAAGCATTTAAAAGTTTTGCTCCTTAACATCATTGATTTAAACAATGAATTTTTACAAAAGACCATAGGAACATTAAATACTGACATGTTGTGATAGCCCCAGGGAAATACTCAAATAGTCACTGCTGAACAGGTCACAGGGAAAGAGGAGACTGAGACTAGTGAGAGGATAGAGTGTCCTCCATAGATAGAGGAAGATCAGATGAGATAGAATCATAGATCTATCTTGTGAAGACGGTACACACTTTTAAAAGAAAACATAGGCGGGGCACCATTAGTAGGCAAGATGAAGGAGGAAGATACTGAACTATCTTTTTACATAGAAATGATCATATGGATATATTAAAAAAAAAAAAACTGTTGATAATGCAGTTATTGTAGGATTATGGCATACTCACAGCTACAGTGCTGGCACACATCATCTTTACCAGTAGTAAGAACCTGGCTGAAGAACGTAGAAGAGTCACTTCCCCCCAGTTCTTCAGGGCAGACATGGTGGCGCCGACAAAGAGATGTCAAGTTCTGTATTTTCCGGTTGCTGCTCTGCATGCAGTGGTGCTTCACCAGGCGACTGGACCTCCCCTCCTTGGCCCACTTCTTGCTGTGCAGCATAAGTCTCTTTGACGTACTTTCTTTGACATGACTAGGGAGAGTTGCAGTTTCAGTTTCTCAAGGAGGCGTCACTGTGTTCAGACAAATCCACATAAGTTTTGTGTCAAGAGTATCATGTCATTCTTCAGTGAGTGTCTGTTGGGTTTTTTTTTGGTTTTTTCTTCTTCTTTTTTTCTCCAAACTCCTTGACTGCTGCTAATGGATATATGCTCATCATTGAGAGGCCGCCATCACTGTGATCAAACTGAACATACAGGATATCAGTCATCATTTCATCATTTGGGCTTGTTCCTCTTCGGATTGCCTTTGGTACAGCAAAATGGAAAACACCCCTTGAAAAGTGCTCAAGCAGTACTTTGTGATTGCACAAGTTAAGATTCATGCAAAACATCTTGTTTCTCCAGGGTTTGGCAGAGGGGGCAAAAAATGAAGCGCTTTGATCATTTGTCTTGTTGTTTATAATCATGATGGTGATGTTTCTTTGTTTCAGACACCTTGTGCTTCAAGATTCCACCCTGCTGGTCAGTGCTTAGACATGGAAGGTGAGTTTCTGAGTTCTCTCTCTCTCTGTCTCTCTGTCTCTCTCTCACATACACACCCACACCCACAGTGACACATATGTATATATGTGTATATATATATATATATATGAACACACACACTCTCTCTCTCTCTCTCACACACATTCTTTTGTTTATATTTGATTTTTAAAGTTTTTTTTTAACTTAAAAAAAATTGTTTTCCTTTTTAATAATATTTGAAAGATTTTTTAATATTGACAAACAGAATCTTTATCAACATACAATAGAGTAATGTGTCAAGATCCATGAAAAAAAAAAACCTCACAAAAACCCCCCGTATCTCTCCACCCTGTTTTTGGGGAAGCAAGCAGTGTGGGGAGAGTGAGGGATGGCCTGTGTCCAAAAGACCCCTAGTAGTGGGCCAGGCTGGGTGCCTCCCCCCCACACCCCCCATCATGTCCATTTCCCTGCAGCCCACAGCACAGACACTGAGGTTGCACACCTGTCTGTCTGTCTGTCTGTGCTGCTTGCAGACACACAGAGCATGCACACCTGTCTGTCTGTCTGTCTGTCTGTGCTGCTTGCAGACACACTGAGGTTGCACACCTGTCTGTCTGTCTGTGCTGCCTATAGACACTGAGCTTGCACACCTGTCTGTCTGTCTGTCTGTGCTACCTGCAGACGCTTTGAGCATGCACACCGGTCTGTGCTGCCTACAGATGCTTTGAGTACACACACCTGTGTCTGTGTGCTGCCCACAGCACAGACACTGACCATGAACACCTGTCTACCTGTGTGCTGCCTACAGACACACGGCATGCACACCTGTCTCTCTGTGTGCTGCCCACAGCATAGACACTGACCATGAACACCTGTCTACCTGTGTGCTGCCTACAGACACAGGCATGCACACCTGTCTCTCTGTGTGCTGCCCACAGCATAGACACTGACCATGAACACCTGTCTACCTGTGTGCTGCCTACAGACACACGGCATGCACACCTGTCTCTCTGTGTGCTGCCCACAGCATAGACACTGACCATGAACACCTGTCTACCTGTGTGCTGCCTACAGACACACGGCATGCACACCTGTCTCTCTGTGTGCTGCCCACAGCATAGACACTGATCGTGTACACCTGTCTACCTGTGTGTTGCCTACAGACACACAGCATGCACACCTGTCTGTCTATGCTGCCAGCCTACAGGCATAGAGATACAGACAGGTGCTGCATATTATACTCTTTACCACTCCTTTCCCCAGCCTTAAACTGCAAAAACTTTCTCTTTTTTCTTTCCTTGAATTAGATTTTTTTTTTAAATATATATATATCTTATTACGGATCCCCATTCACCATTTCTCTGATTTACCATTTGGTGGGTTTATTTTATTTTTTGTTGTTGTTGTTTTTTTAAATAGAACTTTCTCATCTCTTTTCAAGTGACATAAATGTCACAAAAATTATGCAATACATTCATTGGGTGTACAGACAATTGTCACATCTTCTGCATTGAATATATTATAAATTTAGCATTGTCTGGGGGTTTTGTTTTTTTTTTAGATGATGAATCATGCATCTTTTTCTTTTTACCTGTCATTTTCTCTGTCCCTTTCTTCTCATCTGCATACATGTGTTATTTATTGAGTTTGATGTAGTATTCAGTATGGTCACAAGATCAGCATTCAGCTTTATAAGATTTACTGTTGGTTATAATTTGATTTTTTTTTTTTTTTTTTTTGCTTTTGTTTCGTTAAGCATGCATGCATGCACCTTTATTCTGTCTCATTCTGTTCTTTTCTCTCCTTGTGTGTGTGTGTGTGTGTGTGTGTGTGTGCATGTTTGGTCATGCGGTGGGTGCAGATGATTTATGTGTGCATGTGCGTGTGTGTGTGTGTGTGTGTGTGCAGACGTTTGTGGTCATGTGGTTGGTGGGTGCAGATGATTTTATTTGTTTTCCATACTGTGAATACTATCTACCATTGTTTCCCATGTACCACTACCACTCCACCTCCATGAAGAGGGTTGCAAGCCGGTGTTGTTGTGTGCTGTTTCAGCTGCTGCGGGTGATTCTGAACACCAATTTTCCGAGTACACTCTGTCCAGCCTGCAGCGGTGCCACATGTGCGATAAGCTGCTGCACGGACACGTGCATCAAAGTCTTCAGTGCCGGGGTCAGTGGATTGTGTGTCTTGATTGCCTTTACTTTCTGGGTGCCTAGCTACCCATAGGGTGTTGGGGGTGTCCGTGGATTGTGTGTCTTGATCGCCTTCAGTTTCTAGCTGCCTAGCGTAGTAGCTAGCCATGGGGGGTGGTGGGCGTTGATATAGAGCTTGGTTTCTGTGGTGCCATATCTGTGTGTGTGTGTGTGTGCGCGTGTGTGTCAGATCGAAGTCTTCAGTGCTGGGGTCAGTGGATTGTGTGCCTTGTTCTCCAAGACTGTCTGGGTGCCTAGCTTAGCCATAGGGTGTTGGGTTTGGTTGACTTTTGTATAATTTCTGTTGTGCTGTATCTGTGTGTGTGTGTGTGTGTGTGTGTGTGTGTGTGTGAGAGAGAGAGAGAGAGAGAGAGAGAGAGAGAATGATCATCACATTTGTTTGATTTAGATTATACACCCAAGGGCCCCCTTTCTGTATAAGTTATGAAATTTATCCTCTTTCCTACTTTCTATCTGACCATAGGCTAGCTTTTGCATTTATAAATGTTTGTATGAATTCATGAACCCTTATAGATAAATTATCAGAAAGATATAAAGCCTGTGCAAGTTTACCTTTTGTAATTCACACAATACTTTCATAGTATCAACTGTACATAATGCATTGGCCAATGATAGCAAAAAATCAGTAGTTGAACCCTATGAAAGTGTGTGTAGATCAAGATAAAGCTGAGGTTAGGATCAGTAGTTTTAAAAACTGCCGCCAAGAAAATATCACAGTGATGGTAGTTGGTGATGTCTAGTAGTACTTAATGAATTGTGTTAGTTGTTGTCACTGTTATTTTATCAGTAGTGGTGGTGATGATGTTTGAACAGTGTGTGATGTGAAAATTGATAGCTGTTATCACTATCAGTAGTGATAATGACAATGATGTCTGGTGTGTAATGTAAACGATGAAGACTGTCCTCACTGTTATTCATTGTGTCAGTAGTGGTGATGATGATGTTTAAATTGTGTGTGATATGAAAAATAATAGCTGCTGTCACTGTTATTGTGTCACTATCAGTATTGATAATGACTGTGTTTGATGTCTTGGTGTGTGATGTGAATGATGAAGACTTTTGTCACTGTAATTGGATCAGTAGTGGTGATGATGATGTGTAAGCTGTGTGCAGTATGAAAAAATGATAGCTGTTATCGCTGTCACTGTCAGTAGTGATGATGACAATGTTTGATGTCTGGTGTGTGACGTGAATGATAAAAACTGTTGTCACTGTTTGATGTTATTGTATCAGTAGTGATGACGATAATGTTTCAGCAGCGTGTAATGTGAACGATATTGCATCAGTAGTTGTGGTGATGATGACAGTGAACAGTGAATGATGATAAATGTTGTCACTGTTATTGCATCAGTAGTGGTGATGATGATGTGTAAGCTGTGTGCAGTATGAAAAAATGATAGCTGTTATCACTATCAGTAGTGATGACGATAATGTTTCAACAGTGTGTGATGTGAACGATATGCATCAGTAGTGGTGATGATGATGGCAGTGAACAGTCAGTGATGATAAATGTTGTCACTGTTATTGTATCATCAGTAGTGGTGATGATGATGACAGTGAACAGTCAGTGATGATAAATGTTGTCACTGTTACTGTATCATCAGTAGTGGTGATGATGATGACAATGAACAGTCAGTGATGATAAATGTTGTCACTGTTACTGTATCATCAGTAGTGGTGGTGATGATGACAATGAACAGTCAGTGATGATAAATGTTGTCACTGTTACTGTATCATCAGTAGTGGTGATGATGATGACAGTGAACAGTCAGTGATGATAAATGTTGTCACTGTTACTGTATCAATAGCAGGGGTGATGATGATGACAGTGAACAGTCAGTGATGATAAATGTTGTCACTGTTACTGTATCAATAGCAGGGGTGATGATGATGACAGTGAACAGTGAGTGATGATAAATGTTGTCACTGTTACTGTATCAATAGCAGGGGTGATGATGATGACAGTGAACAGTCAGTGATGATAAATGTTGTCACTGTTACTGTATCAATAGTAGTGGTGATGATGATGACAGTGAACAGTCAGTGATGATAAATGTTGTCACTGTTAGTGTTACTGTATCATCAGTAGTGGTGATGATGATGACAGTGAACAGTCAGTGATGATAAATGTTGTCACTGTTACTGTATCATCAGTAGTGGTGGTGATGATGACAATGAACAGTCAGTGATGATAAATGTTGTCACTGTTACTGTATCAATAGCAGGGGTGATGATGATGACAGTGAACAGTCAGTGATGATAAATGTTGTCACTGTTACTGTATCATCAGTAGTGGTGGTGATGATGACAGTGAACAGTCAGTGATGATAAATGTTGTCACTGTTACTGTATCAATAGTAGTGGTGATGATGATGACAGTGAACAGTCCGTGATGATAAATGTTGTCACTGTTAGTGTTACTGTATCATCAGTAGTGGTGATGATGATGACAGTGAACAGTGAGTGATGATAAATGTTGTCACTGTTACTGTATCATCAGTAGTGGTGATGATGATGGCAGTGAACAGTGAGTGATGATAAATGTTGTCACTGTTACTGTATCATCAGTAGTGGTGGTGATGATGACAGTGAACAGTCAGTGATGATAAATGTTGTCACTGTTACTGTATCATCAGTAGTGGTGATGATGATGACAGTGAACAGTCAGTGATGATAAATGTTGTCAGTGTTACTGTATCAATAGTAGTGGTGATGATGATGACAGTGAACAGTCAGTGATGATAAATGTTGTCACTGTTAGTGTTACTGTATCATCAGTAGTGGTGATGATGATGACAGTGAACAGTCAGTGATGATAAATGTTGTCACTGTTACTGTATCATCAGTAGTGGTGATGATGATGACAGTGAACAGTCAGTGATGATAAATGTTGTCACTGTTACTGTATCATCAGTAGTGGTGATGATGATGGCAGTGAACAGTCCGTGATGATAAATGTTGTCACTGTTACTGTATCATCAGTAGTGGTGGTGATGATGACGATGTAAGGTGTGTGATGTGGCTTGCAGATTGTGGGCTGTGTTGTCATCAGTTCTGCTCCACTCAGCATTCCACCCAGTGCAGTGTCCCCAGATCAGAACGCCTTCGTCGACCCAGCTTCACTCAAAGTGAGTGCACACTTGACAGTTGTGTGTTCATCCACAATATTATGTGTGTGTGTGTGTCATTGTGTGTGTGTGTGTGTGTGTGTGTGATTTTTTTTTTTTGATTTTTTTTCTTATAATTAATATTGTTGTGTGGTGTGTGGCTCAGTTTTTGTTGAAAGAATCCTTATTGTCTCATCAGTTTCTTGCCAGCTCTTTTCTTTTTTTTTTTCTTTTTATTTTTTCTAGTTCTCATCTTTCATGACCTGTCTCTGTGTGCGTATTTCTGTCTCTTGCTTGCTCTTTCCATTCAAGACGACATTACTGTTGTCTTGTACTGACCTTTGGTTTGTGCGCACTGTCTTTTGTGTAATATACAAAACCTATAAATATCGGGAAATGGTTATAGATATATTATTTTATGTATATTGATGCTCATTATTAATCTAATATTTCCATAGTTGTACTGATGTTTTTGGGTTGTTTGTTTGTTTCCATGCTTGTAATTTATCTTACAGTCAATGTTTTTCTGTTCAGATTCCCTTTCATGAGGGGCACAGACCTAAAATGAATACACCTTAGTCTAGAACTCTCTCTGTTCTTCCTTCAGTGTAGCACTGTTTCAGTCTCTGCATCTCTGACAGTCCATCTTTCACAACCTCTTAGCCACAGTCTTGCCGCCTCCTTCTGCACTTGCCTCCTGACTGATTATGTGTGTGATCTGTGTGTGCTTGAAAGCATGGAGCAGACATGCATGATAGACATAATCGTGTTATTTTTGCCAGTCTGACAGAGGAATTAGTGACCTCTCGGCCAGTCCAAACAGTTTTCTGTGGTGTTTGTTGGCAAAGCTACTGTGCTTGCTTGTCTTCCTGTGGTGGTGATGCTTCACAGTTTGTTTTGGTTGCTGACTATGCAGTTCAGGTCAGCCATGCCAGTGCTGTCTGTCGTCGTGTCCAAGAATGCATTGCTCTTTCTCTCTCTCTCTCTCCTCCTTGGCACTGTGGAATCCTGAAGACTGGTCGTAGTGAAGGTTAAAGGTTCTCATGGCAGGTTTGGGAAAGGTCAGGAAGGATGTTTGGATGAGTCAGAAGGAATATGCATTCCAAAAGAACAAGAAAAAGGAGAGAGAGAGAAAAAAAAAAGAGGAGGAAAGTCTGTCATGTCTTTAAATCCTCCTCCTTCTCTTGTGCCGTCTTTGATCTCTGAGAAGGCCTGGGCTGTCTGTGCCTTTTCTGCCTGTCCCTGCAGGGTTTGGTGTATTGATTTTTCTGGCTCTATTTTAGAATGGTGTGCCAGTCGGGAGTTAACCGAGTGCACGCTGGCTGATATATGGAAGACGGGGCCTGGGAATGTCTTGGCGTTTGAGGAGTGGATCATTCCCTCGTCTGAACTGTTTGAAAATGGAAAGAAACCTGTTCTGTCTTCCGCACTGACTTTTAAAACGTACATGCCAAATGCAGGGCTTCCATCTGGCTATTAAAATTTTTCTTATAACATTACTATTATGTGTACTTATGTAGAAACTGTTATTTAGATAATGCGTATTGAACATACAGCAGTCCATAACTTGTACAGTTTCTTTGTAAGATAGATACTCCCATGCTGTAGTATTGGTGTTGAATGGCATGAACTGATCTGATTTTTGTAAATTGGTATGAAATACACTTTAGTTTCATACTTTTACAGAATATTAATGTAGGTTGCAAACTTTACAACACTCTTCAGCTTTTTTCCTGTCTTGAATCTGTATTGAGTGTCTGGCCACAAAAAAAGAACTTGGTTTATACTTCCAGTATATAGTTTACATTTGCAATGCTGTGAGCTTCTCTGCAGAGAGGCAGCTCAGTGGATACAGGACTCACAGTATTGATATATATACGTGTCTTGGTGTTGCAGATGCAGTCTTCGGTTCAGAACTGTCAGAAGAAGTGGAGAAGTCCCGAATGGAAGCGCCATGGTCTGTGGTCAAGTGTGTTCAGGAAATCGAGCAGTGGTGTATTGAGCACAGTGAGTGACAAAGCACCTTGCATTGGAAAGTTCATGATATGTTTAAACTGAAGGAGGGTTGTGACACAGTGTCCTGTAGTCAAACGTTTTGTCCATAAGATTTAAACCGAAGGAGGAGTGTGGTATGTTGTGTGTTTAAAAGTTTATTGTGATAAAAAAAAAAAGCATGGTAAGATGGATGTGATGTGCGGTACTGTTTCTGTGTATTGCAGTGTATGAAACACTGAACACAATTATCAGCTTGTATTGAAGAGAATTTCATGTATTGAAATCTGAAGCAAGGATAAACACACACACACACACACACACAACACACACACAAGGAGGAAAGTACTAAATATATGATAGTATTACATTCAAAATGTTAATATTGAAAGGTAAAGTCATTTTAGGACAGTTTGACAAATCTTGTGTGTATATGTTTTACATACCAGTTAATATTGTTTTGCTTTCATTTTTTTTTTCCAGAATCAGAAGCAATCAGCATATACAGAATATCGGCTAGAACAGAAGAAATCAGCGAGATTAAAGAGGCCTTCAACACAGGTAAGTTTGAGCTTGTTTTCTTGCCTGGTCTTTTGTGTGGACTGCACCTATCTTGCTGCATACCTTAGTCTTCTTTGTCGTGTGCAAGCAGATTGCTATTGTTTGAACTGTTACAAACCAATATTGCTAGGATGCAGAGCAGCACTAGATTTTTATTGTTTGAATTGTTACAAAGCAACATTGCTAGGATGCAAAGCAGCACTTAAAAAGGGGTTTTTGATCATGCATGAATACAAAATGAACAGCTTGCAAATATAATCAGTAGCTTGAGGGAAAGTACAGGTTTTACAGCTCCGGATGGGGAAACGACTGTACTGCCAGTTCAAAAACTGGGCCTTTTTTTTTTCTTTTTTTTTCTCTTGACCTTTATATATATTTTTTTTTTTTTTTTTTTTTTTTTTTTATTTAAAGGTAGGAAAAGCAATCAATAATGTTCCTTCCCCATCCCACACTGAATGTGTGTGATATTACACAGGTGGGTGACTTATCTCTGCTGGCTCTTTTGTGCCGTGAACAGGTGAGCAGGAGAAGGTGAACCTGGGCACGTACGACGTGCACTGTATAGCAGGTGTGCTGAAGAAGTACCTGAGGGAGCTGCCCAACCCCGTTATACCTGTGGAGATGTATTACCAGTTTGTAGATGCCTCAAGTGAGTGCCTGGCTGTTTTGTTGGTTGGTTGATTGGCATCCGTGTGTGTTTCTTTTTCTTTTCTTTTTATGCTGTATCAGTTGTGGGTGTGGGTGTGTGTGTAGGGAAGGGTAGAGGGTTGGTCGGGTTGGGGGGGGGGGGGGGACTTTGTCATGCACAGTGTACCTTTTTTTTTTCTTTTTTTTTTCTTCTTTTTTTAATTTTTTTTTAATGCATCAGTATCACACGCGCACTCACACACGCACACACACACACACACACACACACACAGACACACTTTGTCATGCACAGTGTACCTTTTTTTTTCCTTTTTTTTGTTTGCTTTTAATGCATCAGTATTACACACACACACACACACACACACACACACACACACACACACACACACACACACACACATATGAATACACACACATGAATACACACACACACACACACATACACACACACACACACACACACACACACACACACACACACACTGCATGTATACACACAACACACACTTTTTTTTTCCCTTCTTTCTTTTGATATTTGTAATACTGATGTTGTCAGACGTGGCATCGCTTGTGAATGCACGAGTGCGTGCACAGACACCTGACCCAAGTTGTGTTGCCCTGTGTGTGGTTTGCAGAACAGTCCAGCAAGTCTGATTTGTCCAAGTCGTTAACAGACCTGGTGGAGGACTTGCCGGCTGCTCACAGGTCCACGTTGAAGTACCTGATGGCCCATTTCTGTCGCCTGTGGAAGTACCAGAACGAGTCGGGCACCATGGATGGTGTGGATAAACTGTCTCATGTCTTTTGCCACATTCTGATGCGGCCTCCCTGGGAGAAGATCATGTGAGTGGCAAGAGCTGTGTTCTCCCTCATGCCTCCCTCTCCCCACACATATGCACACACACACACACACACACAACACACACACACACACACACACACACACGTTGTGACAACGCATTACTTTGCACCCCACCCAACCCACACAGAAAAAAAACTACACACACACACACACTCACATAGGAAATGCAAGCTTGAAAGAGAACCAGGTCTTTAATTTTCCACTCGGAAAAACTTTCTGCCCAAAATATATTTAGAAAGTGCTGATTCAGGCATTGTTTGAAATGCTTCTTAGTTGTCCACAGTATTTGAAAAAAAAAAATGGGGGGGGGTGTGGGGGTGGTGGTGGTGGATGTTTTCTCGCTTTTTTTTTTCTTTCAAACCATTGTTACTTGAAAGCATTCATCCTGTGCATTTCACAGTGCTTTTGTTCAGAGTAAAATGAATGTGGCCTTTGTTAAAAGCTGTTTTCACTCTGAATTAAAGAACTTGAAAAATGTGCTGCATGAAAGAAACCATGTATTAGTGTTTTTTGTGAGTGAGAGTGCAAATATGTGTGAGAAAGGGGAGGGAGTATGGAGAGACAAAGGCGTGTTTCACTTTCCATTTGTAAAGTTCAGAGGCGTAGGAGAGCAAGTCTGACTGGGCAGTAGACAAACAGAAAGGATTTGAGGAAACATCACACTTCTGTGTGGAAAACTAAACGTTTCCTCAGTGCAGGCTGTTTTCAGAACTTGGTCATTGAGAACAGTTTAGAGTCCTTGATACAGGCAGGGAAATCCATCTAAGCGACAGAAGGCAGCTGGAGAGGGAGGGAGGGAGGGAGGGAGAGCTGACAAGAGACAAGAAGCCAGCTCAGGTCGTGTGTGTAGTGTAGACTGAAGCTGATGTATGAGGGGCCTGGGGGCATGTCTGCCTGTGACATCAGCTGCCTCTGTGGTTTTTTTCCCCTGGTGGCCACTCCGCCATTTATTGATAAGCTAATGAAGCAGAACTCGGTGGCCTTTCCCAACCTGTCCACCTGCCTGTACCACTTGGAGGCTGGTATGGCCGGCCTGTCACCTTTCCCTGTACTGCTATTTATGTTCTGTACGCTCACAATTGATGGAACAGTTATTGCCGCCTGGGTCACGCATGCTGCTTTGAGCTCCGTGTCAACAGTCTGGCTGAAAATACCTTGGTTTATTTTGCTCTGTACCTTCCCCTCATTGCCACATAAATTAGTTTGCAGTGGCTCACGTCTGTGTGTGTTTGCTATCAGAAACCTGACCTTGTGAATCTGAATTTTGATGGACAGAGTGAAGTACTTCCTATTGAAGTACTTCCTGTTTAACCAGGACATTTTTATCTCTAGGCCTATTTCCATACTGAACAGTGAACTTTTCAAAGCTGTAAAAATGTTGTCAACGCTTATTGCCGGATATAAGCAGAAGGGATTTAATGCGACACTTAACAAAGTGGAGTGTCTCGGTAGCTTGAACATTGGTGGGTCAAGGCCAGTTTTGCATGAGGCATTTAAGATCACTAAGTTAGAAATATGTTGTGGCTTTCGGTCCATGTCATTTAGTACAAGGGCACTTGGGTCAGTGCATGGAAGCACATGGGCCAACAGAGTACTGTCACAAATGCTCAGTGGGCCTTTGTTTGCTTGCTTAGAAGTCTGGAAACAAGAGTGTATTGAGCAAGCTTGGAAGAGAGCACAGATTGAGACAGTCACAAGGACAGCAGTGGAAAAACAGAAAGAAAGCCTGTTGTTTTTCCCCCCCCCATTCTCTTTACATGGCTGTAATGCACTGGAAGCAGAAAGGAAAAGCGTGACAAGTTGTGGCGTACTGTCAGGGAGTGTCATGGGCTTTCATCCTTTTCACACAAATAAATGAACTTTGAGATCTATCAGATTTAGGTGGAACATAATGTACCAGGGGTAGAACATACATATAATCAGAGTTGGATGGAACATTATGTAACAGGGGTTTAACTCACTCAGTACGGCCAGCCCTCTCTTCTCCTCTACACAGACCCCTCGGATGTCCAGTGGGTGTCTGAATGACCCAACCTTTAGCTTCCGTCGTCAGAATTGTGGTATTCTTTGTCAACATTCACGTCTTCAGTATAAGAGCCTTCCGCTTGCAATATTTTGATGATGGTAATTGGGGTGAAACGCTGTTAACGTCGTCTCTTTCGCCGTTCGTATGGAAAGAGTTAAGCCAAACTTGTACTTGGTCTTGTTTTGTAGCATGCAGCAACTTTCTTTTTTGTGTGTGCTTTTTATGGGTGGTTTTTAATATTGTTTTAATTCCTGGTAGTGACAGTTTGCTGGGTTTTTTTGGTTGACTTGCAGTGAGATCATCGAGAACACCAAACTCCACATTGACATCGTTGAAGAGCTGCTGAGGAATGGAAGCTGGGGAGAGCAGATCCCCCCCATCCCCTCCCCCAACCCTGTTGTCCCTCTCCGTGAGTACCTGCTTTTTCTATACACTGTTGTGTGTGCACCCAATTTGCAAGTGGGGATGAGAGACCGAGAGGGAAGCAGCAAGAGCGTGCTTTATGTGTGCAGACATGTTGTTGTATGGTTCATTCTTAAAGGTAATAAGTTACATATATGTATATATATGTGTTTTTCAGTGATGTGCAGTTCCAAATAATGTGTATATATTGTATTTAGGCAAGGATGAATGATTTTTTTATTTATTTTTATTATGAATTTTCCCATGTCAATTTAAAGAAGTGAATGCATGATCTAATTTCCACTGTTGTACTAGAGATCTTGAAGAGTTGGAATCTGTATACTCTGTTTCTCCCCCCATATTTCCCATCTTCATCCTGTTTCTCTTTCCCCCTTTTCCGCATCTGCATCCTATGTATTCCCTCCATCTTTCTCTTCCTTATTTCTCCGTCTGCATCATATGTGTTCCCTCACTCTTTCTCATCTGACTTTTCCCATCAACATCCTATATATTCCGTCTCTGTTTCTCACCTCCTTTCCCCATCCGCATCCTGTAGTGTATTCCCCTTTTTCTCTTTCCCTATCCGCATCCTGTCATGTATTCCCCTTTCTCTCTTTCCCCATCCGCATCCTGTAGTGTATTCCCCTTTTTCTCTTTCCCCATCCGCATCCTGTAGTGTATTCCCCCTTTTCTCTTTCCCCATCCGCATCCTGTCATGTATTCCCCTTTTTCTCTTTCCCCATCCGCATCCTGTAGTGTATTCCCCTTTTTTTCTTTCCCCATCCGCATCCTGTAGTGTATTCCCCTTTTTCTCTTTCCCCATCTGCATCCTGTCATGTATTCCCCTTTTTCTCTTTCCCCATCCGCATCCTGTAGTGTATTCCCCTTTTTCTCTTTCCCCATCCGCATCCTGTAGTGTATTCCCCTTTTTCTCTTTCCCCATCCGCATCCTGTAGTGTATTCCCCTTTTTTGTCTTTCCCCATCCGCATCCTGTCGTGAATTCCCCCTTTTTCTCTTTCCCCATCTGCATCCTGTAGTGAATTCCCCTTTTTTCTCTTTCCCCATCTGCATCCTGTAGTGTATTCCCCTTTTTTGTCTTTCCCCATCCGCATCCTGTCGTGAATTCCCCCTTTTTCTCTTTCCCCATCTGCATCCTGTAGTGTATTCCCTCTCTGTTTCTATTCTTCCTTTTCCCAACTGAGTCCAGTGTACATTCTGTCCCGTTTCTCCTCCTCCTTACCCACAACTACACCTTTTCACCCACCTACATCCTTCGACATTCATCACTGACCCCTACATTACCCTGGCTGGCAGGTCCAGTCCGTGGGGTGACAGAGAGCCTGGCCTCGCCCCTGTCAGCGGAGGAGCGACTGAAGGAGGCGGAGTGGTACTGGGGGGACATCACCAGGGAAGAGGTGAGCGAGCTGCTCAAGGACAAGCCGGAGGGGACCTTCATGGTGCGGGACGCCAGCACGCCCGGCGACTACACTCTGACGCTCAGGTCGGTCTGCGCTTTGCCTGCCCGCTTCTTCTTCTCTTTTGTGTTGCGGAAGTTGTAATAATAGTAATAATGATCATAATATATTGTACTTATATGGCGCAAACTCTACGTATCATGGGCTCTAATCGCCTCGCATGAAACAGTACATATACAGTCTACAAGTTGTGTCAAAATTGTGTTGAGTTTGTTGTTTTCTGTGTATCAAAGTTTAGGAATGGGTCAACGTTTTGTTTTCCTTCTCATAATTTGGTGAAAAGGAACCGTTTCATTTTTTTTGTTTTTGTTTTCCTCTTCATGACTCCTTTAAGGAAGTGTCATTTCTTGTTTTCCTCGTCATAATGCAAGCAGTAAAGAGTATTACAGTGTGCACATAGATGCTGGCGTAAATATTGTATTTTAACATGTGGAACACAAAAATAATTGGCGTCGTTGGTCCACAGGAAAGGGGGTGCCAGCAAGCTGATCAAGATCTTGCAGAAGGACAGCAAGTTTGGCTTTGTGGAGCCCTTGGAGTTCAACTCGGTGGTGGACCTGGTGCAGCACTACCAGACCACGTCCCTGGCCATGTACAATCACACGCTGGACACCTGCCTCCTCTACCCCCTCTGCCGGTCCTCTGCTGTGGTCAGTTCCTTTACCTTACCTCCGGTCTCTGCTGTCTCCTGACTATTTCTGTCCACCTTTACCTGCAGTCTGTATCTTCTGTTGGTTTCCGTCCAACTGTATCTCCAGTCTGTCTTCTGTTGGTTTCTGTCCAACTTTATCTCTAGTCTGTCTTCTGTTGGTTTCTGTCCAGCTTGTATCTCCAGTCTGTCTTCTGTTGGTTTCTGTCCAGCTTGTATCTCCAGTCTGTCTTCTGTTGGTTTCTGTCCAGCTTGTATCTCCAGTCTGTCTTCTGTTGGTTTCTGTCCAGCTTGTATCTCCAGTCTGTCTTCTGTTGGTTTCTGTCCAGCTTGTATCTCCAGTCTGTCTTCTGTTGGTTTCTGTCCAGCTTGTATCTCCAGTCTGTCTTCTGTTGGTTTCCGTCCAACTGTATCTCCAGTCTGTCTTCTGTTGGTTTCTGTCCAACTTTATCTCCAGTCTGTCTTCTGTTGGTTTCTGTCCAGCTTGTATCTCCAGTCTGTCAGTTTCCAAAAGTGAAGGTGACAAAAGTCTAAACCTTCAGATGAAAAACTGAATAAAAAAAGAAACAAACTAAATGTGACTTGAAAGGTCAGCCTATGTCAATACTATGCCTGTATGAATGCCGACTCCGGACACCCAACAGTGTCTGTGCCTTGTGTAGTAGAGTGGCTGTTATTTTCTTACAGTAGAATAACTAGACTTGATGTTAAGCTGCAATCTTTTAATTAATGCTGTCTGCACAGTCAACATCCACAATATACAGGTTCTTGAATTGCCCCAGGTTACCAATAATCAATTTGATCGTAACGTCTGTTTACACGAATAGACATATATATATATATATATATATATATGTAGAACATGTAAACATCACACTATCATAATGTCTGTTTACACAAATAGAGTGATATATAAAACGCACGGACATTACCCCTTGTTGCAAACAGGACAAGGAGCACGGAGATGGCACCTCGGAGGACATCAAAAGCCTGGTGGAGATCAACCACCGGTGTGTGGAGAAGCGGTCGCAGTACGATCGCCTGTACTCCCAGCACCTGCGGCACAACAGCGACCTGCAGCTGAAGCACCAGGCACTGGACGCCTTCAAGGAGACGCTCACCGTCATTCAGGAGCAGATGGAACTGCACAAACGGCACCCCACCACAGAGGCGTCATCGCAGGAAGTTCAAAAGTGCGTGGTTCTTTGGTTGGGGAGTGGTTCTTTGGTTGGGGGGAGTTCAAAAGTGCGTGGTTCTTTGGTTGGGGAGTGGTTCTTTGGTTGGGGAGTTCAAAAGTGCGTGGTTCTTTGTTTGAGTGGTTCTTTGGTTGGGGAGTTCAAAAGTGCGTGGTTCTTTGGTTGGGGAGTGGTTCTTTGGTTGGGGAGTTCAAAAGTGCGTGGTTCTTTGGTTGGGGGGAGTTCAAAAGTGCGTGGTTCTTTGGTTGGAGTGGTTCTTTGGTTGGGGAGTGGTTCTTTGGTTGGGGAGTTCAAAAGTGCGTGGTTCTTTGGTTGGGGAGTGGTTCTTTGGTTGGGGAGTGGTTCTTTGGTTGGGGAGTTCAAAAGTGCGTGGTTCTTTGGTTGGAGAGTGGTTCTTTGGTTGGGAGTTCAAAAGTGCGTGGTTCTTTGGTTGGAGTGGTTCTTTGGTCGGGGAGTTCAAAACTGCGTGGTTCTTTGGTTGGAATGGTTCTTTGGTTGGGGAGTTCAGAAGTGTGTGGTTCTTTTGTTGGGGAGTTCAGAAGTGTGTGGTTCTTTGGTTGGGGAGTTCAAAAGTGTGTGGTTCTTTGGTTGGGGAGTTCAGAAGTGTGTAGTTCTTTGGTTGGGGAGTTCAAAAGTGCGTGGTTCTTTGGTTGGGGAGTTCAAAAGTGTGTGGTTCTTTGGTTGGGAAGTTCAAAAGTGTGTGGTTCTTTGGTTGGGGAGTTGTTCTTTGGTTGGGGAGTTCAAATGTATGTGGTTCTTTAGTTAGGGAGTTGCTGTAGACTGACCTTCACTTAAACTGACTTATTTTTTTTTATTAAAAAATCTTGCTATAACGCATATTCTTGAAGCTCTATCCGCTTTCAGGTGTTTATGAGTCTGCCCTATGTTTTTATGGAACATAAAATAAAACGCAACAGGCACGAGAAACAAATAAGTGATATCCTGTAAAACCCTGTGTGCAGGATGCAGGAAAGCTATGATGTGCTGAAGTCTCGCTTCCTGAAGATCCAGGAGAGCAAGAGCGCCCTGGAGGTGGACCTGAGCCGCAAGTCTCAGAACAACCGGTCCATCATCACGGACATGAACCTCATCAAGCCCGAGCTGAAGCGGCTGATGGAGCAGAGGGACCAGCTGAGGAAGCGGCTGATCGACCACGGCAAGACGGCCGAGTTCCTCGACAGTCTCTTGGAGCGCAAGGAGGATGGGTGAGTGGGCTTTCTCACTGTACTGTTGTGTGTGTATGAAATGTATGTCTGTGTGTGTGTGTGTGCTTTTTCTTTTCTTAGTCATTCTTCAGGTATAGTCAGAACTGTTTGTGTGTGTGTGAAATCTGTATGTGTGTGTGTTTGTATTTTCTTTTCTCCGTTATTCTTCAGGTATGGTCAAAGATTCACACACGCTTTCTCTGGCACTATTTTGCTGCTTTGGTTTTCCAGGTTGCAAGCCCTTCAAAGTATATTTCAGATGACTTCAATATTAGATACATACAGATAGATTTTTGTGGGTTTTTTGTGTGATTCAGTGTGTTAAAATTTAAGGACAATAACATTGTGTTTTTCTTTTTAATTGTTACCAGTGCCTCAGAGTGTTTTTACACCTTGGAAAGCGAGTACGCAGTGCCACCACCAATGGAAGAGTCTCACTGGTTCATCAACTGTGTGCGGCAAAAGGCGGAAGAGATGCTGCAGTCCAAACCAGATGGGACCTTTTTGATACGGCCTAAACCAGAGGAGGGCACTCATGTCTTGTCCATTGTGTAAGTAAACCTTCAGTTGTAGGCTGTAGTTTTTGTTGTCGTCGCTTTTCAAATGGACACACACGGCTCTGCAACTTGTGCTCACCCAGCATCCAAAAAACCGTGCTCAGTGACGAAGATGACCGTCTCAGATTTGTCCACCATTTCTTCACATTTGTGAAGAAGTGAATCATTTGGAAAACTTTACATGTTCCAGTTCACAGTATACTTAAAGCAAGATGGATTTCTTGACCACAGAGTAGCAGGCGTTCATTGACATTCAGTTTTTGCTTCAACAGGACATTACCCAGTTGAAAATTTTTTTTTAAAGTCATCTTTTGTTTAGACCCTCTTGTAGGTGTTTGCCTGATGAATAAGATGGAAGGAGAATAACAAATACTTATTTTGCTTGATTCAGTTGAAAATCTCGTTTGGGATGTATAGCTTGTGGCATTAGTTAGTAAAGCTGTTTATTTCCATGTAAAGTTACAAGTGGAGGGGTTCCCTGTAATTTGTGACACCTGTCTCTGTGGCTGTATTGGTGTTTAGTAGAATGACCATGATACATAAGTAGAAATAAGAATTATCAGTAATAGTTTGTATACATATGTAACACTTAATTAATTTTTGTGCCATTCTTACATTAGGAAGTTAAAGGAGACATGTAGTAGTTGACAAAACCCCCATAAGAAACAAACCGGGTGGGGAATATGTACACACACACACACACACACACTGAAGGGTTACTTAAGCAAAGGGGTAAGTAAAGTGTCATTGCGGTCAGTGTCACATTGTTGTGTGTGTATGTTTTCTGTCTGTGCTACTGTTTGTTTTGTTGGTGGGGATTGTGGTGGTTGTGAGGAGTGGTTATTTTATTATTATTTTTTTTGTTCTTGATAAACTTCTCTTTTTGTGTGTGTGACCATTTGGAGAGATGGTGGTGGTTGTTGCTTGGATGTTGACAGCATGAGCATTGGCTGTTCTGTTGGCACAGATGTCACGGGCAGGTGGGCCACTGCAAGATCCTGCGCAGAAGCTCTGGCTTTGGCTTCGCCGACCCCTTCTGCATCTACCCCTCCCTGCGAGAACTGGTCTTGCACTATCACCGCAACTCGTTATCAGAGCACAATGATGAGCTGGACACTTGTCTGCTGTTCCCGGTGCGTGGACGTGGCCCCTCTCCCCCAGTCCCCCACAGTGACCTGTACTTGCGTATGCAGCAGCAGTGACCAGGGGATGTGGGGGTGGATGGGAAGGATTGTTCTCAGCAGTAGCAGGGCGGTGACTGTTCCAAGTCATGGCTTACAATGGTGGTGGTGGTGGTGGTGGAGGAGGAGGAGGAGGAAGGAGCTTCTTCGCCGCAAGGCCAGGATCAGCCGCCTGCTGCTTCACCAGACACTAGTCTGGTGTTTTGTATGAGTAGTACGTGTGTGTGATGGTGACTGGACCAGGTGTTCTTGTGTCGTCACTTTGTATGGCAAGTCATATGGAAGTCACCGTTTCACATGGTGAGTGCTTGAGTCTTGTGCGCTAATTGGAATGTGTGGAAGACCAGTTTTCTGGAGCCGGTGTAGTGTGTGTTGGGTTTTCTTCCCCCAGACATGAACTTCTTCTGCAGATGCTCTCATATCATTGCAGTATTCAGTCTCTGTGCTGGATGAAGGCAAATCTGCTGCACACATTTTCTGGGTCAGAAAAGAGATGAACTACTGGGTTGGAGAACTGTTGGGAAGAACGGTGAGAAGTGTCACTGACTGTCTTACAGGTTTGGACTGCAGTGAAATAGTTTGAATGAATCATGGACTGCGGAAGGAATCCATCAGCCATTGTGTGTTCTCTGAGGGCGGACAGAGACGGGAGTATGTCATCAGTGACGATGTGTGGTTGATGAGTCCATCAGACACCAGTCATCGCTGTGTGACACGATCCAAAAGGCTTGATGGCAACACCTGCTTGTGAAGGATCATCCACAGACAACTGACAATGAGATCACTTTTAACGCCCAAAGTCTTTCCAGTGGGGACAGTTATGTTACCAAGCGAACTGTATAAAATGGCATTGGACACATCTTAAATGAATCTGAGAAAAAAAAAAGAAGAGAGAATGTGTGTTAGATATAAAGGGATGCTTTTGATAGTGATCGAATAATGCTATCCCTCTTGTGTGCTGTTCTGTTTAGGGGATCAATAAAACAAACAAATCTGATGCATGAACAGCTTCAAATGGTTGACTGCGCTGACCTTGTGGACAGCCAAGTCGTCTGACTTCAGTTTGGTTTTACTGATCAACGGTGTGCTTAGTACAAAGAAATCTAGTATTTCAAGATACATTTCCCATATGTGTGTTGTGTGCAACATGTGTATATATGTAGTTTTGTGAAAAGTCTGAAGAGATATCTGTAAACCTGCTCTGGATGTGAAAAAGGTGATATTAAAAGAAGAAAAAAAAAGCGAGTAATGGACGCTCCTGCTCCTGTTTATCTGAAACCACTGAGATTATTTCGGGGCATTAGTTTGTGATTGTGAAGTTAACGATGTTGTGTGCGTCATGTATGTGGTCAGACCAGCGTATTTGCCAAGGTTGTGTGCTCTTGAATTTATTTTTTATTACTGGACATGAAGAGAGAAAATCCAGACACTAAGAATAATAGACCTAGGAGTCCTGTTCTTGACCCAGTCAGTGGATCCTTAAAGTTCTTCATCATACAGCTAGAATTCTCTTCTGGATGTCAAACCCTGATGCTTCATTGTATTCTGTCAAATTGTGTTAGTTTCTTTACTGAAGACTTCCCCCCCGAGGTAAACTCCAGAGTAAACCAAGATAATTGAGTACTCTGTCCTCTCTCCATTCAAATCTGTTCCTTTCTGTCCCTTGAATAAAAATCAGTCTGTTTGGACCAGGTGTGGAAACCCAAACTTTGTCCAGTTACCCCTATGTTTCATTTTGCTGGAAACAGAGGAATTTGGGGTGACTCTAATGACCAAATGTGGAGTTATAGGTGTGGTCTTTTGATTTGTTGTTTTCTGTTGTTTCCTCAAGTGTGGGGAAAGCCAGTTGTGTACATGGTTATTTGCATTGCTTGAGGTGATGTTTGCTGCCATTTGATGGTCAACCATTTAATAACGGTTGCTGCCATTTTGGGTTGAAGTCATGTTTTATTTTCAGTACTGGCTGGTTGTTGTGGTTATTTAATGTATTTATTTATTTATTTTTTGATAAATGTACTTGCTTCCAAAAGAAGGCAAAAAAAATCTTCAAATATTTATTTCAACATTCAAGTTTTAAAACTGGTTTGACTGCCCTCTTTCTGTCAGTGCTATATAGCAGTATAAGCTGCACTTTTTGGGGTGGTTCCATCATTTTTTCCATACGATTGACATTATAATGGTGGCCAGTTTGTCCAATTGGTTTGTCTGTCTCCAAGTATTCACCTGGAGTCAGTTTTAGTCTTTATGTACAACTGGATTATGAAAGTTTGTTGTTTTTAACGAGTTCTTGTTTATATTGAGAGCCAAAAGCTGTCATTTTCAACTCAAGAAAATCTGCAAGACAAGATGAAATGTTATATTTTTAGTGAAACCTCTTTTTTAAAAAGTTGCTTGTGTAAATTCCTCTGGATTCATTGTAGTTTTAAGGTCACCGCCATGTTATTTGAATGGTTGTTACCATTTTGTTTGGAATAATTGTGCCGCTTGCTCTTGACAATGTGATGAGACGGGATAATGAGAATTATGATTGACTGGTTGGCTGATTGACCGACTGTAAATCTGGTGACTTGACTGCGGTATGGAGTTGTCACTTGCCACACCAAATGTGGTGGCAACATGACTGTGTACAAGAGTGACTACTCTGGATGAATTCTGCATGTTGTATGGTGGCGACATGACTTGACAAATACTGCATGTCTGGATTTTGTAATGGAGCTTGGAGGGAATGTGCAGGCAGTGACAGAAAATGGCAAAAAACTTCTCTACAGTGTAGTCCTTTGCTTGTGTAGTCGTTGACATTTTATACAGGATGTCTGATTCACTGACTGGCTGGCTGATGGCGAGATGATGGCTGAATGTATAGGAAGTATGAAAAGGTTCAGTTTTGTGTATTTACTTTTGTTTTTTTAAAACCTTGATATGTCAGTTTAATTTAAGTGATGGCATATCTGCACCAACTGATATAAATGGCAGGGGCTGAATTGATCAGCTATTTTTTTTTTTTTTTTTTTTTGCTGTTTTATACTACGGTTTGTTTTTTTCCCCCCCTTACAACTATACTTGTGTACTTGCAGCATCTTGGTAGTGAAGAGTAATAAGTAATGACCCCAAGCATTATTAAAATAATCAGACTTTTTATACTTTACATGAGTGGCATGTCTTCAAAATATGGTTTAAAGTATGATATTGAAGGGGTGTGTGCATGTGCATAAATGCATTGAAACATTGTTTTGAAGATAGAGTCGTGGCTTGGTTGCACACTCATGCACTCAATATTTTAGTTCTCTTAATAGTTTCAATGCAGTAGTTAAAAGTAATATAAAATTCAGCAATATTTGTATTTATTACCGACCCTTCAGGTAATTTTTTTTTATATTTCCAAAACAGATTTTCCCCCTTGCTAACATCAGGTAATTTCCTTAAGGCATTGCCTACCATGTTATTTTTTAAGGGGTACCCTTTCTTTCTTTAATTTAAAAAAAAATTTTTTTACAGAGAATACATACTTTGCCAACCATAGAAACATGAGTAGGTATGGAATGAATTTCAGCAAGCCATTTTATTTACCAGCATTCTGCAACAAATAATTTGAAGGCAGGTGACACCTGTGTGATCCATCTTGTAGAATGTGCGATATAAACTTGTAAAATTTGTGGGGTGAGTTAATCAACAAACTGACATTTTTTTTTTTTTAATTAAAAAAAAAAAAAGTATACATGAGTGGGTTACTTGACTCAGAGGGGAACTTTTCTTCTTTTTGATAGGCTTTTCAAACAACTTTTCCTGTGTATTAGTGTTCATGAATCATTGAATGTGTGTGTGTGTCGATGTGTGAGAGTCTGAGAATGCACCCCAATGTGAATTGTTTTTGAGCTGTTCAAATGGCACTCGAGTCTGATTTTGCCTTTGGAAGCATTTGCTGAATAGTTTATTCTGCGATGCCAAAGAGTCAATATTTTTAATGTCCATGTATAATGTTTCATTGTTGATAGATCATAGGGCATGCACGAGCTCATTGAAAACAAATCAAACTGTAGGACAGGGAGTACAAGGTGTGGATGTGAATACCAACTTGCTGACATGAGGCTGAGCAGATGTCATTTTTTGTGTCAGGGAAGGGATGAGGATCCTAAGGAATTAAATCCTATCTTCATTTGACTCTCCTTTTGGTTGGTTACCTGATGGCATATAAACCAGTCTCTACAATCTGTTGTGTGTGTGTTGTCCTGTGTAAATCATAGGTTCCATGGACATTTAAGCTCATCAGTCAGTTGTGGCAATGGTCCTGTTGGCCCGACAAAAAAAAACAACTACTCTCTGCCCTCTGCACCTCTCCTCCAAGTCCAACTTAAGAGCCAAATCAGAAAGCAACTAAAGACTGGAAAATGAGTCTGCAGGAAGAATGGTTTTGAAATACACATATTCTACATCCATGGAGTGTGTTGTGTGGTAGCATGTGTTTTGTACTGTGAGAAGTGCAGCAGTGTTGTTGGTGTGACTGGTTCAGCAGGAGGGTGGAAAAGCTGGGTGACAGGCCGTTGCCAAATGCACATAATGTATGCATGTCTATTTGTGCTCAAAATGGAAAGTGGAATGGAACTGAAAATTGCCTATGATAAAAACGTCAGGGAACGTTTTTGGTTTTTTTATTACTTGGAAATTGGCCATGTTGTGTATGTGTGCCTGCATTTGTTTTGATCAAATCAGTGAGTGAGTGTTCTGAAATAAAAAATTAGCAATGACCAAAAAAGACAAGCCTGTGCGATTACTTGTGGCTTGCTGTGTTTGAATGTGTGTGCGTGTGTGTGTGTTGTAAAATATACAAAACACTGTTTCACTGCATCATTTAATACACATCCATGACCAGTTTGAAGTCAAGTCACATTTCCCTCACCCCATCATTCTGTGCTCAGAATGATCACACTCACACCTGCTCCCTTCCCCTGGCATTCACACACTCCCCTATATCATCACACACACACCTGTATCATCATTCACACACTCCCCTATATCATTCACGCACACCCCTGTATCATCATTCACACACTCCACTATATCATCGCACACACCCCTGTATCATCTTTCACATCCTGATATAGTGATAACATTTTTTTACATCCCAGTACCACCTTTCACATTCACAGTACCACCTCTCACAATGATGTAATCCAAGAACACAGCAGTGCGATGAAAAGCAAAACAAAAACATTACCTTTACTGGTGCACGCATGACACACGATATTATCTTTTAGCAGTCACTATGTGGGGACTATAACTCTGCCAAACAGACAACCACAATTGCTGCCAAAGAGACTTTGGCAATGCAGGAATCCTGACACAGCCAGCACTTAACATTATGGGTCTCTTGGTAAGTCCACCTACTTGATTGTAACACTGCAGCAGGTTTGGTTTCAGAAAGCCATGTTTCAATTTGATGTCTAGTCAGATTTGTGCCTGTCACTGAGCCGGTGTTTCTCGTGGACACAAGAGATGTTTTATTTGGACGGTGAAAAAAACAGCTCAGTTAACTGCCTTTTTTCATGTAGAAAGCATATTCATCTGCAGTTTCATCTCTGGTAAAGATAGCCACTGGTGGTGTGATCTATTCATTCATTTACTGATTGATTTTGTTTGTTTATTTTATTTATTTAGATGGTTTTTCTTATTGTTTTGGCAATTAGCCTCTCAGTATAGTTATGAAGACTGAGTAATAGATTTGGCAACAGGAGTGTCTAATCAGGGTGAAACAACAAAGAAATTTTCCAGATACGGTGGTGCTGAGGGCAAGCATGATCGCCCCGCCCTTCGGTGACCCATCAATCAGCCCCACCAACAACCCTGCCATGTTCAGCGCGATGGGTCCCGCAGTGACGGGCGCAACAGCCGAATGGTTAAAGCGTTGGACTTTCAATCTGAGCGTCCCGGGTTCGAAACTCTGTGACGGCGCCTGGTGGTTAAAGGGTGGAGATTTTTACGATCTCCCAGGGCAATACCTGTGCAGACCTGCTCGTGCCTGAACCCCCTTCGTGTGTATACGCAAGCAGAAGATCAAGTACGCACGTTAAAGATCCTGTAATCCATGTCAGCGTTCGGTGGGTTATGGAAACAAGAACATACCCAGCATGCACACCCCCGAAAGCGGAGTATGGCTGCCTACATGGAGGGTTAAAAACGGTCATACACGTAAAAGCCCACTCACGTATATACAAGTGAACGTGGGAGCTGCAGCCCACGAACGCAGAAGAAGGAGGTCCCGCAGTTACTCAGCCCAGTGTGGGAGGATGCAGCTCCAGCCTGGAAGATAGTTGACAGCCGATGGCAAAGGCGTGGAACTCGTGCAGTGTCATTCTCTCACGCAGCACCCCCACCCCCTCCTCACTACAACAGGTGCAGCACATCCCCCTTACAGGTACAGCAGCTGAAGGCACTGGTCGTGTGGACCACAGCGGAAACTGCGTACGTACTCGGCGAGAAAGCTCCCTGGTTCTGTTCAATAACAAAACACCTTGTACTCTTAGTCTTGAGGACTTGTTGGAAGTTGTTGGCGCTCAAAGGCGATGACACGGTCTTTTGTGCTGGGCCCAACCATTAATTTTGCCAGTTATCCACTCTGGTCGTCCCTGGATCCTAAAGGGAGATGTATACATCACCACTGGACAATCTGCTCTACACAGGATAGTAATCGTCAGCAGAACCACATAAACTGGACCTAACACCTGGTGTTCACGTCATCGATGTTGACCATTGATTTACCTAGGAGACCCATGAAGTACCGCCATGGTGACATGAGTAACATTCATGGGGAACGTGGTGCTCAACTGGTGTCGACGAAGCCGTGGAAAAAATGTTAGTATGGGGGGTCCGCTTGGCCTCCTCGATCTGTGCACGTGCTGACTTTGAAGAAAGGTGTGGCCAAACAGAAATGAAAAACCGAAGAAATCTCGAACCACACACATATTCATTATAAGGAGGTTATCATCTACTGGAGAAAACTTGCTGGAATCATGTCAATAAACTGATACATGAGTCTGACCCTGTAAGAGAAAATGCTAACAATAACTCGCACAAAATTGATCGTATGCTTTCTTCTAAAACGACATTACAGTAACAGAAGGCTAACCTGTCTTATATACAGACTTCGACTCTTTGCCATGAGAAAAAAAATCCCTTAAACTCCTAAAGTGACATGCATTGCTTTTTTGAGGTAATGAAATTACCCCCGTGCCTATCATCCATGAATGTGAACAGCTTAAACATATTTAGCTTTTTCATTTACGAAATCTGCAGTTTCATCTGCTTGCCTTAGAAACGTCTTATATGACAATCAACTTGTGTTTGAAATAGTTCAGAGTTTAATTAAGAACCCCACTGGCTCTTTGTTGCAATTTTACTGGTTCACCAGTTGTTTTTTAATTTGATTCCTGTTCTTTTTTAATTCTAACTTTGGAGGGAGGTACAGGGAAAGTAGTGATGACTAAAAGGCATGGGTGGGGTAGGGAAGGTGATGGATTTTCGTAAAAAATGACAATTATGGATAGATATTAAACGAAAGAACGAACACACACACACACACACACACCTTCCCATCCGCCAAGAGCGAGTTATGCATAATTTATCCAAACTGAGGGAAAGGAAGAGCTGGAAGAAGTGACTGATACAAAACCAACATCGCTGCACGAATGATGGTATAACAATGCACAGCGAACTCTCTCCCTCTCTCTCAAACACATACACACGCGCGCGCGCATTCCATCACATGCTCGCGTGTATGGCAGTTAAAGCAGGCCAGTTATAAGTTAAGAAACAGGCAAAAGAAAGTGAAGGCGTTCTTTTGAAAAGACGGGAAATGTATTGGGGGGGAAAAAGGAAGAAAGAAAGAAAGGGAAAGAAAAAAGAAATAGAAAGAAAGAAAGAAAGAAAGAAAAAAGAAGGGGGAAAAGAAAAGAGGTAGGTAGAAAGAAACGAGACAAAAACAAAGAAAGCTACTTGAGAAGATGATTATTCCCAGCATAAAATTTCCAGAAAGCGCGATTTATCCTGACAGAGTGTCCCTTGCATCCACACCAGGGGTAAAGAGAGTACTTTGAGGACAGGGGAGGGGGGGGGGGGGGGAGACAGAGGAAGGGGGGGGGGAGGCAGGAACTGATGGGATTTGAACCATGAACATTGCAAACAAAAGGGCCGGTCAGACGTCCCAGTGCTCTGTAATCGCTCTGCTGACGGCCCTGTCACGACACGACCAAGATTTCTAGAATACCGTACTGTATATGAGTATCATTGTTGCTACCAAACCCCTAATCAGGCACACCAGCTTACTATTTGAAACTTGTCATGTCAGACCAGTTGAAAGTTCGCAAAGTAAAATCTGATCTGATCGGCTGATATTGACCACTATAATCATATACATGTAACTCATAATGTCCACTTTAGAGTGAAGATTACATCATTATCATCTTTGAAAGGATACAAAGCAGCATTTTGGTACTGTATTTCTAACTGAAATATATAATTAACCCTTTTTTATGAAACTATTCTGGTTGACGTGACAACATACGGATTTTTTTAAAGTTATATCTAATTATTCTTATACCAATGATATTGTATAATTGTGTAACATCAAATACATCAAAACATAATAATCACCACTATGTATCAGGCATTTACATGGCCACCAGCAGCATTTTTAGAAGGAAAAAAGGTAAACATAACAACAAGGAGCATTTTTCGACTAAAAGAAAAGAAGACGTATGACAGACAACATAAAAAAACAGATAATAAATAAACACAGAAGAAGAAAAAATAATGATAATAAATAAACACAGAAGAAGAAAAATAATGACAATAAAAACAAACGAACCCATTATTCAACTACCTTTCCTCTGGCCTTTTTATTTATTTCTTCTTTTTTTTTCTTTTTTTGGGGGGGGCGGGTGTATCAAACAGGAGATTATGGACAGCATGCCGACATTGGTACCACACCACTCCCTCCCATCTCCGCAGTCCTCAGACCTGCACTCTTCTCTACTTGTCTCCCAGTCCTTCGACACACAACTATTATGCTAGCAGCACCGAAACTGAACAAGTTTTGCACAAGTTTTTCAGACAGTGAGTGTGTGTATAGCCAATTTGCAAAATTTCGAGTCACCTAAATCGCCCCCAACCCCCACCCTCGCTTCGACACCCCCACACAGCCCCTACCACCACCCCTCCAATCAAACTCTTCATCGTGTCTCGCAACCACGGAATCCACTCAAACTTTCAATGTCTCGAAATATTCGCAGAAAAACTTTAAAAAAAAAAAAAAAACCCAAAAAAACAACCCAACAACAACAACGAAACATGACGTAAAATAAACGAAATCGTCAGACAATAAAATGGATTGGGGTGTGACGTGTAATGTGGTCACCAAGACAACGCCATCATCATCCCAGTTCTAGCGGAGAGACAATTGGCCTCGATGCTGGCTATTCTGGGACAGAGAGGTGCTCCGTTTTAGTCCTTGGCTTATTGCGGTTTCTGGCCTTGATGACTCATGATGCGCAGTCAGCATCTGCTATACTGACAGGTGAACTATGTGTGTGTGTGTGTGTGTGTGTATGTGTGTGTTGCTCTCTCTCTCCCTCCCTCCCTCTCTCCCCCCTCCTCCTCCTTCAATCGACTTAGCTGTTGGTGTTTCTGTATATCAAATGCAAGCAGAAAAACATCAGGAGGTGAAATATTCGTTATTTTGACACACGCAGAGACAGAGAGAGACGGGCAGACATACAGAGAGAGAGAGAGAGAGAGAGAGAGGCAGAACAGACATACAGACAGAGAGAGTCACTCCCCCTGTTTATCAACCCCAAAAGTACGCATTTGCAATCAAGGCGACCTAGAAAGGATACACCTGTTAGACGCCGTTCTTTCTCTGTCTCTGGACCTTGCATTAGGAATGAACTTCCTCTTTTGCTTCGTCAGGTCTCCGAACTCAGCTCTTTCAAGTCTGGCCTTAAAACCCACCTCTTCACAAGATAGCCTCCCTCCCCTACCTCTTCCTCGTCTTCAGTTTTAGAGTTATGCATACGTGTGAATGACTGGTGTGAAAGCGCTTAGATTTGTCTCTGCACAAGATTCAGCGCTATATCAGTACTATTATTATTATCATCATCATCATCAAGTTGCCTGGAAAACAACAGTTCACTGCCGGGTCATACATCATGAGTGTGCTTTGACCTTGTCCTCATAAAATCGATCACGGCAGTCCGCAGTGTCGACACTGACGAAAGTCCACGAATGACCACAAGCCAAGGTCATCCAGGTCTCAAGGCCCTGACCAGCGCGCTGGGTTCATGCATGGGTCAGGCATCTCTCCCTGTTATGTAGTATTTTTTCCCCTTGCATAGATGGTTATAATTATTATCTTTCCAACAACATTACCGTAACATTTTTATGTTACATTCTACAGCGAAAATGTGTAACTTGTGACACACTTGCTAATCTCAGTATAACTATAAGCATTGTAATAGTTTGCAAAGGGTATTTTCAATGAAATTAAACAAAAACCAAAAAACAACAACAACAAAAAACACATCTCTTCTGTATTTGTTCAAAGCAGAAGTGGTGTAGCGTATATGGATCAATGCGCACGATGTGATACCTCCGTGAAACAGACTGAAACCCAGTCTTACCACACCCCCCTATCCCCACCCGTCCCCCATTGCCCTCTGGAATTCATGTTACGGCTACTCTGGCAAACGTCAGAAAAGTACACAATACACGTGCGCTCGTGCGTACAGCAGGCCAAGACAGTGCCTGCCGCATAAAAGGTGGAAACGTGTGGACTCCCGCTGTGCGCTGTCACTGCTGCTGAGTGCGCATGTTCAAAGTCAGATAACTCTAGCGTCACCTTCGTGATGGTCAAGAAGAACAGTGGTCGAGAGCTATTGATTACTTGTTCACTACATGTCCTCGTTCACTATGTTTGGTCAAAAAGCATGTGGTTTTTGTAGTTAGTCTATGTTTTAACCCGGTGTTGGGTTGTGTGTGGTGTGTGTGTGTGTGTGTGTGTGTGGTAAACTTTAACACTGCCATTTTCTCTGCAAATACTTTGTCAGTTGACACCAAATGTGGCATAAAAATATGAAAAATTCAGTTCTTTCCAGTCATCTTGTTTAAAATAATATTGCACTTCAGGGATGGGAAAAAAGTCAAATTATATGTAAACTGAATTTACACACAGGTTGAGACTGATAACGTAAAAGATACTCAAATTTTCCCCACGAAACGATACGAAAAAAAAAAGACGATACTGACAAAAGATGAGAAAAAAAATTGTGAAGAATTTTTTTGTTCTTTAATTAAAAACAAACGAAAGGCATCGTTTTTATTTGGATCCAACCCTTTTCCAAAACATATAAAATCTGTTCAGTCATGACAGAGACTGTCACAGGGGAATACAGGCTTGCAAAACTTTTCAAAATATGTAAAGGTTCACAGTCAGAGCATTTTGGCTCGACAAAACGTCCAAAACTATATGAATATTAACAGTTAGGCGAGGGGGTTAAAACGGAACTGTAGGCTCGCAAAAACTGTCCAGCAGACATATATCAGATAACAGCCAAGATCACTAATCCACAGCTCTCCACGTTCAGCATGGCAGCTCAGAGGGTCAGATATCTCCAAACCGGCAGAGGCTCTGTTGTCTTTACAGAGGCTCTGTTACGGCGTGTGAGACAGGCTGACCATAAGCTCCACACCTACAGGCTTCGTCAGGGCATAGAGATCGTCACGGCTCAAAGCTGACACACCTGGCGTGTGTTGTGACTGTGTGGAAACAGTCTTTAAGAGCTTTGTTTCGAAAATCCATGGATTCTTATGATGGTTCTTGTTGACAAGTAAAGAGAAAATATAGCATGGACTGATGGACTGTGTTTTTTTTTTACAGTAAAGAGAGCGAGGTTAAACGGAAATCCATGCCCATAAAAACTGTCCAGCAGACATATCCACCGAGTCTATCAGATAACAGCCAGGATCTCTAATCCGCAGCTCTCCACGTTCAGCATGGCAGCTTAGAGGGTCAGATATCTCCAAACCGGCAGAGGCTCTGTTGTCTTTACAGAGGCTCTGTTACGGCGTGCGAGACAGGCTGACCATAAGCTCCACACCTACAGGCTTCGTCAGGGTAAAGAGATCGTTACGGCTCAGAGCTGACACACCTGGTGCGTGTTATGACTGTGAGGAAGCAGTCTTTAAGAGCTTTGTTTCGAATATTATGGATTTCGTATCATTATTTTTGTTTTCCACCAAACCACCATCAGCAAGAACAGGTGGGATGGATTAAAGGTAGATTCTACAACAGGTGGGATGGATTAAAGGTAGATTCTGTGATCAAAACACCATCAGCAAGAACAGGTGGGATGGATTAAAGGTAGATTCTACAACAGGTGGGATGGATTAAAGGTAGATTCTGTGACGCGGCACAATGTACAAGGTGCATTGGTTTTGGGAACACTAAAAACAAAATAATTTAATGCAATGGCGGTACAATCAACTGACATGGTCTCACAAGGTTAGGTCCATAAACAATTCTGTACTCCTTTACTCGGTTAAGGAATGATAAGAAGAAAAAAAAAACCTGTCCAACGCCGCTCCTGTAAAAAATGGGTTAGAAAAAAAAATCTCAACCAGTTTTGCTAAAAATAATATTCATTTTACAAAATCAAACAAGTAGGTAAAAACATAGAACGTGGACCTTGCAGAAAAAGAAATCAGACAAATGATGACTTTTTTTTTTGTGTTTTTTTGAAAGATTGCCTGACATTATTAACCTTCGACATGAAATTGGGGTGAATTTGAATCAATACCAAAAAAACATAAAACAGACGGAGTAAAAGAAAATCAATTTCCTGTCGTATCTTGCGCAGAATCTTTAAGAAAGCAAAGAACTGTTATTTTTAATTGATTACATGGTCAGCCTACAGTTTGATCCTATGAGTTGGGATTGTTATTGTCGCGGTGATGTGAAGATGCACTTCAAAACCTCTGAAATATAAAACCGTGGTAGACTTGGAAGTGCTGCTTGAAAATCCCAAAATTTGACATAACCATTTCAGCTCTCATGTTTTACGAAAAACGAATGTTATGCCCATACAGCCCACGACCAAACTGATGCAACCTGTATTGTTTGCGATGAAAACCGCCATTGCCTTAATAGCAAACACAAATCATGCCAGCATTTCTTACCTCGGACTTTAAAAACAGGCCTCGTTGCAGACGAAACAACTGTTTCCGAAGTTCAAACCAGGAGAAGCCAAAGTGTGACAGAACATCAAATCTTTGTTTTCAACGTCACAAAGTCCATGCAATTCTTCACCTTGATCTTTATATGACATGTTGACAGGCATCCACTTCTGGCATAAAACTTCAACAGTTGAAAAGGAGAGTGCAAACACACGCACACACACGGAGAGAAATGAATGAACAAAGAAACCAAAGACTCATAATGTTGGAAGTACAACCGTCTCTGAGGCTGTCAGCGGAAAACAACTGCTCACCACTGCAAGACCAGACATGACCACGTCAGTGAACAAGTGTTCACCTCACTGTCACAGCACTGCGAGGAAAGTGACTGTTAGTCCCATGCTGTTTTGTTGTTGTTTTACAACCCCTTCACACACACACTTTCTCTCAGAGCTGAGCCTCGGTATCTCCATATTTCTCCTCTCCTTCCGTCTCTCCACTGGTTGCCTGTTTCTGATCAATACACCATGAACTATCCACTGACTTTTTTTTTCTTGCAGTCAGCAGGTCTGACCCAAAGTATCTTTCTGAACTCCCATTATTATCAAAACTTCGAGTTGCCAACCCTGTTCTTCTGATACTTGACTTCTCAGGATACCTCACGTCAGAAGTGAGACCTACGGACACATGATTTTTTTATTTATTTATTTTATCATTTTCATTTCAATCGCCAAAAACGTGGAACACACTCCCTGAAAATCTCAACATTCTGACTTCCTCACTTCTTTCAAATCTGGTCTCAAAACTCACCTCTTTCCTCAGCAATAAGTTCCATGTGACAGGTCCACTCCTTTGCGTGTTGTGTGCTTGACTATGTGTGTCACTACATGTGTGGCATCGACGTGTTTACTGCATATGAATATTCTAAAGTGGATATTTAATTAACTTGAATGAACATTAAAGAAAAATGGATCGAAGGGTTTCTTTCAGTTTCGGTCAGCCTGTTGTCAGACTGGTTTGTGCAGATCTATACATGTTGCAGTGTGCCTGAGTCAATGTCAACGTCTCCTTTACGGCCGAATTAAAACAATTTCTTAAATAATCGAGATATGTCAAGAAAACATGATTTGAATGGTGTTATTACCTCAAATACAATTATATTCTATTGTGCTAAAAAGACCCATAGCATTATATATTAGATTTGGTCGACCAGTGACGTCAGATCATGCTTGGTTTGATCCCCGTAGCAGGCCTGATTTTTTTTTTTTTTTTTAACCAAGCTTATCAATACAAGACCAATTTTAACGATATGTTTTTTTGTGTGTGTGCCTGATCCCCCTTCGTGTGTATACTCAAGCAGAAGATCAAACACGCACGTTAAAGATCCTGTAATCCATGTCAGCGTTCAGTGGGTTATGGAAACAAGAACATACCCTGCATGCACACCCCCGAAAACGGAGTATGGCTGCCTACATGGCATGGTAAAAACGGTCATACACGTAAAAGCCCACTGAGTGAACGTGGGAGTTGCAGCCCACGAACGAATAAGAAGAAGAATAAGAATAATAATAAGAAGAATATATTATAGTCACTTTCATCATCACCATCAAGGACCACTCGTTCTCGATACAGGCATTCTGCGTTTCTCTGTTATCGTGGATGTGTCATGTTATGTCACATACGTCAGTCATCTTATGCAAACTCTTTATATGCCAATATCATACGTTACATTTTTCAGTCACAAACACACACACACACACAGAGACAGAGACTTGATAGTAAAATAACCATAATGCTCGTACTTCCAAGTTCCGGCAATGTTTCACGGTTTCTATATCTCTCGACACACTTTACTGTGACTACTTCGTATCCTTTCGCGTGATTGTTCGATTCGAACAAAACAATACAACCCTTGTTTATTCCCAGACTAAGCATAAACTGGTGACCCGTCCGCGTCCGAGACCATTGTAAACAACACAGCAGTGTCATGAACCCTTCCTTCCATTCGGTTTCAGTTTCAATCGGACTTCAAAACTCATTGTAATGTATGGCTCCTTGTTTTCGCGCCGCATACCACGCAGTGTTTGGTGTCAAAGCAAAACCTGGGACAGTCACTAAACATCTAGAGAGTGTGAGTGAGTGAGTGAGTGTGTGTGTGTGTGCGTGCGTGTGCGCGCGCGCGTGCGTATGTGTTCATTTATTCATTCATTTATTGACATTGACATATCATTATCATATTATCATTTATATATTTCTATTCTATTTCATTTTATTTTCCCCCTGACAAAGCGCGTTGGGTTACGCATTGTCAGGCATGGAGTAGTGCAGCAACGCAGTGATGCTTCCTTGAGCAGTTAACTGAACTGAACTGAACTGAACTGCAGGGTTTCACCAAGAACCTTGATCACCCCCCCCCCCCCCAACCCCCCCTCCCCCGCAAAAAAAAAAAGCAAAAAAAAAAAAGCAAGCCCACTACGCCTGAAGATCGACACTGAATGGTATCGTGACTTCTGACGGGGCTCGAACCTGCAACGCCCCGCTATTTTTCCGTCACTCGACCTTTCGCTTGGATCAGGATCAGGATATATATACGTCGCAGGGACCAACATGACCATCGTCGCAATTTTTTTTTTAAAGAAAGAAAGAAAAAAACCCAACAGAAAACAAAAAACAACTACTGTTAATGATGGAAAACAGCAGCTGGCAGGGATCTTTTGGAATGAGTTCTCCCTCTCCGAGTGTGCACTCAGCTCTTTAAAGCCTGTGCCGGGTCGCAGGAGGCGATCTCTTAAGTTTGCTTAGAGTGAAAAATGTCCACCCGTACAACAAGGCATTTACCGTGGAGTTGGGAATATTCTTAACGATAAGCAAACTTAGCCCTGTTTTAAGTTCGCTGATGCAACCCACCCCTAGAGCCTGAAAACCCATCTCTTTCCAAACTAGCTCTCCCAACCCCTCCCTCTTCCCAGTCTGTAGAGTTTCTCCAGCTTTCTGTTTACATTTAGGATCCTTGTCTCCCATTCCTCTGAATCTGAGCCACGTGCGCATTCATTTGAACAACCGGTGTGGACGCCGCTTTGGGGTGTCTCTTGTCTGTAATCCTGTGGTAATCCCTGTACTGGGCAACAGTCTCCGCACAAGATCCAGCGTTGTAATTATAGATATCTATCATCATCATCATCATGATTATTCGTCGCTCTGTGATGAAAAAAGAAGAAGGGAAAAACAAAACCAAAAAACAAACAAAAAAACACCGCAGGAGAGAGAGAGAGAGAGAGAGAGAGAGAGAGAGAGAGAGAGAGAGAGAGAGAATAAGAATAATAATGTTTTACTGATCAGGCCTTTGGCCCATATCAAGAGAGGCTGAGTTGTTACATTTGGTGTCAACTGGTTCTAGACCAGTAAAATATTTTGGCAACGAAAACAATCTACCAATCAAACACTCAGTTTAGGCACAGAAGCAAAACTATTGAAAGAATACTCACAAGTTGATGATTGTCTCATTTGTAATGCTTTATAAATGAACAGAGCCAGGTTGTTCATGTCTGTACTGTTTTCGTTTGCAGCAAGAATGGATGATTCAAAAGTTGATGGATTATTACAGAATTTTGAAGATATGTATTTGTCTCTACGTTCTTTATATTTTGGACAAACCAGCATAAAATGGACTTCTGTTTCTTGAACGGAACAACAAAACGGGCATTTCAAACTATCCAGCGAAACATTCTGACAGTAACGCAAGCGGTGAGGTTTCAAGGGGGAGACAAGAAGTCTAAATCGTGTTAATGCATTACGCACCTTAATGTGATGAGAGAGAGAGAGAGAGAGAGAGCAGCAGCAGCAGCAGCTGCGGTTTGCGTGAGAATTTATCAATCGTAAATACAGACTCCAAAATCATAATCGCAAAAACATGTCCCACGTCGTTTGAGATTCAAAGTCTCTTTCTTTATCACATTCCTGAGCACGACATAAGCTGTTAGCTCGTTGTTGCTCCGCTGTCTGTGTGTACAGTATAGCATGTTTACTGAATAAAGTTTTGTTTAACTCTCTCCATACGAACGGCGAAAGGGACGACGTTAACAGCGTTTCACCACAGTTACCATCATCAAAATATTGCAAGCGGAAGGCTCTAAAACTGAAGAGGTGAATGTTGACAGAGAATACCACAATTCTGACGACGGAAGCTAAAGGTTGGGTCATTCAGACACCCTCTGGACATCCGAGGGGTCTGTGTAGAGGAGAAGAGAGGACTGGCCGTACTGAGTGAGTTAAACCAAGTCTCTTTCTTCAACACCCTCCACGTTCCATCCTCCCCTACCCCCTCTCTCCACGCCTCCCAAAGTCGGATCTTGTCGCTGTCAAATATACCTACTGTCTTCTTCTTCGTTCGTTCGCTCGTATGTACACGAGTGGGCTGTTACGTGTATGACCGTTTTTACCCCGCCATATAGGCAGCCATACTCCGTTTTCGAGGGTGTGCATGCTGGGTATTTCTTGTTTCCATAACCCACCGAACGCTGACATGGATTACAGGATCTTTAACGTGCGTATTTGATCTTCTGCGCGCGTATGCACACGAACGGGGTTCAGACACAAGCAAGTCTGCATATATGTTGACCTGGGAGATCGGAAAAAAAATCTCCACCCTTTACCAACCAGGCGCTGTTACTGAGATTCGAACCCGGGACCCTCAAATTTAAAGTCCAACGCTTTAACCACTCGGCTATTGCACCCTGATACCTACTATAACGTGGAGAGTAAAACAAAGTGTTGTGCAAACAAACGAAAATCCCTCTCCCTCAGTGCCCAGTCTTCCCTCCTGTTCTCCCCGGACCACCCCATTTCCAGACTCCTTTGCATCATAACTGTTTTCAAGGCCTGACTAAGCGCGTTGGGTTACGCTGCTGGTCAGGCATCTGCTTGGCAGATGTGGTGTAGCGTATATGGTTTGTCCGAACGCAGTGACGCCTCCTTGAGCAACTGAAACTGTATTACTTTCTCTCTCTCTCTCTCTCTCTCTCTCTCTGTGTGAAATTCGCGCTGCTTTCGCCATGGAGAGCGCGTCGCTAAACTGAGAACGCCACCCGTTCTTTATTTTTTCTGCCTGCGATTTTATTTGTTATATCTGAGCGGATTTTTTTTTTATACAGATGTTTGCCAGGGACATCTCTTTTGTCGCCGTGGGTTCTTTTACGTGCGCTAAGTGCATGCTGCACACAGGAACTCAGTTTATCGTCTCATCCGAATGACCAGTGTCCAGACCACCACTCAAGGTCTAGTGGAGGGGGAGAAAATACTGGCGACTGTGGGATTCGAACCAGGGCGCTCAGATTCTCTCGCTTCCTAGGCGGACGCGTTACCGCTAGGCCAACATTCGACTTGACCGCTGTGAACCACCCCTTTTCGATGTAGCAATCCACTGGCCTCTTTTTTTTTTGCTAATCTACTCATCCATATTCAGTAATGTGCCGAGTAATCACGTTTTAATTGAACGAGAAATCAATGTTCGCAAACCATTGCCCTCCTTTTATAAATCTACTTATTCATATTCAATAACGCGCCTCATAATCATCGTGTCGTTTCAGCTGAAAGAGTAATCACATTGGAGCTATTATGATAATGCTCTTCGCTTGTCTAGGTTTAAACTTCGTGATGAGCTTGTCATCTTTACAGCGTCCCCCCCCCCCCCACGCCCCTTTTAACTCACTCAGTACGGCCAGCCCTCTCTTCTCCTCTACACAGACCCCTCGGATGTCCAGTGGGTGTCTCAATGACCCAACCTTTAGCTTCCGTCGTCAGAATTGTGGTATTCTTTGTCAACATTCACCTCTTCAGTATAAGAGCCTTCCGCTTGCAATATTTTGATGATGGTAACTGGGGTTAACGCTGTTAATGGAGAGTATTAAAGGTGGCGAAGGCCTTTTGAATAAAACATTCGCATTCTCTACGATCGGGAGGCAATGTGATGAGGGAGACCAGTTATGATAATACTCACCGTGGCTCGTCAAGTTCCCTTCTTTCGCACAAAGAGACAGCACAGTGAACAGCAATGACGCACTGTCTCGTCACACCCCGCCGACAGCCTTGACACCCAGCTGTCAATCATCCGCACGCGCTGTCATGGCACGCGCGTCAGAAAGACGTCCATGGGTGTGGAAGCAATGAGAGGAGGGTGGGTGGTGTGGGCGTGGAGTTAGGAGTTGTGTGTGTGTGTGTGTGTGTGTGTGTGGGGGGGGGGCGGGAGCGGATATGGATGGACGAGGGGGAAGACAGAGGGGGAGAACTGTGGAAGGTGAGGGACTGTGTGGTTGCGGAACGGTTATGGGGTGTGTTAATGTGGGGGGGTTAGGGAGAGGGGGATAGGTAGTAGGGTGGAGTGGAGCTGGACCGGAAAGCTACTATAGTGACTAATACCTCCACATCCATGTCTCTAAAACTGCTCGTGACGTACGTGTACATACACACACACACACACACACACACACAGACTCTACAAGGACATGTATGCACGCACACACGCATGCCCATCCTTTGCATGACTTCACTCACTGGAAGACCTACTAGAAATCCAAGCTCTGTTGTACCCTCGACCCTAGTGCACAAACACACACGGAGATTTTGCAAGAACACACACACACACACACACACACACGCGCGCGCGCGCGCCCATTCTTTGCGCGACTTCAATCACTAAACGCCCAACCAGAAATCCAATCTGTTATACACTCTCGACCTTACAGCCTTCAGACACCTCAGTGACCAACTGATCGGAGTCAACACCAAGAGGTCAGTTAATCCCCTAATCCCCCGACAAGGACGTACCGTTAAGTCGATCTTGGACTGTGTCAACGTCATCCATTAGCCTGTAGCAGTCATTAATCCCCTCTTCACTACGATCAACGATAATCCTTGTCGCCGTCCCCCCCCCCCCCCCACCTGTCCCCCCCCCCACCCCTCTGCTTCCGCCGAGTCAGAAGTTTAGGTCTCGACTTTGTTAATACTGCAGTTTTCATGTTTACCTGGTGTTGTCAGTTCATACCTTTCCATGCCGGATTGATTGCCAACCGATATCGTCTGTGTGGATGGGTGGGTGAGGGGTGGAGGGTCAGTGCGCGCGCCTGCGTGTGTGCGTGCGTGTGTGTGTGTGTGCGTGCGTGCGTGTGTATGCATGGACGGGTTGAGGAGGAGTGGGGGGGGGGGGGAGAGAGAGAGAGAGAGATGTATACACACACTATCTACACACACACACACACACATATATATATATATATTAATGTACAATAATTAACAAATAGTAAAGAGTGGTAAGTATCTCCACACACAATGTTAATTATTTGATCACTTGGCCTAATTGTTTATTAATATTAATGTACAATACACATATACATATAAAGAGAGAGAATCATGTAAACCTATGAAGATAATAGTGCGTCTGCATAAATGCCGGATCAAAACGGTCTTAGATGATGGTGATTGTGTTCGTTCTTTAGTTTAGCGTCTTTTCACTATAACTCCAGTCTTACCTGTACGGTGATGGGAACTGTGCTTCTTGCTACACACTGTGCTGACCACTATGTTGACCCTTTGAACCCCCCCCCCCCCCACTCCCCCTCCTCCCCAGCAGTTTGCGAAGAAACAGTCTCGACGTCAGCACAAGGATGATACAACGCGGACGTCATCAAGGAAGTCATAGCTCTGACGTCACCAAGGAGGACAGCTCTGATGTCAAGGAACAGCTCCAACCTTTAGGAACACAATGCCCCAGCTTCATCAAGGAAGGCAGTCCCGACGATAGCTCCGACGTCATCAATGAAGTCATAGCTCCGACGTCATCAATGAAGTCATAGCTCCGACGTCATTAAGGAAGACAAAGTCCCAACTTCATCAAGGAACACAGTCCCACTGCCATCAAGGAAGAAACAGAAGACAGTCTCGAAGTCATGAAGTAAGAAACAGTCCCGACGTCATCAAGGAAGAAACAGTCCTGACGTCATCAAGGAAGTAAGTCTTGACGCCATCAAGGAAGATAGCCTGGAAGTCACGAAGGGAGTAACAGTCCCGACGTCGATGGATGAAGCAGTTCCAACGTCATAAAGGAACAGTCCTGACGTCATCAAGGAAGAAACAGTCCCGACGTCATCAAGGAAGAAACAGTCCTGACGTCATCAAGGAAGTAAGTCTTGACGCCATCAAGGAAGATACAGTCCCGACGTCATGAAGGAAGAAACAGTCCTGACGCCATGGAGGAAGAAACCAGTCCTTGCGTCATCAAGGAAGACACAAAGGACGACGACGACGATGATGAAGATGATACTACCATCCAAAAGTGTGCGGACAGCTCCCTATAGAAACGAAGCAGGATACGTTAACAAACTGGAAAAGTGCTCTGAGAACACACACAAAATGACTGTATTACACACCCACATACTTTCCCGACACATCACCTATTTCCATCAAAATATGAAGTTCAGAGTCATGCGGGAAAAAAATGTGTATATATCCTAGTTCAGTATGGGGATATAATACAGCAATAAGGCTTTTACGGATCCATTTTGAATGATTAGTTTTCCTTTTTTTTTTTCATTCATCACATTCTTTCATGTTCCTATGTTTTATTCTTAATCACATTCTATCATATTTCTTTCACATACTGCCAGTTAGAATACGATTTCTAGGGGAAGGGGTTAATGGCTTATTTTAAAACTGATTTATAATTATACTCTATTTTTTAAAGACAGTTTGCTCCCTGAGGTACAATACCATGAATGTAAAGAAAAAAAGTCTATAGTAAGTTTGGCTGTATTTGATAAACACGCTTTTGCTTCCGATTCTTTTGTAATTCAAAAGCTAACCCGAAGAATGCAGATTCGATTTGTCTTCAGCACGAGTGTTAACGACCCGAAGGTGCAGTTGTGGCCAAGTGGAAACGCATCCACCAAGGAAACAAGAAAATCTGAGCATGCGGGATCGAATCCCACAGTCGCTAGAATTTTCTCCTCTTACACGACATCTTTAGTGGTGGTCTGAACGTTAGCCATTTGGATGAGACGATAAGCTGAGATCCCGTGCATGTGCACACAGAACATCAAATACGCACGTTAAAGATCCTGAAATCCATGTCAGTGTTCGGTGGGTTATGGAAACAAGAACATACCAAGCATGCACACACCCCACCTCCCCGCCCCCGAAAATGATGTTTGGCTGCCTATATTGCGGGGCAAATCAACAAAAAACTTTCATGCACGTAAAATGTTACATGTCTGTCTGAGCGTGTATGTGTGTGTGTGCGTGCCTGAAACGAATGATGAGCGCCCAGTGGCAGCCGTCAGTGGGCTTCACCCAGGTAGGCAGCCTGTGGTGCAAATGACCCCGTGTTTGTAAAGCGCTTACAGCTTGGTCTCCGACCGAGGATAGGCGCTATATAAGTATCAATATCATCATCAACTGCACCTGCAGATAATAACGCACCGAGTTGAGGTCTTCAAGGTTCGATGACAGAAAGGTAGCGTGCAGCCCACATATCCCACGGCCCTATCTTGGGTCGAACACATGCAGAGTTAATCCTGCACACTGCTGAAAAAAAGGAAAAAAAGATTGAAATCAATCTTTTGCCCTCTGCTTACTTTTTCTCTGCATTATATCTTATTAATGTACTTGCCTTTCATTATTCAATTATTTATTCGTTTATTTATTTACTTATTCATTTATTATTATCATTATTATCATCATTAGTAGTAGTAGTATCATTAATGTTTGTTTATATTTTCCCTGCATTATATCTTAATGTATTTGCCTTTCATTATTCATTTATTTATTCGTTTATTTATTCACCTATTCATTTATTTATTTAGTAGTAGCAGCAGCAGTAGCAGTAGTATCATTAATGTTTATTTATTTATTTATTTAATTTGATTCTATTTCATTTTATTTCACTTACTTTTTCTTTCTTCAAGACGTGACTAAAACGCGTTGGGTTATGCTGCTGGGTCAGACATCTGCTTGGCAAAAATGTGGTGCAGCGATGACGTGATATGATGGATTTGTCCGAACGCGTCACGCCTCCTTGAGACATTGAAAATGAAACTGAACTGAACTGAAATAAAAGAAAGATTTGGACATGCAATGCCGTGAAGTGGTTGTAGTTCAAGTGGAAATGTGGCGCGTGTGTGCGCGTGCGTTGCGTGTACACGTGCGGGAGATAGTGCCCGTGACTTGAATGTTTGGGGGGTGGAGGGTGGGAGGAGGTGGGAGGGGGACGGGGGGGGGGGGGGGCGGGAGAGGCACCGCAAGATGAAGGTGAGGGAGAGAGGAAGGTGGCAGAATGGTTAAGACGCTCTCGTCTACCAATACAGTGTCCGTCATGGTCTGGCTTCGATTCCCCGCTCTTGTCCCCTTTCTCCCAAAGTGTGACTGGAAAATCAAACTGATGCGGCTTGTCAATCGGACAAGACGATAAACCTGGGGTCCCGCGTGCAGCACGCACGTCGCGCACTGGGAGGGGGGTGGGGGGGAAGGGGAGGGGGGGGGAAGAAGAAGAAGAAAAAAAGGCAACAACAGTGTTGTCCGAGATTATCACCTCGTGATCTTCTGATGTTAACATTCTAAAGATACCCTTTCTTTTGAGAGAGAGAGAGAGAGAGAGAGAGAGAGAGAGAGAGAGAGAGAGAGAGAGAGAGAAGCGGCGGCTCAGTGGCAATGCAGCATCCTACAGAAAGTGAGTTTCCACGGGTTCGAGTCT
>NC_134895.1:45553088-45558088 GCF_041734735.1 Babylonia areolata | reverse complement strand
GAAGAAGAAGAAGAAGAACAAGAAGAGGAGGAGGAAGAAGAAGAACAACAACAACAACAAGAACAAGAAGAGGAGGAAGAAGAAGAAGAATAACAACAACAAGAATAACAAGAAGAGGAGGAAGAAGAAGAAGAACAACAACAACAAGAATAACAAGAAGAGGAGGAAGAAGAAGAAGAACAACAACAACAACAAGAAGAACAAGAAGAGGAGGAAGAAGAAGAAGAATAACAACAACAAGAATAACAAGAAGAGGAGGAAGAAGAAGAATAACAACAACAATAACAAGAAGAAGAAGAACAACAACAACAAGAGGAAGAGGAAGAAGAAGAAGAAAAAGAAGAAGAGCAAGAAGCAGAAGAAGAAAAAAGAAGAACAACAACAAGAGGAAGAGCAAGAAGAAGAAGAAGAAGAAGAACAACAACAAGAGGAAGAGGAAGAAGAAGAAGAAGAGCAAGAAGCAGAAGAAGAAAAAGAAGAGCATGAAGAAGCAATAGAAGAAGAAGAACCACCACCACTACTGATTGTGCAGAGAGGGTCAGTGTAGATGGGCACACCCACAACATGACAGCCCTGCACGTCAGCAGAAAGACGGCACATCGATCCCTGTACCCTGCCCACCTAAACCTGGCGCTGTCTGCTGAACTGGAGCACTTTGGATCGGGGTGAGGTGGCGCCGGGGGGCGGGAGGGGGGACTATGGGGTGGGGGTGGGGGGTCGGGGTCGAGGCAGAAAGAGGTGGTGATTGGGGTGAGGGTGGAGGTTGGAGGAGGAGGGTTTAAAGAGTGTAGGGGTAGGGGCGGGGATGTGAACTATACTGTCTGTCTCTCTCTTCCCTTCTCCACCCCAACCCTTTCCTTTATGTGCCTTGAAGAGGGAGAGGAATCATAATGTGTTCTCGAAGCGTTTCGAAAAGAACAAAAAAAACAAAAAAATCTTTGTTTTCTATCCGTGTGTGCGTGCGCGTGAGTGTGTGTGTGTGTGTGCGTGTGCGCTCGCGCGCAAGTGTGCGTATGTGTATGTATATGTGTGTGCTTGTGTATCGTGGACAATTGAAATGATCGATTTGTTCGGAACTAGTTTTTACCATACACCATCCCTCCCTCAGTATCTCCCCCTACCTTCGTCCACACACACATATATATATATATTATATATATATGTGTGTGTGTGTGTGTGTGTGTGGATTGATGGCCTAGAGGTAACGCATCCGCCTTGGAAGCGAGAGAATCTGAGCGCACTGGTTCGAATCACGGCTCAGCCGTCGATATTTTCTCCCCCTCCACTAGACCTTGAGTGGTGGTCTGGACGCTAGTCATTCGGATGAGACCATAAACCGAGGTCCCGTGTGCAGCATGCACTTAGCACACGTAAAAGAATCCACGGCAACAAAAGGGTTGTTCCTGGCAAAATTATGTAGAAAAATCCACTTCGATAGGAAAAACAAATAAAACTGCACGCAGGAAAAAATACAAAAAAAAGAAGAAAAAAAGGTGGCGCTGTAGTATAGCAACGCGCTCTCCCTGGGGAGAGCAGCCCGAATTTCACACAGAGAAATCTGTTGTGATAAAAAGAAATACAAATACAAATGTTAACCGGGCGGCACATCAATAAAATAAAAGGATAAGCTTTTTTTTCTTTACATAGTTTGTCATGATAGATTTCTATAATTCATACTCACTTTACCTCTAACAAGGTGAACAGCATTGCTCCTCTTTGTTGCAATGGTATTGACAGAGACGATTATGTGGTTTCTTAATAAGAATGATTCACTATGGCGCAATCACCAGTCCTGCTGTGCGTTTGAGATAAATTCAGCGTTTTTCTCTTTGCGCTCGACTTGTTCAACACTCACAATACAGAGAGAGAGAGAGAGAGAGAGAGAGAGTTAGTGTGTGTGTGTGTGTGTGTGTGTGTGTGTGTGTGTGACAGAGAAATACAATGAATCGGCTGGGAGGGAGAGAGAGAGAGAGAGAGAGAGAGAGAGAGAGAGAGAGAGAGAGAGAAACAGAGAGAGCGTGAGACAAACAGAGAAAGCGTGAGACACTGAGAGAGAGAAAGACAGACAGTCAGAGTTAGCGGCCCTCTGATAAAGCGAGTGTGGTCGGCTGCCCCAATGTGAACAGCTTGAATCTGATGAATCAATCATATCCCGACATATGCATTTTTCCCATTTATATTACAAACTCAAACCTCTGTGCTACATGATGCAAGTACCAATCCCTAACACACATCGCGAACTTCATACGACTTTTGAACTGTTACAGTTTTGAACTGAAATGCACATGAATTGACGCGTTCGCCTACGCCTGTGTTAGGAAGGAGACGAATGACTGAGTGACGTATAAAGAATTATAAGCCACAGGAATCGAGACATATATATATTAGTATCGACATTTTTCATCTGGACCAGGACATATTTTTAGGTCTTGGAACGGATGGAATTGTGCACAACCAGAATTGCTTCATCGAAACACTCACACATAAGAATACTGGAAGAAAGAAAGAAAGAAAGAATCAGAGTCGAAAGTAACGGCCGTACTAAGTGAAATGTCAGATTCTGAGTGACGTCACTGAATCCAATGTACCACAGAGACAGGGCCACCAGTCCGTGCCCTTTATAGTAACTCATCTTCGCTTTGTCAGGTTATAGATTAGTTAATGGAAGCTACAAATGACAGCTGTAACTGACGAACGATAATATCTGAATCACTCTTTTTCTGTTCCCAATATAAAAAAAAAACCCTGAGGAAAATAACTTACCAGAAACACACACACACACACACACACACAGACACAGAGAGAGAGCAGATTAAAAGGTTGCACAAAGCACTAGAACACGCAACATCAGGCGATAGCAGCGTCACTGATGGGTCTAACTGTGCAGTAACGCACTCATCCCCTCCCCCTTCTTTTGATCTACCTGTGACAACGTTTTCGTTGAAACATCGGGACTTACAGTTTATCAACAGAACTGCATATGATGTCGTGACCTCTGACGGAAACTGTACTGCAATCATACATTTCATAACTACTCCTGTAAAACAACTGTCCTGTTTAACATAACCATACTCAAGTGAACAATGTCTGCCTTGTGCGGGTTAACTTGCAATGTCCGCCAATTAAAGGCGCTTTAAAAATATAAAAGGAAAATTGTACACTACACACTCGCTTTATTTTCATTCCCTGGGTTCAAGTGTAGTCTGTACAAGGTTGGGTTGTACACTCACACGTTGACATTGATCGGCTACGTACGATAACAACAACAAATAGAAAATGGTGGAAGACGTACATAGGCTTACAAAATAAAATAAAATAAAATAAAAAACCCAACACTTGCAAAACCAATAATTTCCCTTCACCCAAGCGCCTCTTGTTCGGGATGTTGCCCCACTGGCCCAATGAACCCGGGAGTGGAAAATCAGTCAGCACGCGCTTGCTTGTCTGTGCAAACGCTTCGCCCGCCAACCAATCAATAGGCGCGACTCACCGGGACCAGAATAACCCGCAGTCTGACGTCATAGCGCGAGCTTGCACCACCAGCGCGCAGGGGGCGAGAAAGTGTGTCAGTGGGCCAGCCCGTGTCACAGCGATCGTCAGGGATCCCGGATCCATAGGCGGAGGGTAAGGGGGGTATAGGGGGTTAAAAAAAAAAAGTCCCCCTCCTTTTCCTGTGGAAGGCAGAAGAAAAAGAAGAAGAAAAAGAAATCTGATTATCACAAAAGGGGAGCATTGGTATTCGTGTTAGCAATCGCATTCGCCACTCGAGAAAAAGCCAGGGCCTGTTGTGCGTGCATTTACGCATGCGCCTGTGTGAGAATTTCAGTGGAGGGTGTGGAAAAGTGCAGTGGGAAAGATTCAGTCGCTGGATAGCCGAGAGAAAGTACATGAAGGGCAGGCTGGCTTAACCGTGTGGAGAGCAGTCGTGCCTGGATCGCTCGTGTTGCACACACACACACACACACACATACGTGTACATATAATTATATCACCCTTCGTCTCTTAGTTGTTGGAATTAATAGCCATATCTAGTCGGATTTATTCAGCTATTTCGTTTGACTGATGTTTCAATTTTTCCTTCTATTTGATTACGTACTGGAACATTTACATGCAGGCGCAATTTCAACTGAATGAAACAATCCTATGAACGGACGGCGACAGAAATAAACAACATATCACTGGAGGCGCGCGCGCACACACACACACACACACAGAGGACCGACTTTGAATAGCTCTCAGTGTCAGGCTTTAAATCCAGTTTGAAGGCCACCGGATTTTACTGTTCCGTGGCATGCGCCGCTTTCTGTGTGTGTGTGTGTGTGTGTGTGTGTGTGTGTGTGTGTATTGTTTGTGTGTGTGTGTATTGTGTGTCTGTGTGCTGTGTGTGTGTATGTGTGTCAGTGTGCCACGGTAAGTGTGTGTGTAAGTGCCGATGTGTGTGTGTGTGTGTGTGTGTGTGTGTGTGTGTGTGTGTGTGTGTATCAGACACAGAGAGAGAGAGAGAGGGAGAAACACGAGACACAGAGACAGGAACCCTGATCGAGAGAGACAGAGACGGAAGGGTGGTGAGGAAGGAGAGGCAAAGAGAGGGGAGAGAAGTGAGACTGAGGGTCATGAGAGGCGAAGCAGTTCACACACACACACACACACGCACCCACCCACACACACGAACACACACACGGACACACACACAGAGCTCTAGAGCAACAGCTGCTTTGTTATTTCACGTGCAACCGAACAAAATAAAATAAAATGATTAGTTAACACGGTGACACTGGCTTGGGAATATATCAACACTTTGCTGAAACACACACACACACACACGGGTTTGCACTTGACTGGGAAAAAAAGAAAAATTGTACCAGGGCTAAACCATCTTTCTGTCAAATGGAATCTGCAATATCCATCTTCTGTATCGGCGCTCACACGAGCACCGTTCGTATTTTAAGGGCAGTTTCCCCGCGGCTGACATTCTCCTTCGACTCCTAAATCGTTTGAAA
>NC_134895.1:45530588-45548088 GCF_041734735.1 Babylonia areolata | reverse complement strand
AACAACAACAAAAAACCCCAAAAAAACCACCGACAACAAAAAACAAAAACAACAAAAACCAGGAACGATACCACACGAAATGTCACATCAACAGAAAACAAAAGCGGCGGACATTTTGCTAAGAGTACACCCCGAGCTAAATCTAGAAACTTTATAGTCTCCGTTCCCGCTCCACACCCCCCCCCCCCCAACCCCCCCCCCCCTCTCTCTCTGTGAAAAAAAAAAAAAACAAAGAAAAGTTAAAGAGAGAGAAAACGGCAATCGTACGGAACCCGTCCACCATTGTGGAGACGTCAGATGCAGTATTTGGAAGCAAAACGAACACACAGTGTAGGCTTTTTTCTTTTTTTTAAAGATTTATTTTCTTTTTATCATTCCTGAACCTACATTGGAATGACTTAAGCTTCAGATTGCTGCCAGAAACGTTGAGGGAAACTTTTGTTGCTGCGACGACTGAGGTGTAGAGGGAGGAAAGAAAGAAACAGAAAGAGAGAGGGAGAGAGGGAGAGAGGGAGAAAGAGAGAGAGAGAGAGAGAGAGAGAGAGAGAGATACAGAGAGAGAGAGAGCCAGAGACAGAGAGAGCGAGATGGAAGAAAAAAGAGGGAGAAAAGAACCAGAGAGAGAGAGAGCGAGAGACAGAGACAGAGAGAGCGAGATGGAAGAAAGAAAGAGGGAGAAAAGAACCAGAGAGAGAGAGCGAGAGAGAGAGAGAGACAGAGACAGAGAGAGCGAGATGGAAGAAAGAAAGAGGGAGAAAAGAACCAGAGAGAGAGAGAGAGCGAGAGAGAGAGAGAGCGAGAGAGAGAGAGAGTGAGGGAGAGAGATACAGAGACAGAGAGAGCGAGGTGGAAGAAAGAAAGAGGGAGAAAAGAACCAGAGAAAGAGAGAAAGAGGGAGAGAGAGACAGAGACAGAGAGAGCGAGATGGAAGAAAGAAAGAGGGAGAAAAGAACCAGAGAGAGAGAGCGAGAGAGAGAGAGAGCGAGAGAGAGAGAGAGAGAGTGAGGGAGAGAGAGCGAGGTGGAAGAAAGAAAGAGGGAGAAAAGAACCAGAGAAAGAGAGAGAGGGAGAGAGAGAGACAGAGACAGAAAGACAGAGAGAGAGAGAGACAGAGAGAGAGAGACAAGTACCAGACGTTTCTGTCGCAAACAACAGTTCTCACGTTGTTGTTGCATGTATGTATGTTCGTGCGCTTATATATACATACACACACACACATATATATACACACATGTACACATACACCTGTCTCTCTCTCTCTCTATATATATATATACACAATAATATTCAAACACTAGTAGCAGTAGTGGAGGCAGTACCAGCAGTGGAGAGCATGTTACAAAGGATGTACTGCCTAATGTCAGTGTCGAGGATAAAGCTGCATGGTGAAAGAGAGTGCATTGTGTCAGCAACAGCGCCTGAAAATGGGGTTTACACGTGCAGTCAAAAAGCTTTTCTCACGGATGTATTAACCTGTACAAATTCATGGCTGTAATCATGGAAGCTGTGAACATAATACCGAATCTGCGAATTCAAACACGATCGGGAACCCAAGTAGCAAAATCATTCCACGCACCTGTTAGTGTTAATCGACTAACAAATAGGATGCTACATCGATGGTTTTTCCGAATCATAACCGAATGACAGCGATCGAACGCGTCACGACAGTACGTCTGAACACAGTGAAGCGTGTAACACGTCAACAAGCATCGGCGCCCTCCACTGTTAGTGTCACCTCGTGGTCGTCGGTCAGCTGTTTCACTGGGAGGCAGAAGGTGTACCTGAACAAAACCAATCGTGGAGTGAAGGATGAGACTGAAAGGGGGAGAGGGATGAGGGGAGGGAACTAAGACCTTTCGCGGCCACCCCCACCTCCGGTAAGCTCGCGCATGCTCATACACACACTCACGCACGCACGCATGCACACGCACGCACGCACACACACACACACAAACACACAGACGCGTGCGCGCATGCAGGCAAACCTATCAATCTTTTTTTTAATTTCTTTTTTTTTCTTTTTAATAGGAAACTCTCCTTATTTCAAACAAGATTTACATTTTGTAATTTTCTTATACGTGGTGGACTGACTTTCACATCTGAGACATTCCAATACACGGATTTTGCAATTTTCGTATTCGTAGTGGACTGACTCTAACATCTGAGACATTCCAATACACGGCATTTAAAGCTGGATACTGCGATGAGACGAAATCTAAGACCCAGGAGCGCTGATGATATCAACTGTCGACCACTTCCTAAGTTCCTTCCCTTGTATTTGAAGTGAGGCGAAAGAAAGCGACTTTGAGCCAGTGACACGCAGAGCTGTATAGCTTCGTTTTGAAGCGACAGTTGGCCATAGCTAAAAGCTATATGTAACTGTCTTACTTGGAGGATCAAACATTGCTGTGGTTCTGGTGCTACCATTTGGTGCGTTTATACATTTTCTAGCCAGGGACAATGCCCGTATCTCCTTTAGTTCCTCTATGAAGCACACACACACACACACACACACACACACACACACACACACACATTCATATCAACATACGGACACACAAGACACACATTCACAATTTTCTGTGATGCGTTTGCTTGCGTGCAGTAAATAGATATCAGGTTCCACTCACTTACACTCACACGCGCTTGTTTGTTGTTGTTTTTTTATTCTGGTGGTGGGTCTGCTTGTGGCTGTAAACAATCGTTCCAACTCACGTGCACTCATGTGCTGCATGCATGCTTGTTTGTTTGCGTGTGGCTGCAGGCTGGCATATGTTCCACCACACGCGCGCTCGTATGCGTACATGCTCATTGGTTGGTTGGTGGGTTTGTTAGCGTGTGATAATCAAGCATACGTGTTCGGGATAAAGTCCTGTTTTAGCATCCTAAATTCAGGAATCTACTTTCCCGACAATTTTTGTGCATGTATGAAACGATTATCATCATTAGTGGATGTTAAGGATGTTGAAACCCATTTCACTGGATTGTGACTCTTTATTCTGTACGTTATTTTACTGAGTGTTGATGCAGATACAGTCACTAGACTACATGTGCCACCATCTTAATTATTCAGGTTTTTTTTATCATTTTAAAAATTATCTTTCTTTTTTATTCTGTTTCCCACAAACCATGAAAATGTAACCATTAGGTGCAATAATTTATGACGCTTAAATAGGACAGTATCCGTGCTCGGGTTAACCAACTCCACAGTTGTAAAAATAAGTGGATAGCGCATGCGATTTTAGAGCCACTTCGTAAACTGAAGCCAGCGGAAGTGTTCAATCAGCCATTTTGCTACTCGTGTCAGTATAGAACGAAGTGGTAACTTCATATAATTATGTAGCCGAGTGCTCAGCTGGCTACGATGACTGCTTCAGTTTCAGTAGCTCAAGGAGGCGTCACTGCGTTCGGACAAATCCATATACGCTGGTGAATAAATGATAGATAAGCTTACACAAATAAATAAATAAATAACTATATAGTAAAAAAAAAAAAAAAAAAAAATGATGATGATAAATAAGCAAATAGATGTAAAACATGAAGACACACATTCACATACACACCCACACATGCATAACAGATATGCACCGAACATGTAGTTTCAGAGATATGAAAGCACAGTCAAATACATATAAACGTACATGAGCTCCAACACACACACACACACCACACACATTACCCTGCACCTCCTCTACCCCCCTCCTCCACACACTCATTTCTAGTCTACGTATCACAGCTTCCACGGCACACACACACACACACAGATGAACACTTACTTGTACAAGCACACACACATATGCCCATATCTCCACACACATATATACAAAGACAGCTTCACAGCAAGCTTTCACTTTGCTCGCGGCGTTAGTTCAGCTGACATTCCTGTGTGTGCCCCCACAGCAAGTTTGCGGTGTGTCACTGCACTGTTTTCCTGCAGTTACTTTGGTAAATAAACCATTGGCAGATATCAATCAAGACACAACATCTAGCATGTCGTGGGGGCAAGCATAACACGATTTCATCGAAGAAACATGGTTACGGTTCAGAAACTACCGCCAGTCAGCAGACGAATTCTCAACGGACTGACAGCCGGATACGAGTATGGCGTCCAGTTGGCTTCAGCTTTCCTGGGCAGTGAGCTATCCATCTATTTTTAGATCATTGAACCAACTCACGTGAGTCCGCTCTCTCCGGACACCACGTGCACTCGGTCCACGGAGAAGGTGTCTCGGCCACCGCCCCCGAACCAGCTGAACCAGCTGCTGGCTTTGTTGTAACGGATCGACAGCGTCTGGATGATGCCCACTTCGGTGGACGCCACAACGACGCCGCCGTAAGCAGTGCCAGTCTTGAGCGTCTCTTTTTCTCTGAGAAAAAGAAGAAAAAGTAAAAAGAAAAGAAAAGATAAAAGAGATATTTAATAGACACACGCAACACAAATAAACAATTAAGGGGCAAAGCCTTCACGGCTCACGTGTGGTTCCTGCTGCACAAAAAACAGCAACAACTTGACAACAACCGAACAACAACAACAAAATTGCCGGAAAACGCCGACCAGGTCTGAGTGGGGTGGGGGTGATGAGGGTGAGTGGTTACCAGTGCAATATCATTTTTGCTCACCATCAAAAACGAGAATTTGTGGATTCCCGGAACCGAAAGTTGAATGCTGGAAACGGAGCAGTTCACATCGATCAGCATTTCATTGTTTTATGATCACAACATAGATCTGTCGAACTTTCAAATTTTTCCGGTCTTTTATCACGAACTTTTCAGCTTTGCTGAATGCAATATCGGGCCTGTTATACACGAATAAACACGACAGACGAATTCAATTCTTTCAGACGCGTCCTGGCACTCCGAACAGTGTAGACTGAAGGCACTTCACCCACCACCTGTATGTCCAATAAAGGATAACACACACACACACACACACACACACACACAAACCACTTACTGTTGGAATACGTGAAGTGAACGCTCAACGAAAACTTCGACTGTTTCTCTCCAGATAATGGCGGAAGTTGACCGTTATTTGTTCACCTCAAAAAGATTTTATATACGCGCATGCATAGTGCATCCAGTTACTACTGACTGGACTGCAAACTATTGTACGTCAAGAAGGTTTGTTGATTTCTGAAGGTGGGTCTTGGACATCATGCACTACATGAGGTCTATGCACAAATCCTCTGACAAAAAAAGTAAAAATGGCGGCCTCCTTTCAACAACAACAACAAAAAGTTATCGCGAATCATCAATTTAACACACATGCTCATAATGAATACTACTTGATGAGAATAATATCTTAATGCGACGCACTTTACCGTCAAAAACGACTGGTTAATTGGGCGAGTGTAAAACAGTGAATCAATGTAACTTCCAAACTAAGCTGAAGAACAAAAAAATGATGAAACGACTGCTATTAATCAATGTGTCAGAAAAAAAGTGATAGGTCTTGAGAATAAGAAATAAAATGTAACAGTAAGCTGATTGTGGAAATATTTTGGCTTCTTTTAACTTTGTACACTTCTCAGAAGTGTATCACAATCATAATGATAATGTTCTGAAGTAAACCCCCCCCCTCCCCCGCTATTTTTATACCAATTTTTGTGTCAACACACAAGGTATTTCGAGAGAAAACGAATTGGCTACTGCTTAACAACACACACACACACACACACACACAATCAAAATACTACATAAACTCACATTGTGTGTACAGACGCATGTGATCCAAAAACAGGAACGCAACAACAACAGTAATAATAACAATAATGATAATAATAATAATAACACTGATAATAACAATAATAATAATAATAATACGGGCGCAACACCAGAAAGTGGTTGAAGCCCTGGACTTCCAATCTGAGGGTTATGGGTTCGAATACCAGTCACTGTGACTGGTGGTTAAGGGGTGAAGACTTCTCCGTTCTTCTTTCTTCTACTTCTTCTTCTTCTGCGTTCGTGGGCTGCAACTCCCACGTTCACTCGCATGTACACGAGTGGGCTTTTACGTGCATGACCGTAATTACCCCGCCATGCAGGCAGCCATACTCCGTTTTCGGGGGTGTACATGCTGGGTATGTTCTTGCTTCCATAACCCACCGAACGCTGACATAGGATTACAGGATCTTTAACGTGCGTATTTGATCTTCTGCATGCGTTTACACACGAAGGGGGTACAGGCACTAGCAGGTCTGCACATATGCTGACCTGGGAGATCGTAAAAATCCCCACCCTTTACCCACCAGGCGCCGTTACCGAGATTAGAACCTGGGACCCTCAGATTGAAAGTCCAACGCTTTAACTCACTCAGTACGGCCAGTCCTCTCTTCTCCTCTACACAGACCCCTCGGGTGTCCAGTGGGTGTCTGAATGACCCAACCTTTAGCTTCCGTCGTCAGAATTGTGGTATTCTTTGTCAACATTCACTTCTTCAGTATAAGAGCCTTCCACTTGCAATATTTTGATGATGGTAATTGGGGTAAAACGCTGTTAACGTCGTCTCTTTCGCCGTTCGTATGGAGAGAGTTAACCACTCGGCTATTGCGACCGTCTTCCGTTCTTCCAAGTCAACTCATGTGTACAGACCTTCTGGTGCCTGAAACCTGTAGTGTGTATACGCAAACAAAACAAAAAAACAACAAAAAGCACAAAAAAAACAAAACCAAAAATAAAACGCATGTCAAAGATCGCGTAATCCATGTCAGTGTGCGATGGGTTAAGGAAACAAAAGCATTCTCCGCATACACTTCCCTCGAAAAAAGAAAGAGTGCGGCTGCCTACATGACGGGGGTCAAAACGGTCATACACGATAAAGCCCACTCGTGCTTACCAGCGAACGTGGGAGTCGCAGCCCATGTAATGAATGAACGAATGAAGAAGAAGAAGAAGACTGACTGATTGACTGAATCTTTAATGGGTAAAAAATGTGGCACAGTAAAGTCCTTTTCACAATTCTGCCCAAGTTACGACACAAAACATGAAAATAACGAAAAATAAAATGAAATAAGATGAAGAAGACGAAGAAGAAGATGACGATAAACATGGTGATAATCATGATGATGATGACGTTCATGACGAAAAAAAAAAATTACTGATAATAATGATAATGTATTACTTATAATGTGAAAACTCTCCATACAGCGGGTTCTTAGTGCCTCACGTGAAACCATACATTCCACACTGCATAATGGCAAACGACAGCATATGAAGACATATAACTGGGGGAGTAAAAAAAACCACCAACGCAAGCGCGTACAACATAGCATGGGGGCTGGTGAGTATGCGCGTTGAATATGCTGAAAGTGCCAGACATGGCACGTACCACACACTTGTGGTTTGCGGGCCAGGTCAGTCCGTTCTGAGTCAAGTGGGAAAGCAATTGATATCAAGTGCTTACACTGCTCGGCACTGTTATTATTAGTTTTTCTTATTGCCTTTGCTGTTTCTGTTGCTGTTGCTGCTCTCGTTGTTGCCTTTGTTATCATTACTCTACCAGCATAATATTCTATCATCCGTGTTACATTAGCATTAGTATCATCATCGTTGTTGTTGTTGTTGTTCTGCTGTTGTCGTTGGTTATTATCACTCCACAGGCACACAGATTGCCATTTTTGTTGTTGTTTGTTGCTGTTGTTGTTGTTGTTGTTCTTCTTCTTCTTCAGTTTTCTCATCATCATTACTTTTTGTTCCATTACTATTATTTTTTTTTGTTCCATTACATAATTACTTTTTATGCTGTTACTATGATATATCATTATTAACGTCATCATCAGCGCTATCCAAATCATCATCATCATCATCAGCAGCAGCAGCAGCAGCAGCAGCATGCTCCTCAAGCACATCACACCATCATCATCATTACCTATTTTTTTTTACTGTTACTTGGATTATGATTATCAACGACATCATCATCATTATCAGCAGCATCATCATCATCATCATCAGCAGCAGCAGCAACATTGTCATCATGCTCCTCAAGCACATATACTATCAAAATCACCATCACCATCATCTTCATCGTTACTTTCTATACTGTTACAATGATTATGATTATCAACATCATCATCAATATCACCAGCAGCAGCAGCAGTATTGCCATCATACTCCTCGAGCACATACATTTACAAAATCATCATCATCATTACTTTATATACTGTTACTATGATTTTGATTATCAACGTCATCATCATGATCACCACTATCATCATCATCATCATACTCTCAAACACATACACTTACAAAATCATCATCATCATTACTTTATATACTGTTACTATGATTTTGATTATCAACGTCATCATTATGATCACCACCATCATCATCATCATCAGCAGCAGCAGCAACATTATCATCATACTCCTCAAGCATATACACTATCCAAATCATCATCATCAACATGATTTTTTTTTTTTTTTTTGTATTTCTTTTTATCACAACAGATTTCTCTGTGTGAAATTCGGGCTGCTCTCCCCAGGGAGAGCGCGTCGCTACACTACAGCGCCACCCATTTTTTTTTGTATTTTTTTTCCTGCGTGCAGTTTTTATTTGTTTTTCTTACCCAAGTGGATTTTTTCTACAGAATTTTGCCAGGAACAACCCTTTTGTTGCCGTGGGTTCTTTTACGTGCGCTAAGTGCATGCTGCACACGGGACCTCGGTTTATCGTCTCATTCGAATGACTAGCGTCCAGACCACCACTCAAGGTCTAGTGGAGGGGGAGAAAATATCGGCGGCTGAGCCGTGATTCGAACCAGCGCGCTCAGATTCTCTCGCTTCCTAGGCGGACGCGTTACCTCTAGGCCATCACTCCACTTCATAATAATCTCATCATCATCATCATAATAATAATCATAATCAACAGTAGCAGCAACATCACTATCATGCTCCTCAAGCACATACACTATCCAAATAATAATAATAATCATCATCATCAACATCAGCAGCATCAACATCATCATAATAATCATCATCAACAAAATCATCATCATCAGTCAACAGCAGCATCAACATTACCATCATGCTCCTCAAGCACACACACTATCCAAATCATAATCATCAACATCATCATAATAATAATAATCATCAACAGCAGCAGCAATATTACCATCATGCTCCTCAAGCACATACACTATCCAAATAATAATAATCATCATCAACATCATCATCATCATCAACATCCTCATCAATCATCAGCAGCAGCAGCCTCAACATTATCATCATACTCCTAAATCGCACACACTTACAAAATCATCATCATCATCATTATTACTTTATATACTGTTACTATGATTATGATTATCACCGTCACCATCATGATGATGATCATCATCACCATGAACGTCATCACCTCGGGCAGCACGTGCTACTCACTCAGTGACGGCGAGGAAGGCAGTACTGCCCCAGGTCCCAGTGAGCTGCACGGACAGCTGCCCTGAAGAGTCCCTGCCCCCAGCAGCCGTCTCGATCGTCACGGAGTAGTGGAACCCTGCACACACACACACACACCCACATACACAAACACACACACAGGCATACACAAACACACACACGCACACACATACATCACCAGTAAAATTCGCACGTCATGACGCCGACGCGGGGAGTATGACAGACGCACCCGGGTGTGGCTGTGTGTGTGGGGGACTCGGAATGAGCGGCTTGGGACTGATGCCACTGAAACGGTGCAGATGCTGGGGCAGAAAAACAAAACAAAACAAAACAAAAAAACCCAAACAACCCCCCCCCCCCCCCAAAAAAAAACAACCCAAAAAAACCCGCACGTCACAGAGGAACAGGTAAGTACGTTAGATTCACACTGTACATATCCATGATTTGCACTCGTATGTATGTATGTACGTATGTATGTATGTATGTACACACACATACACACACACACACATATATATATATATATATATATATACATACATACATAGGTAGGTAAGTCGGAGGGTCGATTCCAACATCCAATACCGCACTACTTTTAGCGTTAACGAAACATAACGCTACAAAACTGAAGCCCAACACCGGAAGAGCCCCCTCCCCGAAATATCTGTCCCCCGGCTCACCGCAGTACGGGCTGTCATCCCGCGTCTTGAGGTACCTGGTGCCTCTCGCGCTGTGCTGGTCAGCGTACAGGCCCAGTTCAGAGCAGCCCGTCTGACCACAGTCCAGGCACTCCCCCCTCTGGAAGCCGTCCTGTTCACACACACACACACACACACACACACACACACACACACACACACACGAATCAAGAATATTCAACTCTCTCCATACGAACGGCGAAAGAGACGACGTTAACAGCGTTTCACACCAATTACCATCATCAAAATATTGCAAGCGGAAGGCTCTTATACTGAAGACGTGAATGTTGACAAAGAATACCACAATTCTGACGACGGAAGCTAAAGGTTGGGTCATTCAGACACCCACTGGACATCCGAGGGGTCTGTGTAGAGGAGAAGAGAGGACTGGCCGTACTGAGTGAGTTAATCCTTTCACCCCTTTGGGGGCATGGAGGATATTATACAACAGCAATAGTATTTTACACCAAAATTAAACATAAACAATTAAAATAACATAACTATCAGAAACGGAAAACAGACTATATGAAACGACATAAATGATGATAGTATTTGTCTGGTATTAAACCTCAGGATATATCAGACTACGTTGCTCATCTTTTCAGCAGTACTTAAGTTTAACCAGATTGTCTTGGCTGCATGAAACAGCTTTCACAGAAAGCCTCTTCCAGAAAGAAAAATTAAACAATCGTTGGGCTTTTTTTTCGCTGACGTTGTACTCTTACGAATCTTTCTTCAGCAGGTCTAAGTTTTTTTTCTTTTCTTTTTTTAAAGTACAAGTCCTACGTCATAACCATGTAATACGTCATTTACTTAATGAGGCATTACACACACACACACACACACGCACATAAACACACTCAAACACACACATACACGCACACAAACACACAGACGCAGACATACAATTTCCACAGTGTTTACATGGACGGGTACATCCACGCCCGGGTTCGGTTAAAGACTGAAGAAATAAATTTCCAACCATAAGTTTACTTGCCGAGGTTTCCAACAGATCTGTCTGCTTGCGTTTAAATGCATGCTTTACACATATCTTCTTAAACTGACTGGCACAGTCCAGAATGTTTTGCATGGAAAGGAAGTATACAGATTAAAGTAAAGCGAATGAACAATAATAATAATAATAATAATAACAACAACAACAATAACGATAATGATGACAATAATAATAGTGATAAAAAAATGATAAGGAGAAGAAGAAGAATCCTACTACTACTACTACTACTTTCAGTTGATAATTACAATAATAATCCTACTACTACTACTACTACTACTACTTACAATTATTATTATTATTATTATAATCATAACCACCACCATATTCATCATCATTCTTATTATCATAATCGTTAGTAGTAGTAGTAGTTGTAGTATTCTCATTACTATTATTATTAATGATGAGCAGCAGCAGTAGTAGTATTCTTATTATCATCATCATCATCACCAGCAGCAGCAGCAGCAGTAGTAGTAGTAGTAGTAGAAGTAGTATCATTATCATTATTATCATCATGACCATCATGATCATGATCATGATCATCATCAGCAGCAGTAGTAGTAGTATCATTATAATTATTATCATCATGATCAGCAGCAGCAGCAGCAGGAGTAGTAGTAGTATCATTATCATTATTATCATCATGATCATGATCATCATCAACAGCAGCAGCAGTAGTAGTAGTATCATTATAATTATTATCATCATGATCATCATCAGCAGCAGCAGGAGTAGTAGTAGTATCATTATCATTATTATCATCATGATCATGATCATCATCATCAGCAGCAGCAGCAGTAGTAGTAGTATCATTATTATCATCATGATCATGATCATCATCAGCAGCAGTAGTAGTATCATTATTATCATCATGATCAGCAGCAGCAGTAGAGGTAGTATCATTATTATCATCATGATCAGCAGCAGCAGCAGAAGCAGTAGTAGTAGTAGTAGAAGTAGTCTCATTATGACTGTTACTATCTATTCAATGTGACAATAATGAATGATGTCCTGACGAAACTGTGGCAGGGGTAGGACGTGAAGGGGCACTCAGAGGTGATGGACTCAATGAACACCTCGTGCGACCGTCCGTGACTGCACGCCACGGCTTCCCCGATACCTCCTGCACACACACACATACACACACACAGATTACACACACACATGCACACAGATAATATACACGCACATAGAGATAACACACACACACACACACAGATTACACACACACACACACACACAGATAATATACACACACATAGAGATAATACACACACACACACACATACAGATGATAAACACGCAGATAATACACACACAGATAACACACACCCACACACACACACTCATACAGAGATTACATACATATACACACAGATAATACACACACACACACACACACACACACACACACACAGAGAGATAATATACACACACATATAACATACACACAGATATTACACACGCAGATAATACACAGATAACACACACACACAGATATTACATATACACACATACACACAGAGATAACGCGCGCGCACGCGCGCACACACACACACACACACAGAGAAAACACATACACACAGAGATAACAAACACACCCACATCCACACCCACACAAACACACACACACATATGCGCGCGCGAGCACACGCACACACACACACGCACACAGATAACACACACAGAAAACACACACACACAGATAACACCCACACACACCCCCTCTCACACACGCACACAGATAACACACACAAACACACACAGTGATAATACACACACATTGTCCGTCCGTCCGCCAAGTGAGCGAGGGAATCTGAAGGTACAGGATCGATTCCCATACTCGCGAGATGTTACTTCGCCTCCAACAGACCTTCAGTAAGTGGTGGTGGTTTGGACACTAGTCTTTTGGATGAGACGATCAAAACCGAGGTATGTGTGTAGCAAGCACTCAGCGCACGTAAAAGAACCCACAGCAAAAGAGAAAAAAAAGAAGAAAAAAATAGAAAAGAAAACAACCGCTCTGTGTGTGTGTGTGTGTGTGTGTGTGTGTGTGTGTGTACGCGCGTGACATAACTTGCATGACTGAATGACACAGGAAACGAATGATGATCGCCTAAAGACAGCTGTCATCCAGCTGTAACCAGGAAGACAGCCTGCCATGCAAATGACTCCGTCTTCGTTAAGTGTGTAGAGTTTATTCTCTGACCGTACATAGGCTGTATAATTATGTATCAATAATCAAACAATCTCTCTCTCTCTCTCTCTCCAACGCACGCGCGGGCGTACAAACACAAATAAACATATTGCATGCACACACACACACACACACACACACACGCACACTCACACATATGCGAGCAGGCTCAAAGCGGCGCACGCACTGCATACGCGCACACCGGCGAACACACAGACACACAAACACATTCAAGGCCGTAAAAGATGCATGCCATTGCTGGATTTTACATACACCGTACATTCAGAAATTTATACAACCACAGATATGCAAAGACATCGACACACACACACACACACACACACACACACATATATATATCGACAGACAGACAGACAGAGATATATAGAAAAAGACCGCGAATGAGAGAGAGAGAGAGAGAGAGAGAGGGGGGGGAGCATGGTTTGCCCATATACAAACGAAGGGAAACAACTGCATATTCAACATTTGATGACTTGGGACGACGCAAATTTCCTGTTACTTCCCCTCGTGTTCAAAAGCGCCCTGCTCTTGAACAGCCAAATGAACACAACAGAAAATAACAAACATAAAGAGCTAGTACGGCTGCCGGTCCAAAATTGCTACTACTGTGGTACAAAATGAAAACAACAAAAGACAAAAATAACGTTGATAAATAAATCAAAATGACAGACAAATAAATAAATAATGAATTAATTAATTAAAAAAAAATCAACGTTGGTAAATGAATCAAAATTACAGATAAATAAATAAATAATGAATTAATTAATTAAAAAAAAAAAATCAAGCCACAGTATCAGTAGCTCAAGGAGGCGTCACTGCGTTCGGACAAATCCATATACGCTACACCACATCTGCCAAGAGGATGCCTGACCAGCAGCGTAACCCAACGCGCTTAGTCAGGCCTTGAGGAAAAAAATACAAAAAACAAAAAACAACACCACCCATCCCCCCCTACAAAAAACAAAACAAAAACAAAATCAAAAAACCAAACAAAAAACACACACAAAAACAAACAAACAAACAAACAAAAAACAACAACAAAAAACAAACAACCAACCCCCTCCCCCCACCCACCTGGATGCATCCTTCAACTCAATTAAAACTAATTCGGAAAAGGTGATGAATTAACAAAAACAACAAACTGTAAACGAATCAAACAAATCAAGTAGAATGAATTTAGTTACAAAACTGAGTCCTGTGGTTACGAAACACAATCCTATTAACAGTAAACTCATACTCAACAGTGAAGTGAAATCAAAGAAATAAAAATATATAGACCTTTAGTAGCGAATGCGATGCCAGTCTGATTTCATTACAAGGTGCTGTACCTTTTTTCTGCTCTCATGTCCCCTCCCATCATCCCACGATTTTGAACTGTGTGACATCACTGTGACAGTGTGTGTGTGTGTGTGTGTGTGTGTGTGTGTGTGTGTGTGTGTGTGTGTACGTGTGTGTGAGGTATTATATTGTATTAGGTTGTACTGCATCGTATGTTAAAAAGCTAACAACGACAACAAACAAAAACAAACAAAACACATAAAAACGAACCACCACCACCCGCACCCCCGAAAAAACAAACAAACAAACAACAACAACAACAACAAAACCCGAAAGACACACACAAAATCTCCATTACTACCCACCTTCCGAGAACATGTTGAAGATGGCGCTCAGACCGTCCCTGCAGCCAGGTTGGGTCTTGCCGCCGTTGATGTAGAAGTCGATGTGGCCGATCTGCCGGTACAACCCCGCGCCCCCAGAGTTGAGCGGCTTGGCGTTGCTGTGGATCACGTCCACAAACCGCGCGTCCGTGCTGTCCAGATCCAGCGTGGGACTGAACTTGTCGAACAGCGGGCCTGCCGGGTCCAGGGCTGAGGCACAGAAACCATTGCACGTTTGTTGTAGTTGTCGTCAGTCCGCAGCGGGGTGTGGGACTTCTTCTTCTTCTTTCGTGGGCTGCAACTCCCACTTCACTCGTCATACACGAGTGGGCTTTTACGACTATTTTAACCCCGCCGTGTATGCAGCCATACTCCCATTTTCGGGGTGTGTGCATGCTGGGTATGTTCTTGTTTCCATAACCCACCGAACGCTGATATGGATTACAGGATCTTTAACGTGCGTATTTGATGTTCTGCGTGCGTATACACACGATGGGGGTTCAGGCACTAGCAGGTCTGCACATATGTTGACCTGGGAGATCGGAAAAATCTCCACCCTTTACCCACCAGGCGCTACTGAGATTCGAACCTGGGACCCTCAGATTGAAAGTCCAACGCTTTAACCATTCAGCTATCGAAGGTATGGTATAGCACAGTACAGCATAGCAGAGTATGGTAAACCACAGTACAGCATAGCACAGTACAGCACAGATGTGATGTGATGTGATGTGATGTGACATGATATGACATAACACAGCAATGTGTCCATTACCAGTGATTCGGTACAGCTGACCCTCCAAGTCCCGCCCAGCGTAGCCACTGGTGTGAGCGCCCAGGCTGTGACCAACCAGGTGAGTTCTGTCCAGCTGAAGCCCCGCCTCCTCCACCAGTTTCACCAATAGCAAGCGGAGCTGGCGGCCAACCAATCGCGTGTTGGCCACGGCATTGGGGTACATGGGCATGCGCGCCCCCTCTTGCCAGTGAACCACAATCACGTTGCTGTCTTCCTGTGGTTACAGCCAATTATGTGTTAATTACACACACACACACACACCCACAAATATATGTATATATATATATATATATATATATATATATATATATGGCATAGCAAGGTATGAAGTAGCACAACACAGCATGGCATGGTACAGCACAGCACAGCATAGCAGAGAAACATAATACAGACAGACAGACATACATACCAGCAGAGAAACATACTGACAGACAGACAAACATACCAGCAGAGAAACAGACAGGCAGACAGACAAAAATACCAGCAGAGAAACATACATACATACATACATACAGACAGAATGACAGACAGACATACCAGCAGAGAAACAGACAGACAAACCAGCAGAGAAACAGACAGGCAGACAGACATACCAGCAGAGAAACAGACAGACAGACAGGCAGGCAGACAGACAGACATACCAGTAGAGAAACATACATACAGACAGCCAGCCAGACAGAAAGACAGACATACCAGCAGAGAAATAGACAGACAGGCAGGCAGGCAGGCAGACAGACAGACAGACATACTAGCAGAGAAACAGACAGACATACCAGCAGAGATACAGACAGACAGACAGGCAGGCAGACAGACATACCAGCAGAAAAACAGGCAGGCAGGCAGACAGACATACATACCAGCAGAGAAACAGACAGGCAGACAGACAGACAGACATACCAGCAGAGAAACAGACAGACAGAGAGACAGACAGACATACCAGCAGAGAAACAGACAGATAGACATACCAGCAGAAAAACAGACAGGCAGGCAGACAGACAGACATACCAGCAGAGAAACATATATAGACAGCCAGAGAGACAGACAGACATACCAGCAGAGAAATAGACAGACGGACAGACAGGCAGGCAGACAGAGAGACATACCAGCAGAGAAACATACATACAGACAGCCAGACAGACAGACATACCAGCAGAGAAATAGACAGACAGACAGCCAGACAGCCAGAGAGATAGACAGACATACCAGCAGAGAAATAGACAGACGGACAGACAGGCAGGCAGACAGACAGACATACCAGCAGAGAAACAGACAGAGAGACAGACAGACATACCAGCAAACAGACAGACAGACAGGCAGGCAGACATACCAGCAGAGAAACAGACAGACCAGCAGAGAAACAGACAGACAGACAGGCAGGCAGACAGACAGACATACCAGCAGAGAAACAGACAGACCAGCAGAGAAATAGACAGGCAGACAAACAGACAGACATACCATCAGAGAAACAGACAGACAGGCAGACAGACAGATAGAGATACATACATACATACCAGCACAGAAGCAGACAGACATACAAACCAGCAGAGAAAGACAGACAGACAGAAGACAGACATACCAGCAAAGAAACACACAGACAGACAGACAGACAAACAGACACAGAAGCAGAGAAACATACCGACAGACAGATAAACAGACATACCAGCAGAGAAACATACAGTCAAACATACAAGGTAACACAAGACAAAATCTTTTATAATCGAGGGTA
>NC_134895.1:45523088-45525588 GCF_041734735.1 Babylonia areolata | reverse complement strand
GCGCACTGGCTTCCCGAAGGCTTTCACCAGCTCGCGTCATGAGCTCTACTTGAGAGGACTCTTCCTCAACCATGCTGTTTTTGGTATCTGCTGTTGCGGTTTCTGTAACAGACTTTTTTTTAAAGAATTGGATTGTTAGCCCTATTCTAACCCCCAACCTGGAGGACCAGTGAGCGCCCTTCGTCTGGTCTCTACCCCTTGACCTGTCTGGCTTGGGTGGCCCTACCAGGAGACGCGGCTACGGGAGCAGCGAATTCATATCCACTGTGTCTAGGGCTCGGTATAGGAAGGCGGGGCCCAGCCCTCTTCCTTGGCCTTTTTAACCCTTCCCCAACCGGAGCCGGGTACCCCGGCATTCAAACCTTGGTGGTGTGAAGAAAATCGAGGAAAGTACCTTTCCCAAGGACACCAACACGATGCCGACACGGGGCCTCGAACGACTGGTGAACGCTGGATCAGAAGTGTAACGTCTACCGGTTCTGCCAGAGACCAGCTGATTGAAAAAAAAAGAAAAGAAACAAAAAAGTGAGGCGGCGACGAGGGTGATGAGCAAGAGGAGAGCTGGAAGGAGAGGTCACTGATTGATTAATTGAGTGTGTGTGTGTGTGTGTGTGTGTGTGTGTGTGTGTGTGTGTGTGTGTGTGTGTGGGGGTGGTGGAGGGGGAGCGGAGTGTGAATCTCCAACAAGGTCACACAACGAAAGCCGATAATTTGTAGATGTGGAATTTAAGCGTTGTAATTGTTTCTTTGTTGTTGTTATTGTTCTTGTTTTGAGGCAAGAGTGGAACCAGTTTTCAAAATTAATAGCCTTCAGATCCGCAACAATGAAAGCCATAAACAACAAAACAGGCATATTAGAACACCACACAACAACAGTAGTAGCAGTAGAAATAACAGTAGAAGCAGCAGCAATTGTTGAGCTAGTAGTAGTAGTAGTAGTAGTGGTGGTGGTGGTCGTGGTCGTCGTCGTAGTAGTAGTGAAAAGCAATGGTTGTGATAGTCTTGTTCAAAATAGCAACAAATATAGCACATGTAACTGTCACTCTTTTTTTCCTTCAGAAAAATAAACATTAAACGTTAGTAATTATCGTAATGTTAGGGAGAGGAGGAGGAGGAGGGGGAGGAGGGAGGAGGAGCACTTTATTTTTTGTTATTGCATTTGTAACATTCCTAACCATTGTAGAGCTGTTGTATCTTGCTGTGGCCAAATAGTTGTCGCAGGCAGATAGGACAAAGACAGAGACAGAGACAGAGAACAGACAGACAAAAGGATGGAATCGAAAAAGTCGAAACGCATTGTCCAAAGTCTGGAGGCAACGCTGAATCTGAACGCAGCTCTTCATTTATCAGAAGGGGAAAGACAGGAGGTGAGACCTGCTCGCGTCTGTCCAATGTCCAACTGGTGGGCAGGATCGTGGAGAAGTCGAACTAAAAATAAAAAAAAGGGAAAAAGATAAGGAGAACTGACTGACAGATACATTTACTGACCGCGTGCACGCTGACACAGTCGTTCTGAGTTCCAGTTCTGGCGTTTCTGTGCCACGGTTATTTGTGTTTGTGTGTGTGTGTGTGTGTGTGTGTGTGTGTGTGTGTGTGTGTGTGTGTGTGTGTGTGTGTGTGTGTGTGTGTGTGTTTCTCTCTTCTTTTACTCTCTTTTTTCTCTCTCTCCGCCCTCATTTCTTCCTGTCGTCTTTTTTTTCTCTCCACTTCGTAATGATGATAATTATGAATCGAGCATTTCCACTCAGGCTTTTTCCTCCTCCTTCTTCTTCTTGTTTTTAACGACAATGAACTGTGACTGTCCCGCTGGTGCTTCGTTGTCTGTGCCTACTTTGTATTGCACATGTATGCGTTTCCTGTTGGTTAAAGACCCCATAGCCTTTCACGGCCGTCGGGGCAGTGAATATCCCCGAATTGAACGGAGTATGGCTGCCTACATGGCGGGTTAAAAACGGTCATACACATAAAAACCCACTCGTGTACGTACGAGTGAACGTGGGAGTTGCAGCCCACAAACGAAGAAGAAGAAGGCTGTGGTTGTGTGACAGGAGCGCCAGGTCGTCAGCGAAGTCGATATCGTCCAGCTGTGTCCAGAGTGTCCACTGTATACCGTTGTTCCTGCCTGTTGTAGTGGTCTTTATGATCCAGGGCCAAATTCTCTCCTTCCTCCGTTTTAACCCCTCCCCCCCCCTACCCCCCAACAGAAGTTAGGTACCCGTTCATACCTGGGTGGAGTGAAGGAAGTCGGAGTGAAGCGCCTAACAGCATGTCGAAACAGAGGATCGAACACTGTTCACTGGATCCAAAGTCCAATGCCTTGCAGATTCTCTGTGTGTGTGGTGTGGAGTGGTGTGGTGTTGTGTTGTGTGTGTGTGTGTGTGTGTGTGTGTGTGTGTGTAGTGTAGTGTGGTGTGTAGTGTAGTGTGGTGTGTTTAGTGTAGTGTAGCGTAGTGTAGCGTAGTGTAGTGTAGTGTAGTGTAGTGTAGTGTAGTGTAGTGTG
>NC_134895.1:45458088-45518088 GCF_041734735.1 Babylonia areolata | reverse complement strand
ACGTTTGGTTTTTATGCGTGTTACGAGCGCGAGCACTTGCGGAGTGAGGTGCGTATGTTATGTGTTGCACATTGTTATTGTTGTTGTTGTTGTGTATGTGTGCGCGTGCGTGCGCGTGTGATATTCTAATGTGGTTGTGAGTGAGTGTGCCATGGTGCACACGTGTGTGTTGTGTTGTGTTGTGTTGTGTTGTGTGTGTGTGTGTGTGTGTGTGTGTGCGAGAGAGAGAGAGAAAGAGAGAGAGTGAATGTGTGAGCGTGACATACTGATGTATGTGTATACGTGTATGTGTGCGTGTGTGCGTGCGTGTGTGTGTGTGTGTGTGTGTGTGTGTGTGTGTGTGTGTGTGTGTGTGTGTGTGTGTGTGTGTGTGTGTCTGTCTGTGCATGTATGGTGTGTGTATGTATGTAAGGAGTACGCACGTGTACATATGCCAGTGTCTGCGCGAGACTGTGAGTGTATTAACTCTCTGTATGATGGTGCGTGAGCGCCTGAATGTGCACGCGCACGCGCACGTGCACGCACAAGCGATAGTGTGTATCAGTGCAGTTCGTAACCAAGCCACCAGACAGCCTTCAATTTCCTCCTAGCTGTGATGACCCTGGCTTTTCAAGGCAGTGTTGGACACCTCCACAGAATGGACGAGGTACGGTTGCTTTCTGACACTAATTAACGCTGTTGGTCTTAATTAATGGGCTCAGCGTTTAGTACGTGCGCTTTGCTTCGTTTCTGGCAGTCCGCAGGAAAAAACAAAATGTACGTGTGCAGGACTACATAGAATTCCACTGGAAAGTAACTGAGAACGATGCGCTGAGATTTATTTGGGGGGAGGGGGTGGGGGGGGGGGGGGCGGGGGCGGGGGTTGGCGAGAATGAGGGGGAGCTGAAGTGAGTTACGAAGTGAACGCTTCTCTCTGTAATAATGATGATAATGATAACAATAGTAATAATAATGATGAATGATCATCATAAGAACAGCAACAAAACCATCAACAACAACAACAACGACGACGACGACGATGATGATAATAATAATAATAATATTTTTTGTATTTGTATTTGCATTTGTATTTCTTTTTATCACAACAGATTTCTCTGTGTGAAAATCAGGCTGCTCTCCCCAGGGAGAGCGCGTCGCTACACTACAGCACCACCCTTTTTTTCTTGTATTTTATTTTCCTGCGTGCAGATTTATTTGTTTTTCCTATCGAAGCGGATTTTTCTACAGAATTTTGCCAGGAACAACCCTTTTGTTGCCGTGGGTTCTTTTACGTGCGCTACATGCATGCTGTACACGCTGGGGACCTCGGTTTATCGTCTCATCCGAATGACTGAATAATAATAATAATAATAATAATAATAATACAACCACCACTGATTGTAATACTAACAACAACAACCACCACCATAATAATAATAATAATAATAAGAAGAAGAAGAAGAAGAAGAAGAAGTGTGTAGCTGTGTTGTCATAATAGTAATACTTCAGTTTAGTGTCCACACCCACACAACCAGACATCCTAGACGCATAGAGAAAGGGAAGTAACATTCATTAGACCTTCTCCTTCTGTGTTCGTGGGCTGCAACTCCCACGTTCACTCGTATATGCGCGAGTGGGCTTTTACGTGTATGACCGTTTTTAACCCGCCATGTAGGCAGCCGTACTCCGCTTTCGGGGGTGTGCATGCTGGGTATGTTCTTGTTTCCATAACCCACCGAACGCTGACATGGATTACAGGATCTTTAACGTGCGTATTTGATCTTCTGCTTGCGTATACACACGAAGGGGGTTCAGGCACTAGCAGGTCTGCACATGTGTTGACCTGGGAGATCGGAAAAATCTCCACCCTTTACCCACCAGGCGCCGTCACCGTGATTCGAACCCGGGACCCTCAGATTGAAAGTCCAACGCTTTAACCACTCGGCTGTTGCGCCCGTCATTCATTAGACCAAATCAATTCGAACACCGAACAATCAGAATCAGTTTCGATTCGACACTTCTCCTCTCCCCACCCGCTACCTGTATGTATTTCCCGACCCGACCCTTTCGGAACGAAACGAAACCAACTCTGAGAGTCTTCTATCAGTAGAACTACTGATAGGTACAGAAATATTCCTGGTGAGTGTGCATGTTCAAGTGTGTGTGTGTGTGTGTGTGTGTGTGTGTGTGTGTGTGTGTGTGTGTGTGCGCGTGTGTGTCTGTGTGTGTGTGTCTGTGCGTGTGTGTGTTCTTTTTGTAAGACCGGGTGTATTAGAATTATCGGTTAATTTAAGCAAAGCCTGGTTTGAGCTCACAAACACTGACGCACGAACGAGGTCAACATACACGCACGCACAGACACACATGCGCAAACACACAAATACACACTCACACACACTGAAATAAACACAAACACACACATACTTACTAATTCACTCCTTAATTGTCTCAACTTGAAGACCCCCGCCCCCCTCCCCACACACACACTCTCTCTCACACACACACACCACACACACACACACCATTTTTTTTACGTGCTTCATGGTAAAAAAAAAAAAAAAAAAAAAATCCACCGTGACCGACTTTTCACCCAACGTGCTTCAAACCCCATTGCGGGGAGAGAGAGGGGGGGGGGGGTGAGGTGAGGGGGTGGAGGCCAAATTGCATATCGTGTTGCACAAATACACACCCTTACTGAGCTCCTCTCAACAGAGAGTGGCGTTGTGTAGTTCCCTTTGTTGATCAGCTGACTTCGCTTCAGGAACTCAACTGCTTGAAATCACACCACTTCATCGCTTCCTGTTCAACACTGACAGCCCAATGATTTTTTTTTCTCTATGCATGTTTTTTGTTGTTGTTTTTTTAACCTCCAAAATGCTGCTGACGAGTATGTTTGTCAGTGAATAATGGCTGACACCCTTGTCTGAGGTGAGACTTGAACTCACATGTTAGGATGTCAGTCACCCATTTTAAAAATTCTTTTATTCTCTTGTGTGTGTGTGTGTGTGTGTGTGTGTGTGTGTGTGTGTGTGTGTGTGTGTATAGTAAAAAGTGGTAACTCTCTCCATTACACAAGGTACACAACTTCAAGTCAGTGATGCTTACGCTACCGATTCAGCTAGCACACAGGTAAATAAAAGGTACATTGGAACAAACGCAGACACTTCCTCTAAAAGGAAGCGCCGGGCCTGTCCTTATACCAATATATATATATATATATATATATATATATATATATATATATATACACACACACACACACTTGTACCTATTAGGACTCTCTTGCTTTTTGTTCCGCAAAACGAGTCACACCACTGACAAACTACACTAAAGTTACCAGTACTGAACTGGGTTTTTTCTTCTTCTTCTTTTTCTCTCCCAGACCCCTACCACAGTGATATCATTTCATGAAGGTTCGGCAGGACAAAGGGGTTAAACATGTTACTGAATGTGTGTTTTCTTCAATCTCCCCGGCAATCTCAATATGAAAAAAAAATCAATAATCCTCGGGTGTGGGAGGTGTGTGTGTGTGCGTGCGTGCGTGCGTGCGTGTGTGTGTGTGTGTGTGTGTGTGTGTGTGTGTGTGTGTGAGGGGGGGTGGGTGCGGGGGGGGGGGGGTGGAGGGGCGGACTGGCAGTTAAATGGAAATCACAATCACAGGAGAGAAATATGACTGGGACTTTCCGGGTTGAATCTCTGACGGCAAAAATGTGTGCAATGTGTGTGTGTGTGTGTGTGTGTGTGTGTGTGTGTGTGTGTGTGTGCGCGCGCGCGTGCGTACGTGCGTGCGTGCGTGCATGTGTGTCTGCATACAGGCGCCCTCGTTCGTACACGTGTGCGATCTTAAACCAGGCATTACTCAAAACGATAACACTAATACACCTGTTTCAAAAAGAATGAACACACACACACACACACATACAGAAACAAACAATTTGCAGTCTCACACACATGACAGCCAAAAACAAACTCTACGCAGGCCCAACACGATAAGTAAAAAGCACACGAAACCTAAAACATAATTCACACACACACACAGAGACACAGACACACACACAAACTGCGCACACACACATTCCAATCTTCCGCTAAGAGACACACACACAGATATGCACCCCTCCACTCCACACGCAGACACACACACACACACTTACATCCCCCATCTTTCACATTAAACACAGTAGTCAAAGTGTCAAAGCACACAATCAATAACAATAAATGAACAAAGAAATACAAAGGCCACACACATTCCAATCTTCCGCAAAGAGATACACACACACACACACAGATATGCACCCCTCCCCTCCACACGCAGACACACACTTACATCCCCCATCTCTCACATTAAACACAGTAGTCAAAGTGTCAAAGCACACAATCAATAAATGAACCAAGAAATACAGACAAAGGCCACAAAAAAAGGTGAGGGCCCAAACAAGTAGGGAAGCAGGGACACCGGTGTCTCTGGCGCTTTGGCAGCTAGGTCATCGTAGATTTTTGAGGGATTAGTAGTGCTTCGGTGCTTTTGACATTCGGATTGAGGCTCACGTTGATGTGTGAGTCCGTCCCCACTCCCCACCTTGCCCGAACCGCCACCTCCGAACGTGCTACCTTGTCAGCGATATATCAACCCTGCCCGCGGGACCCATCACCAACACACTGGTTGGCAGAATTTGCATACGGCTGACCGTGCATGTGTCAAAACCCCTTCCGAAAAAGAACACGCACTTAAACTGACAGGTTTTGACACAAGGTTTTGTACGGGGAGACTGTGTACTGTTTTGTTGTGTAATGATAAAGTTTTTAAATGACAACGAAAAGAGTAGATTGGTAGAATGTGTGGTGGAATTGTTCAGAACGTACTGTGTTTATTAGTGGGAGCGTTCGTCTTTGGGTGTCTATTTATGCTTCGTTGCGTCAGAGCGGGAATCAGTGTGTGTGTATGTGTGTGTCCACAATATGCAGACATGTGGAAATACCCCAGTTGGGGAAAACCGAAAGCAGACCTGCTGGAGCAAGTTTGCTGCAGTCAACATGATTTCACGGTCAGTAGTTATGGTCGGTCTGTATGACTCAGTTTTCTGAATTCCGATTGAGATACATGCAGAGGGGAGGGAGAGAAAGAAGGGGAAATATAGGGAGAGAGAGAGGCAAGGAGGGGAGAGCGAGAGAAAAAAAAGAGAGTGGGACAGAAGTGAGAGAAGAGAGAGAGAGAGAGAGAGAGAGAGAGAGAGAGAGAATGAATGAATGAATGAATGAATGAAACTTTATTTTTCAACGGTGAAGATATTAGGGAGAAAGCATGTGTGTGTGTGTGCGTGTGCGCGCGCGTGTGTTTGTGTGTGTGTGTACGTGCGTGTGCGCGCGCGTGCGTGCGTGAGTCATACACAGTTCCATGTGGTGTTTGCGCACACTCTATTGATCTTCTCTCGTTGTGTGTATTCAGTGCAGTGACATGACAGAACACAGGTTGATTTTTCGATTGCGTATCTGGGTTTGCTTTGAATATTGCAATTAATGTCACTGTATGTATGTACGTGTGTGTGTGTGTGTGTGTGTGTGTGTGTGTGTGTGTGTGTGTGTGTGTGTGTGTGTGTGTGTGTGTGTGTGCGCGCACTTGCCCAACAGTTGCGAGAGAGCTCCACTGCTGTTTGTCAGACCATTATAGGTAATGGGAATTCCCGGCGTTAAAAAAAAACACCTAAGGCTCATAGAAGAAGTAGCCAGGAAAGGTGTAGGTCCACGCGCGCGCGTGTCTATTTATGTATGCGTGTGTACTCAGCGCGTACGAATAGTGGTAGTACTTTTATTCCACGTCTTTTCACAAACGAGAGAGAGAGAGAGAGAGAGAGAGAGAGAGAGGTGGGGGGCAAACTAGTTATTCTAAAATCTTCGTCTTTATCTGTTTCTGATTATACAGAACGTGATATGTTGCCAATGAAATTAAACCTTAAATATATCAAGGTCATATTTATGTTCAAAATATCATCTGGTTGTGCCCCACCCTCTCTCACATGAGTATTTTTCCAGTAAATAATCACCGACACACACATAAAATAACTTTGCCTCGGTCAAGGATTGAATTTTAGAAGACAAGACTCACATATTTCGGTGGATATTTATGGAATAGTATTTCATCTATACTTAATTCAGATTCCAGTCTTAGTGCCTTCAAAAGATTATATCATAAGCACAATGTCAGAATTAAGTTTTATAAATCCTTGAAATTACTGAGATTTGAAAAACAAATGATGCATTCGCAATATCCTTGTCTCTGATGTTAGTCTCTCTCTCTCTCTCTCTCTCTCTCTCTCTCTCTGTGCACCCCTCTTTTCCCCACGCTATCTCTTTCTTTTTCCCCCCTAACTTCTTCCTTCCCTCCCTCATCTTCGCTTGTGTGTGAGTGTGTGAGCGGGTGTGTGTGTGTGTGTGTGTGTGTGTGTGTGTGTGTGTGTGTGTGTGTGAGTGTGAGTGAGTGAGTGTGTGTGTGTGTGTGTGTGTGTGTGTGTGTGTGTGTGTGAGTGTGTGTGTGTGTGTGTGTGTGTGTGTGTGTGTGTGAGTGTGTGTGTGTGTGTGTGTGTGTGTGTGTGTGTGTGTGTGTGTGTGTGTGTGTGTGTGTGGAAAGTTGTGTATTAGTTCCCTATGCATCTTAATTTGTTCTTATTTGTCTTTATTATTCTTGTTGTTATTGTTGCAACGCGATGTTTTTTTTGTTTTTTGTTTTTTGTTTTTTTGTTTTTGGTATTGCCTAGACTAATTTACATAGATTATCTTTACGAGGGAAGGATGAAAACAGGCTAATAAGTGCTTATTCCTTTTCCCTCAATTTAAAAAAAAATCAATTTCGATTTCTCTGTCTATTTCAAGCACATTGAGTCATGCTGCTGGTCAGGCACATGCCTAGCAGGTGTGGTGTAGCGTGTATGGGTTTGTTTGTGTAAGCGTTCAGTTTGTATTGATACGACAAGAGAGAAGAGAGAGAACACACAACACACACACACTCACACGCACCTCTACAAACCTAACTGCAACAATAATGAGCAAAACAACGGAGATTCGCAACCGCGGAAAAACAACACCACAATCATGTGGAAACGGACTCGCATCACTGCACTGAATACATACACAACATGACGAGATTAGCAGCGTGTTTGCAAACAGTGCGTAGAACTGCGTTTAACTCTCTCTCTCACTCTCTCTCGCACACACACACACTTCCATTTGATCTTTCATCCCATCACCACCACCCCTTCCACAAAATGGGGTTTCCCGAAATAAACTTGTCTTGTCTTATCTTGTCTTGTCTTGACAACAACAAGGGCCTGTATCACCATGACAACGATCGCCAGACTTGAAAGGTTTCACCAGTCGCTGTCTCAGCACCCGTGGTCCTGACAGCAGAGACGATGAGCGTGTGTGTCTGTGTGCCATCAAAATCCCACATTCCCACTCATCAGGCTGACAGAATCTTTGTGATCTTGACTGAACACAACAGTTAGAACAGAAAACTGAACTCCACCACCACACCCTACGCACACACACACACGCGCGCGCGCACACACACACACACACTCACACAACCACCAAACAAGAAAAAACAGAAGACGCAGGTCTCCAGTTATTACGGTAAAACTGGGAATTCAGAACAGGTGATGCTGATGCATTTCGCTCAACTGATAATTGATTTTCTAAATAGGACGCGCGCGCGCGTGTGTGTACCTCTGTGTGTGCGTGAGCGTTTGCGCGCGTCTCTCTCTCTCTCTACATATATAAATATATATATGAGCGCGCGGGAGCGCGCGTGTGTGTGTGTGTGTGTGTGTGTGTGTGTGTGTGTGTGTGTGTGTGGTGCGTCCGTTTCTCTGGAATATGCACGAATAGTGTGTGTGCATGTGTGTGCGAGGGCGCGTGTGTTTTCGACAAAGGTGTATGTTTTCGTTGGTTTGCGCGTTGAAATCCGGAAAATCCATTTTTCGTCAAATGTGATGGCAATCCGTCAATGTCTTTTCTGGTAGTGTGCCCTGTTCTGTTAAATAGATGAATACAGTGCAGTGCAGTGCAGAGCAGTGCGGTGCAGTGTAATGTAGTGTTGTAAACGCTTGTTTAGTGTACAGTAGAAAAGAACAGTTTAGTTCAGGGAAGTTAAAGAGACGAGTTAGCACTGTTTTTTCAAAACCACATTTGTGTCGTAAATCAGCATGTCTGAATACGCACGGAATACGTATCCTCTTTAAATTTTGCATATTTCCATTGGTCAGGACTTTTTCCTGTCCAATCATCTGCGCCGTTTCAGTGGCATTAACGCCCACGCCGCTCATTCCATACACAAACACATCTGGGTTCATCTGTCGCAGCCTCAGAGTCGACAGTCCATAGGGAACCATTGATGTTAGATCGCCAGGAGGCCACACAACAGAGGAGACCCTGCACCGCTGCTGAGTCACTTTGGTGGTGTTCAGTAGTGCCTGTTCTGATTTGATGTACTTAGGGAACCAATACAATGCCCCACTCACTTACGGCCAGGGTTTTTAACTTCTGGACTGCTGCTGCTGGCAAGTCTGAGTGCTCGTTAGAGAAGGGTTGTTCTCTCTTCACTGAGATAGCATCGAGATTACAGGCCAGCAGGTCAATCATCATTCTTTATTCGGACTTCCTCTTGTGATCATATCGCCTTTGGTCATCAGAATCAATAATGTCACTGGCTGAAAACTACATACATCGACATAGGTAATGCAGTTAAATCTGAAGCCACACTGAAATCACGTCTACTCACCATAGTTCAGCAGTGAAGGAGCCAAAATCAAAACCAAAACGAAAATTAGCAACAATACTGCAACAGGCAGCAATATACCGTGTGACGGAACATCAAACAAAATTCCTCCTCCTTCCATACCGAAAGAGTCAACAAGAAAAAATCCAGAAAGAATCCTCATCTCTCTCTCTCTCCCCTCTCGTTTTGAAACCCACACTTTCTTCCTAAACGGAACGTTTCCCATTTCTCTTCATTTCTTCACGGCGTTGTGTGGAACAGGAAGTGGTTAATAAGTGTAATTTCAAGTAATTTTTTCCTCCGGTGAAGTCTGTTGAACCAAAGAACCTTCTCTGAGTAAGGGGGAAGCCCTTTTGGTTGAACTTCAAAAGGAAACTCGACAAAAACGTGTTTACCTTTCAGAGGAGCTGATGAGTGTAAACGTGCGCTACTGCAGTTTGCCCAGAAGGTTGTGAAAAATGGGTTTTGGAAAAACGAAAAAACAAACAAACAAAACCAACAAAAAATACCCAACGAACACACACAAAAAAAACCCAACACACACACACACATACACAGAGTGTTACACTGTAACGCAGATTGCTGCTGAACCGTGGATAAAATGTGGTCAGGCCTATCCCCCCCGTTTCCCCAGGTCTATGTTCCCCAAGGTCTGTATTCCCCCAGGTCTATGTTCCCCAAGGTCTGTATTCCCCCAGGTCTATGTTCCCCCAGGTCTGTATTCCCCCAGGTCTATGTTCCCAAAGGTCTGTATTCCCCCAGGTCTGTATCCCCCCAGGTCTATGTTCCCCCAAGTCTGTATTCCCCCAGGTCTATGTTCCCCAAGGTCTGTATTCCCCCAGGTCTATGTTCCCCAAGGTCTGTATTCCCCCAGGTCTATGTTCCCCAAGGTCTGTATTCCCCCTGGCCTATGTTCCCAAAGGTCTGTATCCCCCAGGTCTATGTTCCCCAAGGTCTGTATTCCCCCTGGCCTATGTTCCCCAAGGTCTGTATTCCCCCAGGTCTATGTTGCCCAAGGTCTGTATCCCCCAGGTCTATGTTCCCCAAGGTCTGTATCCCCCAGGTCTATGTTCCCCAGGGCTGTATCCCCCAGGTTTATGTTCCCCAGGTCTGTATCCCCCAGGTCTATGTTCCCCAAGGTCTGTATTCCCCCAGGTCTGTATCCCCCCAGGTCTATGTTCCCCAAGGTCTGTATTCCCCCAGGTCTATGTTCCCCAAGGTCTGTATCCCCCCAGGTCTATGTTCCCCAAGGTCTGTATTCCCCCAGGTCTATGTTCCCCAAGGTCTGTATTCCCCCAGGTCTATGTTCCCAAAGGTCTGTATTCCCCCAGGTCTATGTTCCCCAAGTTCTGTATTCCCCCAGGTCTATGTTCCCCCAGGTCTATGTTCCCCCCCATGTGAAAATTTCACCCCACAGTTCTTTCAGCCAAGCCTAAAGTTTCCTCACGTGTATGCTACCCGTTAAAGTCTGTTCCATTTCGTTGCAGAGATAGATCAGATGCTGTCGCATGGACGAAACGCTCTAGCATTGTGTTTCGTTTTGTAATTCTGATCTCAGTGTGTGCGTGCGTGCGTGTGTGTGTGTGTGTGTGTGTGTGTGTGTGTGTGTGTGTGTGTGTGTGTGTGTGTGTGTGTGTGTGTGTGTGTGCGTGCGTGCGTGCGTGCGTGTGTGTGTGTGTGTGTGCGCGCGCGCGCGTGCGTGCGTGCGTGCGTGCGTGCGTGCGTGTGTGTGTGCGTGTGTGTGTGTGTGTGTGTGTGTGTGTGTGTGTGTGTGTGTGTGTGGAATTCGGAGGTGAGCATCCAAAACTAACGCCGAATGCATGTTAACATACGTCCAGAGGTATCGACCTGTACTGGAGTGAAAATAACGGTTTTAACCGGTACTGACTTCCCTCCCCACCCTGAAACCCCCATCCTCAGCAAGCAGGCAAGCCGATTACAAACTGGTTTGGATATCCGAACCGGAAGTCAGGCGCCCAACCACTGCCGGGGACGACGGGAGGTCAGATGCGATGGGAGAAAACTGCGGTCGGTGAGGTAGGGAGGGCACAGACCCGACACGTTGTCACAACCTACTTTTATAGCTTTGTAATAATCAGGTCAGGGGCATAGCCCTTGCTACTGGTACCATGTAACCCAGTACTACCTGCTGCATGTGAAGTCTCCCAACGACGGACCAGGCGGAGAAGGAAACCTTTCCCAACGGCTGTGAAGGCGGAAGAGGATGACCAAAGGGCAGGGGGAGCTCTTATCCTTGGCTGAAGTCCCATTAGGAGACGGAGCTCCGAAGAAAAAACCTGCACCTGCCGAGGCCGTCCTACACGTGGCAATATCTGCACCTGTGGAACTGTGAGTGTCGGTAGGCGAGAGAGTGGGGAAGGGACTGCACAACTCCTCCTCACTAAAAAAAAGTCACCTGTGCTGGTCAGGCAGGGCTCAACTTTTGGATATGTTTTCCCTTGCAACACTTGTGGGAAGTGCTGCGCATCCAGAATCGGCCCCTTCTCCCATATGAGGACACACACCGACCGATAAGCCTGCCTGCCTACTCATCCGTCGGACCGACGGGAGACTCCATCATCAATAACCTCTCCTTTATCCAGGGCATGATACAGCACCTGCATGTTTCGCTTGTTATGTGTACGGTGACAGGAAAGTGGATGGAATTCATTCCTCCTTCTAACCTGTTATCTGGGACGCGAGCGTGCAGGGAGTTTTTTTTTCTGATCATACCATTATGTAGGAAAACATGAGAGCGAAATTGGAAGAAGGCGGACTGAGATGGATAGGGTACACTCCAAAAATACATACACGAGCGCGAGTGTGTGTGTGTGTGTGTGTGTGTGTGTGTGTGTGTGTGTGTGTGTGTACGTCCGTGCTAATATGTGTGTGTGTGTGCACTCACACACACACTCACACACACACGCACATTCACACACACACAAACACACACACTCTCTCTCTCTCTCTCTCTCTCTCTCACACACACACACAAACACTCACACACACACACGCGCGCGCGCGCGCGCACACACACACACACATACATACACACACACACTACACAAACAGTCACACACACACTACACAAACACTCACACACACACACCCCCCCACGAAATAAGGTGCCACACCACTGATCCACAGTCAGCCAGACCAGTAGCTGGAGGGACTTGAAGCAACACTACAACAGCAGCAACAGCAGTACACCTTCAGACAGGCGCTCGGGCAGAAAGGAAAAAAAGAGGGGAAAAAGTGGGACTGAGGAGCTCTTTGAGATGTGTGCGTGCGCGCGCACACGCGTGCGTGTGTCTAGTGTGTGTGCGCGCGCGCATGCGCGTGTGTGTGTGCGTTCGTGTGTGTGTGCCGTGCGCATGTATTTCATGTGTGTGTGTGAGTGCGTACGTGCGTATGTGTTCGTGTGTGTGTGTGTGTGCGCGCGCGCGCGTGTGTGTGTGAGTGTCTGTGCGTGCGCTCTCTCTCTCTCTCTCTCTCTCTCTCTCTCTCTCTCTCTCGCGCGCGCGCGTGTGTGTGTAATACCTCCAATCCTACCCGCCGTTACCCCGGCCTCATCACTGAAAACTACGCGCACCCCTCCTACCCCTTTGCCTCGCACCCAACCCGACCCTCGCTCGGCTTTCTCCTCCTATCCCCCTTCCCTTGTCCTGTTCGTGGTTTTTCCATGGCTCCGGCCGTGGTCCGTGAGGCCTGGCAGAGAAGAGTTTTTGTTCGTTTTCATTTCTGTGGCTTCTTCTTCCTTCTGTTCCCTCTCCTCTTCTCCTCAGTGTGTATCTGAACTCCCCCCCCCCCTTTTCTCTCTCTTTCTCTGTCTCTGTGTCTGTTTGACTCCAGGCCATCTCCCTCTTTCTTTTTCTCTCTCTGTGCATCTGAATCCCCCTCCCCTCTCTCTCTCTCCCATTTATCATGTATATAATGATCAAATGTGAAAGATTTGCTTACACGACCCCTTCATGAGGGGCCATGGCCCGTATCTGGGTCTCTCTGGGCATCTGAAATTCCTCTCTCTCTCCCACTATCTATCTACCTCTCTCTCTCCGACTGTATCTCCCTTTCTCTATCTCTCCCCCCCTCTCTCTCCAACTGTCTCCCTCTCTCTCTCTCCCACTATCTCCCTCTCTTTCTTCGTCTATCTCCCTCTCTCTTTCTCTCCTCTCTCCCACTGTCAATCTTCCTCTCTCTCTCCAGCTGTCTATCTCCCTCTCTCTCGTCTTTTTCGTGGGACAGAATTGAAATTCATTCATGCAATGTTATGCTTTTGTATTGAGTATTTGTTGTGTTTTCCCTTTTCGTGAGGGCAGGACGAAAACAAACCATTTGTGATTATTTTTCCCCTTAATAAAAAAGATTCGTTCGTTCTCTCTCCAACTCTCTATCTCCCCCCCCTATCTCTCCAACTATTTCCCCCTCTCTCTCTCCAACTATCTATCTGCCTCTCTCTCCCACTATCTCCCTCTCTCTCTCCAACTGTCTATCTCCCTCTCTCTCCCCCTCTCTGTCCCATTATCTACCTCCTCTCTCTTCCACTGTCTATCTCCCCCACTCTCTCTCCAACTATTTCCGTCTCTCTTTCCAACTGTCTATCTCACTCTCTCTCTCCCACTATCTATCTCCCTCTCTCTCTCTCCAACTCCCACCCTCTCTCTCCAACTATCTCCCTCCCTATCTCTCCAACTATCTCCCTCTCTCTCTCCAACTATCTATCTCCCTCTCTCTCTCCAACTACCTATCCCCCTCTCTCTCTCTCCAACTATCTCTCTCCCTCTCTCTCTCCAACTATCTATCTCCCTCTCTCTCCAACTGTCTATCTCCCTCTCTCTCCCACTATCTATCTCCCTCTCTGTCTCCCACTATCTACCTCCCTCTCTCTCTCTCCAACTATCTCCCTCACACACTCTCTCTCTCCAACTATCTCCCTCTCTCCGTTTCCAACTATCTATCTCACCCCCTCTCTCTCCATCTGTCTATCCCCCTCTCTCTCTTCCCACTATCTATCTCCCCGTCTCTCTCCATTCTCATTATTCTCACTTCGTGCATGCGGACTACCTCTCTCTCCCCCCTCACCCCCCCTCTCTCTCTCCAACTCCTTCTCTTTATCTCTCACTCACTCACTCACTCTCTCTCTGTGCATCTGAAGTTTATATACCTCTCCCCCCCCCCTCCCATCTCTCTCTCCGTCCTTCCCTCTCGTCCCCCCCAACCCCCCGCCACCCACTTCCACGCCCTCTATGCATGCTTCAACCCCACCCCTCCCAACCCCTCCACACAGCCCCCATCCCCACACCTTCCTTCCTTCCTCCACCCCACCACCCTCCTCCTTGCACATCCAACAGTAAAGTCTGGAACAGCAGAGTGTAGTGTAGTGCAGTGTGGTATGGGGTGCAGGCATATCCCTGCGCCCCCTCTGTTACACTGGCACGGCTCTCTGTGTTGAGCTTTTAACGTCAGTGTAAAGAAGTGAAACGGTGTGTTCCGCGGAGCGAAACATTTCAACTGCGAGGGTACCGTTTAAGTTACAGGGAGGCGAGTCGGGGGCGGAGGAAGGTTGTGCGAGGGGGGTGTGGGGCGTTCAGTGAAGGGGAGGGAGGGGGGGGGAGATATTACGTTTGATTGAATGCATACATGCGTGCATTATTGTTGTTTGTGTGTGTGTGTGTGTGTGTGTGTGTGTGTGTGTGTGTGTGTGTGTGTGTGTGTGTGTGTGACACATACAGAGAGAGAGAGAGAGAGAGAGAGAGAGAGAGAGAGAGAGCACCACTCCCCTTTGCCAGCCTTAATAAAAGAAAACAGAAGACGGACAGAAACGATACGAAGTTTTATTTAATGAGGGAAATGAGATAAGCGGCAATTAACACTATGATGCTTTTCTTTTCCACCCACCCAGACAAGATGAAAGAGAAAGAGAGAAAGGGGGAGAGACAAGGAGTTACAGTCAGAGACTGAGTGAGACCAACAGGAAGACAGAGATAAGACAGTAGAAGCAGAGAGAATGAATGAATAGATGAATGAATGAATTTTATTTCTGAGGGTAATAGAATAAGCAACAATGTTTTTTTTATTTTTTCATCCGGGAGCCCCCAAAAGCAGAAAAATGGGGGAAAATCTAAACAAATGAATTACAAATAGCATCACATAACATCGAGGGAGTCGGATTCCGATGGTCCATTCAGAAGGTCTAGGCCCCTCACGAAGGCATGGTCTGTCTCTGTGAATACGTAGTAAAGAGTGGTAACTCTCTCCATTTAAAAGGTACACAACTTCAAGTTAGTGCTGTTTACGCTACCGATTCAGCTAGCACACAGGTAAGTAAAAGGAACATTGGAACAAACCCAGACACTTCCTCAAAAAAGGAAGCGCCGGGCCTGTCCTTATACCGATCATTTGACATGTTCCTCACAGCAGCAAAGACAGAAGAAATGTGCAAACACACGGACACGCACGGACAATACAGAACAAACACATGGTTGCTTCTGGTGGTTTCTCAACTGGAAATTAACAAACAAATTTTACAAGCCTTGTACTCTAATTGACTTCTACTCGACATGAAATCATGAGCAAGGTAACTTTAAACAAAGACAGCTGACCATGATACACCCAGGGTATTGAACTATACCCAGGTCACTCAGCTCTGGACCATAGCAAATCATTACTGAACGTGTACTTAACTTTTTGTACATGTGCACAAATAGACAAAAAGGACCACAACGCTGTTCGCAAAATGAATGATCACTGAAGCACAACATGATACCTGGAGGTGCGAAATTATGTCATTAAATACTTTAAATGTTTGTTTCAGTATTCCTTTATAGATATATTGGCAGGCACTGTAGAAAGAATTGATATGACTGTACACATAAAATCCGTTACTAGTTCTTGCATACGCATACAATTTCACCCACGAAAGAGAAAGAGTAAGACAGGAAGACAAGACAGAGAGGAGAGTGATGAGAGAGAGGGGTGCCAGTGAGTGAGAGAGAGAGAGAGAGAGAGAGAGAGAGAGAGAGAGAGAGACAGAGAGAGAGAGAATAAAGACAGAGAGAGAGAGAATAAAGACAGAGAGTAAGAGAGAGAATAAAGACACACACACACACACACACACACACACACACACACACACACAGAATAAAGACAGAGACAGACAGACAGACAAAAGGACAGTCAGACACCGAGAGAGACAAAGACACTGCTGAAGGTGAAAACAAAGCCACAACAGACATGCCACACTTTACTCAGTGAACTAAAACTGGACTTCCCTCATGTTTGAAGTAACCAAGGAGGAGCAGGAGCAGGAGGAGGAGCAGGCAGAAGAGGAGAAGGAGGAGGAGGAGCAGGAAGAAGAGGAGAAGGAGGAGGAGGAGGAGGTCGTGGAACCAAACAAGAACTAAAAGCAGCGAAGCACACAGCTACATGCACACGAGCAAGCCATCAATCCACCCCCTACTGCCTCCCCTCCCTACACCCCTACTTATTCACCCCTTCACTTTTCTCTGTGCCTTCAAGATCCTTCCCTCCCCTGTAGCATCTTCACCCACACACCCACACACACCCACAGAGTGACACTCTCCCCATACTTTCTCCAATGCTCTACGTGTCTGCGGATCACTTAATGCGTCTGCCTGTTTCCCCAAGTCAACATCTTTCCCAGTTACTTTGCCTACAAAAAGGTAATTTACTGGTTCGCTTGCTGTCTACTATGCTGCCTGATGTATATCTGTCCTGTCAGGGACATTTGCTGGGGAGACAGACAGACAGACAGACAGAGAGAGAGACTGAGTGAGAGAGACAGAGACAGAAAGGAACGGAAAGAAAGAGGGGCAGAGAGAGGAAGAGAAAGAAAGAAGAAAGAGAGACAGAGACAGAGAAAGAGACAGAGAGACAGAGATTTGGAAAGAAAGATAACGTGAGAGAGAGTGGAGGAGAAACAAAGACAGAGAGAGAGAGAGAGAGAGAGAGAGAGACATAGACATAGACATAAACAGAGAGAGATGCAGTCAGATAGACAAAGGGACAGACAGACACCGAGAGAGACAAAGACACTGCTGAAGAGGAAAACAAAGCCACAACAGAAATGCCACGTTTTACCCAATAAACTAAAACTGGACTTACCACATGTTTCAAGTAACGGAGAAGGAGGAGGAGGAGCAGGAAGAAGAGGAGAAGGAGGAGGAGGAGGAAGTCGTGGAACCGAACAAGAACTAAAAGCAGCGAAGCACACAGCTACATGCACACGAGCAAGCCCTCAACCCACCCCCTACTGCCTCCCCTCCCTACACCCCTACTTATTCATCCCTTCACTTTTCTCTGTGCCTTCAAGATCCTTCCCTCCCCTGTAGCATCTTCACCCACACACCCACACACACCCACAGAGTGACACTCTCCCCATACTTTCTCCAATGCTCTACGTGTCTGCGGATCACTTAATGCGTCTGCCTGTTTCCCCAAGTCAACATCTTTCCCAGTTACTTTGCCTACAAAAAGGTAATTTACTGGTTCGCTTGCCGTCTACAATGCTGCCCGATGAACATCTGGCCTGTCAGGGACATTTGATGGAGCGAGAAAGAGAGAGAGAGACAGAGAAAGAGAGAGACAGAGAGAGAGAGGAGGAGGATGGGAGAGAGATACAGAGAAGGGAAAGAGAGAGAGAGAGAGAGAGACAGAGACAGAGACTGCGAGAGAGAAGTGGGAGAGAGATACAGAGAGGGAGAGAGAGAGAGAGAGAGAGACAGACAGACAGATAGAAAGGAAGAGAGAGAGGCAGACAGACAGACAGACAATGACAGAGATACAGTCAGAGAAAGAGACAGAGAGATTGAGAAAGTGAGACAGACAGCCAGACTGGAGAGAGAGAGAGACAGAGAGAGAGGCAGATACACAGACAGGCAGATGGGGAAAAGAGACAGAAGCAAAGAAGAAGAGAGGGAGAAGAACGAGACGAGTGAGAGAGACAGAGAGGGAGGGAGGGAAGGAAAAAAAAAAGATGGACAGAGACAGACACGACAGAAAAGATTTCAGAATCGGATGGTGCATTCAGTGAAAAACTGGTCTCAAAGGGGTGAAAGAAATGTTCCTAAGTCTACGCTGATTGCAAAGACTGAAATTTAGAAGAAGAAAAAAAGAGTCAACCGACACAAAGCTAGTGATGCCAGGATTCCTCAAAAAGCTCCGAACTTCATTCATTTCCCCAAAGATGTTACGCAATTCGCACTTACTATTGTGACCATGATGAAACTTTCACAGGTGGTGGATAATCTATGAACTGCTCAACAAGCCCCTTTGTGTGCCAGTGCAAGAAAGCTGAAAGGGGGCTGTGAGACAGGGCGGGGGATGTATGTGTGTGTGTGTGTGTGTGTGTGTGTGCTGGGGGTGGGGGGTTGGGGGGTGGGGGTGGCGATGTAATTGGCTTCCAAACAGCCGATCGGATTCGGTTTCACAGCTGATTAGCTCAAGACAGGAGAATCCGTGGTGCTAAGCCTGTAATATGCCGCGAAGTTCGTTGTTTCGTTTGCCTGTGGAGATGAGACTGGTTCTTCTTGCCCTTTCTTCACTTCAGTTCTTCTTGTTCTGTTACTGCTGCATACATACATACATACATACATATGTGCATACATACATGCATATGTACACACATACCAAAATAACTTGAAAACACATGTACACACACACACACACACCTCTCTCTCTCTCTCTCTCTATATATATATATATATAGTATATGCATGCATATATGCACAACAGAAGGAGGAGAATAAGGAGGTGGAGGAGAGGGAGGATAAAAAACCCCCACCAGAACTAAGAAACGACACAGCATCAGCAACAACAAAATCACCATTACCAACATGATCGTCTTACAATCAGGAGGAGGAAGAGGAGTACAAAAAACCAAACCAACCACTACCGGTGCAAGCATCATAGGTCCACCCACCCACCCACCCCATCTACCCCTGTCTGCACAGCACCGCAGCACCCTCTCCCTCTCTCTCTCCTGCCCTCCCCTCCCTCCCTCCCTCCCTCCATCCCACACTCAGAGAGACCAGAGGCGTACTCAGGTGAGAGCATGGAATAAGTCATCGGAGGGTCCTGGCATCCTTTAAAACATCCACCACACCGTTGTGCCGCTGTGCCAGACATTTCAACTTCCAGCCCGCACCGCAGCCAACGCTCTCTTCACACGTGTGTGTGTCTGTGTGTGTCTGCGTGTGTGTTAGGTAGGTAGACCCTGTAGACTGCGGTCTGCTCTATCATTGAGAGCGAGAGCTGTACGTCACGGTGGTCGATTGTTGGTGGATTCTCGAAGAGGTCAGGTGTGGGGTTTTTTTTGGTGGTCGGTCAGTGCAGCTGGAAAATTTCCAGGTATGCTTTTACCATTTTTTTGTTGTCATCGTCGTCGCTGTTGTTGTTGTTGTTTCGCGAACTTGTGAAGGTTCGTGAATGAATACATTCTTTTTCATATCTGATTTCTACTTCTCTTGCTTCTCATGCTCATCTACAACACGATAAAGAAGCAAGTACCACCACAAAGAAATAAACACTACAACTTGATATTATCTACTACCACTCCTTCTGCTGCTGCTGCTGCTGCTACTACTAATACTACCATTGTTGCTGCTACTATTAGTACTGTTGCTACTGTTATACTACCACTGCTATTAAACATCCTGTTGAGTTTCTATCGGCTCTTTGCCTCTGCTGTCAGTGATGCTCAGTGCTACTGTTGCTGCTACTATTACCACTACTACTACTACTGACCACCAATACCACTACTAAAATGTCAAGGAGCAAAAGCAACAATAACTACCACGACTACTGTGACTACTACGATGACGATGGCGTCATCGTTTATCGTCTGCCTCCTTTCAGTTCTGAGTCACCGTCAGTTGAGTCATCGTCGTCACTGTTTTGCACTCTCGTATGTCTTCCGCTTTTTCTTCTCACCTTCTCCGTCTTGTTCTGTAGTGTCTCTTATAGTTTTTCTTCCCTTCTCCTCTGTCACTGTCCTCCGTCCGTCTTCCTCGTCTGTCTGTCTGTCTTCTTTTAGTGCTTTTCCATTTGCCATTGTTTTCATTTTCCCCCGACTATTTTTGTAATCGCTCTCACTGTGTGTGTGTGTGTGTGTGTGAATGTGTGTCTTCATGTTTTACATTTATTCGCTTATTTATCACCATTGTTGTCTTATTTATTTATTTATTATTTATTTATTTTTAAAAAATCATTTTATTAGTATTACTATTATTATTACTACTACCTTTTCTATATTATAATTATTATTCATTTATTTATTTATTTATGTAAGCTTATCTATTATTTATTCCCCCGGGTTTTTTTTGGTGTTTTTTTGTTGTTGTTGTTGTTTTTTTTGTTTTGTTTTTTTCTCAAGGCCTGACTAAGCGCGTTGGGTTACGCTGCTGGTCAGGCATCTGCTTGGCAGATGTGGTGTAGTGTATATGGTTTGTCCGAACGCAGTGACGCCTCCTTGAGCAACTGAAACTGAAACTGACATCGTCAACAACGTAAAATCTCTCTCTCTCTCTCTCTCATATTATTTAGCGCGTATTATATATTGTTTAGGTGTATAAATGTCAATTAAAAACAGTTATGTTTCATGGTGTTTGTTATGCATTTACTTGGGTGAGGGTATATTACTTAAAAGAAGGTATGATATATCTATGTTAGCTTAACTGAACATATGTCATTTTACAATGCACGATGCGCTGTCTATGAAGAATTTTGACACCTTTTGATAAAGGGTAATTACATATAAATGAATAAACTATTCATCATCATCATATCTCTCTCTCTCTTTCTTTCTCTCTCTCTCCACATCTTCGATATCTCATAATCTCTCTTTCAAGCTGTCTCTTCTCTTCATTTCAATGTCCCTATTTCCCTGTCTGTTGCATTTTTTCTCATAAAGATTAACAATATAGCGCCCCCAGCCCCCACAACCCCCCCCCCCCCCCCCCCCCAGCCCCCACCCCCATCCCGCCACACGCACTCTTCTACCCGTATGTCTTTTCTTCAGTTACGTGTAGACTAATGACTATCTCGATCGTGTACGTTGGTAAGTAAAGAATTTTCCTCGTTTTATCCTTCTCTTCCTCCCCTCTTTCTTTCTTGCTCTTATCTTTCTTTGCCTTTCGTACCTACTCTCCAATACCCTTGTTGAAAATGAGTATGGCTGCCTACATGGTAGGGTAGAAACGGTCATACACGTAAAAGCCCGCTCGTATACATACGAGTGAACGTGGGAGTTGCAGCCGACGAACGAAGAAGAAGAAGAAGAAGAAGAAAATGTGTAGTTAGTACTGGTCCAGACCCCTATCTCTAATGGACGTCAGTTGCACATCTGTAAAAGCAACGGCAGGTCGTATGGTGCGTAAGGCGAGGGAATCTGTTTATAAACATATAGAACGTGAACGTGAAGGAAAAAAGAGAGAGAGGCGCAGAAGAAAATGGGATGGAGAGGGAGAGAAGAATAGAGAGGGATGAGAGATAAAGAGAGGGGTGGGGGGGGGGGGAGACAGAGGGTGGGAGGAAGGGAGGGAGAGAGAGAGGGGAGGGAGAGCCAAAGGGTGGGAGAAAGGGAGAGAGAGAGAAGGGATAGGGGTGGGGGGCAGAGACAGGGAGATAAGAGAGAGAAAGAGAGAGAGAGAGAGATGGGGAGGTGACAGACAAAGAGACTGACATAGACGTGGAGAAAGACAGTGACGTACGGGAGCACACGCACACACACACACACACGCGCGTGCACATATACACACGCACACATACATACACGCGCATACCCACACATGAACACACACGCACACATGGCACACACACACACACACAAGCGTGCACACAGACACACACGCGCACACACACGCGCACACAGACACACACGCACACACACATATACACACACACACTCTCTTTTACACACACACACACACTCAATAAAGATCATTTTACTTGACTTCACACACACACACACACACACACACAGACCCTCCATCCCCACCCCCAGCACCCACACAGGCCTTTTTTTTTTTATCCGTCACATGCCTCCATTATCGGTAGAGCAGAAAGGAAAGCTGTGTGTCTCTTTTTACGTCAGAAGAAAAAAAAACCAACACGACACACACGCACTACAGACACACACAGTGCTATTCTACACCAAGCACACATGACGCAACTCTACGTCATCACGGAGATGCATGGAAACTGCGTGACGAGACAAACGGAAGAAAAAAAAAAGAAAAAAAAAAGAGGCAGGGTCGAACTGACGCACAGCACACACACACACACAAACTTGTACGCACAGTCGTGCATACAAACTCGCTCAGACAGACAGATCTCACAACCACATCTCTCTCTACACGCAGACTTCTTTTTTTTTTTTTTAATATTCTTAGGGACATGCCTCTATTATCTACAAAAGAGCACACACACACACACACACACACACACACACATACACACACACACACACACGCACGCAAGCATTACGATGGAAGGCAAAGTTTTTAAAACAAGACAGGAACATTATTCCCGAGCATATTATTAAAGAAAAGATACCGAATCCATCAGCTTGCGATACAAGATTAATAACCTCTTCTTTCTTCCGTATAAAACTTGACGCGTTGAAGACAAAATATAGTAAAAAATGTTTTATGCATTTGTGGTAAGCAGATCGGCTTGCATCATAGTTTGTTTCACTGTCAGCAGTTACGTACCTTCTTGCCCAAGTATTTCAAATGGAGTAACTATTCCGCAGATGATTTGGGGGAAGTTATTTCTAACGAGGTTCTTGAAGTATAACTTTCAAAGGCATTAGTTCATAGCCCTATTTCTACATTCCTTTAATGTACTTCATAACTGTGTTAATGGTTTTAGTTATTAATATGATCACTATTGAATTGCTACTGTTAAATCTAATTTCATGTTAGATATGCATTTCCTTGTAGTTTTCTACTTTTTCTGTTTTATCCTGACTTCTCCCACCCCCCTCTTCCCACCCCGCCCACTTTTTTTTTGTCTTTGTTTCTTTTTATCGTCCAATATTACTAATAATAATAATAATGAATACTTATATAGCACACTATCCAGAAATCTGCTCTAGGTGCTTTACAAAAACGCTTTTGATAACATAAAACATTATATCTATGTTACATACACACACCAAAATGTGACCACACACACACACACACGCACGCACGCACGCGCACACACACACGCACGCACACACGCACACACACACACTGCATACATACATTTTAACATACATGTGTATCTAACAGCTACCCTAACACATACGCACACATAGGCAGGCACAAACTTACATAAACACACGCACACACAATACACATTCATATACATGCATGTAGTTGTGGACCTGCCACAATTGACCTTATTGCTGAGGGAAAAGGTGAGTTTTGAGACGAGATTTAAAAGATGCGAGGGAATCAGAATGACGGAGGTTATCAGGGAGCTTGTTCCACGTCTTTGGCGATTGAAAAGAAAACGATCTGTGTCCATAGGTCTTACTTCTGACGTGAGGTATCCTGAGAAGTCGAGTATCAGAGGAAGAACGGAGCTGGCGAGACGGGGTATAGATATGGATGAGTTCAGAAAGATACTTTGGGCCAGATCCGTTGACTGCAGAAAAGGTCAGAGTGGATAGCTTATAGTCTATTCGATCAGAAACAGGCAACCAGTGGAGAGACTGAAGGAGAGGAGAAACATGGTCAAATTTAGAAGCTCTGCAAATGAGTCTGGCAGCGTTATTCTGAATTCGTTGGAGTCTGTCTAACAGGTATTTGGGAAGGCCAAAAGTGAAAAGACGCTAAACTAAAGAACGAACACACACACACTCAGAGTGAGAGAGAGAGAGAGAGAGAGGGAGAGAGAGAGAAACAACAACACACGCGCACACACACATACATACACACACACACACACACACACACACAGAAACAACAACAACGACGACGACGACAACAACAACAACACATACACACACACAAACACAAAAACAACATCAAACTATCATACACTGACAAAACATGCCTCCATTGCCGATAAAGGAGGACAGTGATGTCTATTTTTATCAGCGTCGGAAGACTGACAAACAACAGACACATGGTATTCCACACCAAGCACACATGACACAACGGTACATCATCATCATTACTGACAAAGATGGATGGAACTGGAGTGACACGGAAACCATACAGAAGATGCAGTGGCAGAAGCGCGGAATGGGACTTGAATGTCGATAGTGCCGATAACATGCACAGACTTGAGGACTCTGTCTCCTTTCTATCTTCTTCAGTCTCTCTCTCCCTCTTTCCTCTCTCTGCCTCTCTCTCCACCTCTCTGCGAGATCTCTTTGTCTCTTTCTGACACACACACACACACACACACTTGCACCCGCACCCACACGCATATACAAACACATGCGCGTGTTCACACACACACACACACACACACACATATATATATCTATATATATATATATATATATATATATATACAAACACTCACACACTTGCACCCCACCCACACGCATATACAAACACATGCGCGTGTTCACACACACACACACACACACACACACACACACACACACACACACACACACATATATACACACACACACACACACACACACATATATATATATATATATATATTATATATATATATATATATATATATACACAAACACACACGCGCTCACACAAACACACACTTGCACCCGCACCCACACGCATATACAAACACATGCGCGTGTCCACACACACACACACACGCACGCACGCATCATGAAAGACTGCTACTGTTACTTCTTCTTCTACTGGATCTACTACTACACAAACACATGCACATACTCACACACACAGACACACCACCCCTCTCAAAAGAAGATTATGTACCTGCATTCCGAGGTGTCGGGGGGAATTTGCTCCAAGTGGAAACATATGGTCTGGCTCCAGTGAATAATATAAATGATGTGGCGCCACTTCAGTATCTAGCACAACGAAAGTAAAAGTGTGGAAAAACAACAACAAAAAGAAAGCCGTTCTGAAATAACTGAACGAATTCGCACCTTTGTGCGACAAACATGATTAGCTCCTGTGGCTGCTGCTTAAGTGCGGTATATCAGCTTTATTTTCACAGGCGTGCGATTCCATTCAAAAGTGCTTTCGACACACAGCATTGAAATTATCGCCAGAGTTATGATCGGCATTTCACGTACTTCACACCATCCAGGTTGAAGACGGAAACGATGACTGTGACAGCATTTCTTGGCTGGAAATTCAAGCCCACAAAGTCAGGAAGGAGGAATTTTGTTTAATGTCCCGTCACACATATCGGTGACTGAAGACATTTTGTTAAAGTATTTATGAATACATTTGAGTATTATCGGTTAGAATGAGTGGGAGATGTGAATGAATGGAGGGTTGGGGTAAACTGGGCAAATGAGGGTGAAATATGGGTGAAATTTGAAAAAAAAAAAAAAAAAAAATCTAAATACAATTACAGGAAATTACTTAAAAAGGACTTCGTAAAAGAGAAGTCGTTAAACTGACAAGCGAAACAACTGATAATGAATGCAAAAAGTCAGCATCAAGAAACTAAGACGACGAATTCTGAGACCAGTTTTCACCATCACGTGTTCATTTCAAACATATGGTTATGCTGCTGGTCAGGCAGGCATCTGCTTAGCAGATGTGGTGTAGCGTATATATGGATTTGTCCGAACGCAGTGACGCCTCCTTGATATACTGATACCGGATACTGATTCACGCAAAATGCATCAAATTCGTTGAAGGATGCATATCCGCTCAATACATACCGGCTTAAATCTGTCGAAGGTGGAGATTCATTTGCTGAATATTCAAACCGACACTTCTGCGTCCAGTGTACTCGCACACGAGTCGAAATTGTTTTAAAAAAGCTAGATAAATGACAGATATTAACATCAATTCCTGAACGCAGTTCCCAACATCATTTTTCCATTCCCCAAACTGCCCTTCTACGAGAAAAAAGAAAGAAAGAAAGAAAGAAACAAAGCGCTCCCTTCACGTGCCCCTCGGTCATACAAGCGCCAACAGTCTCGTGATGACATGACTGTGTCACAAACAGCACTCTCACAATAGAACGATTATGTCACAAACAACACTCTTGCAGTGGTATGATCATGTCACAAACAACACTTTCGCAATGGAATGATTATGTCACAAACAACACTTTCGCAATGGAATGATTATGTCACAAACAACACTCTACCAGCGGTATGATCATGTTACAAACAACACTGAGGCAGTGGTATGATCATGTCACAAACAACACTTTCGCAATGGAATGATCATGTCACAAACAACACTCTTGCAGTGGTATGATCATGTCACAAACAACACTTTCGCAATGGAATGATTATGTCACAAACAACACTTTCGCAATGGAATGATTATGTCACAAACAACACTTTCGCAGTGGTATGATCATGTCACAAACAACACTTTCGCAATGGAATGATCATGTCACAAACAACACTTTCGCAATGGTATGATTATGTCACAAACAACACTTTCGCAATGGAATGATTTTGTCACAAACAACACTTTCGTAATGGTATGATTATGTCACAAACAATACTTTCGCAATGGCATGATGAAACATCTGGACTGTTCGCGAAGCAAGGCAACGTTTGAACGGATATCAAACAATAGCGGAATGGAATACACTGCCCCAGGAGGTTGTCACAGCCGAGTCGCTGGGCTGCTACAAGTCTAGACTCGCCTCCTTCCTGTGATACAACAGAGTAGACTCACCCCCCTCCTCCCCCCACTACCCTCCAACACCTCCGTTTAGGTCTACCCCCACTCCCCACAGCCAGCAAGTCCACCCACCCCCTACTCTCCCCCCCCCCTTCCTCCCCACTGGTAAGTAGTGTCGTAGAATGCTAGGGCTGTGCCGGTCTGGTGTATTCCCGGGGACCGCTACGGAAGCCGGACTGGCCAAGCTGGAGATGCGAACACACCAGTGGACTGCGCCCCATCTCCCCTATCAGTTATATTAACAGAACATCCCTCGGTAGCCCAGCTAAATTTCGTCCAACAGCAACCTCCCACAACACGACAATTTTCATCAGCACACTGACGTTGGTCGTAAAGTAGAAGAACAAGAAGAAGGAATAAAACACTGCACTTAAGCTACCCATCACCAAGCATGCAGGTGTATTTCAGAAGAGGTTACAGAGAGAAGCAACAATGGCTTCTTGAATTATGCGCCTCTGTCTAAAAAAAAGTAACTTATTCCATGTCTAACATTTTTATTCCATATCCAATGTTTCTCTTCTCTTCTCTTCGCCCGATTCACTTCCCCAGTCAATTACAGATGTTTGTTCAATTCTTTGCCACTATCATCAGTGGCAGCCTGTGTGTGTGTGTGTGTGTGTGTGTGTGTGTGTGTGTGTGTACGTGTGTGTGCGTGTGTGTGTGTGTGTGTGTGTGTATGCGTGCGCGACTGTGCACATGTGTCAAGAGAGCTCTGTGCATGTGCGTGTATGTGTGTGTGTTTGGGGGGCGTGGGGGGGGGGGCGCTGTATGTTTTACATTTATTTGCTTATTATTTTGTCTTTTGTCATTATTGTCTTTTTAATCTATTTTCATTTCTTCTTCGTCTTATCTTTTTCTTTCCTTTATATATTAGATATTAGATATTCATTTACCTCTTCTTTTTCTCTCTTTTCCCAAGGCCTGACAAAGCGCGTTGGGTTACGCTGCTGGTTAGGCATCTGCTTGGCAGATGTGGTGTAGCGTATATGAATTTGTCCGAACGCACTGACGCCTCCTTGAGCTACTGATACTGATACTCTTCAATTCTCTGTTCTGGCCGGCTGTCTGGAAACCCAGGGTTGAGAAACTGGTCACCAACCATGAGTTAGCACCCCCACGCATCATTGTCTGGGGGGCGGGGGGGGGGGGGAGCATTGAGGGATGGTTCAAATGCCTTTGCTTTCAATAGCGTGGTGGGTCTTTCATGTGGACAAGATACACTGAACAACAAAACCACCACCTCGAAACAGATGTAGCTTTTAACACAAGCTTGGGTAGGTGGAGTACGCGGCTTCTACAAAGATTACCATACACCGTGCACTTACCACCTCGCTTCAGTGGTTTCACATTTTTGAATAACCAACCAGAAACCGAAGAGTTTTCACGGGTGTTGACCAAGTATGACGATCACATTGTGACACGACAGGATATACCCGAAATGATGACAAAACAGTATCCTGATGTAGCATCAATGTTAAACTCCACGATCGATTTTATACAACACACTACGATGGCTTCGGATCCACTCTGTTTACGCATACCCAGATTCAAACACTCCACTGTTGGCCGCCGTTCTTTCTCTGTCTCTGGGCCTTGCAATTGGAATGAACTTCCTCTTTCGCTTCCTCAAGTCTCCACACTCAGCTCTTTCAAGTCTGGCCTAAAAATCCACCTCTTCCCAAAATTGCCTCCCTTCCCTGCCTCTTCCTTGTCTTCAGTTTCTCCAGTTTTAGAGTTATGCAAGCGTGTGAATGACTGGTGCAAAAGCGCTTTATTTGTCTCTGCATAAGATTCAGCGCTATATAAATACCATTATTATTATTATTATTACTACACCAGTTACCACACACCAAGGTACAACCGACGAACATTTCGATGACAGTTCACAAACAGGACACCAGCTAATCACTAGCAACAGTAGTCCATCACGACATCTGCATAAAGCCTTCCACACGCTGAGAATGCAATAGATACTAACACACGACAATACACCATGACGTTCATGAACCCGACACCCCGCTAACGCACACCAACAATTCCATCCCAAACATCTCCCGTGAAGCACACGTGAAGCGTAATCCTTGTGCAAACATACCGATACTCATCTGCACCACCAGAAGACATGCCGGAAAAACAGAACCTGACATGTGATCCCCAAGCGTGCTTATGTATGATCGTTTGATGAACCCCCTACAATTCCGAGCAGGAAAGTGTAACGTGAATACCACATTATCATCTGAATCTTGATTTCAGAAAGCACCACCCCTTCTACCCTCTTCTTCCCACCCCTAAAAAAAAAAACAGAGGAAAAGAAATGAAATAACTGTGGTAAATTAAAAACAAAACAAAACAAAAACAAACAAAAAAAAACCCCAGCACAACAGACAAACCATCTTTATCTAACTTCAGCTTCCTCTGAATATCTCTCGCCTTCATTTTGCTTATCTTCCTCAACATTTCCATCTTCAAATCACATCTTTTATCTCTTTCCCTCTCTCCCGCTATTTCTCTTCCTTTCCCTCCAATATGTACACTGTTCTGATGTTCTTATCTTTGATACCAAATATCATTCCGTCTGCAGTGATGTCTTTGAAATGGTTTTGGTTTGATATGAGAGTGTGAATGGAGATGAAATGTGATGTTTGCAACAATATGTGAAGAACAGATTGCAAGATTAGACATCTGACTGTATATGATATCACTGACTATCCTCTCTCTCTCTCTCTCTCTCTCTCTCTCTCTCTCTCTCTCTCTCTCTATATATATATATATATATATATATATATATCTCAGTCACTCTCTCTCCCCTCACACTCAGTATTTTTTCAGCTTCCGCCCCTTGAACTTTTAAACTATGAAAGTCGTTTCGAACTTTATTCCAACTTAACAATCTTGCAGAATAGGGATACTTGATTATAACAATTCCTGACATGCTTAATTAAATTAAATTAATGATAAAAAAAAAGAGAGATCAACCCCACCCAACTTTTCTTTTTCTTCCTGAAACCTTTTCGAAACCATTTATTCAACAACAAAAAACTCAGACCTCCAGAAATCACTGTGGTGACACAGCTTCAATTCACTTGCAGGAGAAATCCTAAGTCCGTCGTGACATCACGAGCCTTCTTTTGACCATAACGCCCCGCAGCAGTGACGCCAGGACGGAGCCCCCTCACGTATCGTCGGTCTCGTGACGTCATGCGGGAGATCGTGCACGTGCAAGCTGGCCAGTGCGGCAACCAGATAGGCTCGAAGGTGAGTGAGGGTCAGCTGACGTCATTTTGTTTGTCACTTTTCAGACATCCCTGTAGAGTGCTGCGTGCATGTGTCTGTTGATTTTTGTTGTTGTTGTTGTTGTCGTTGTCGAATCAACTAGGTAATCTTATATCGGCTACTCTATTTTGCGGAACTGTCAGTGTTTGTGGAATGTAGAGAACTTTACATAATGATTTTGGCACAGAGAGAGAGAGAGAGAGAGAGAGAGAGAGAGAGAGAGAGAGAGAGAGAGAGAGAGAGAGAGAATTTCATTGTCCATTCAGCGTTAAGGCCCTTTCGACAATGGGGGAGGGGGCGGGGCGGGTGTTGGTGACAACTGGAATGAAAATTGCAACGAATGAAATACATTTATATTTAATTCATGGTCTATCTCTCTCTCTCTCTATCACACACACACACACACACGCACACACACACACGCACACACACACACGCACACACACACACAAACACATCCCAGCTGCAACCATGCGCACACACAAGACCCATATACAGGATCATCTTGAATTCGACAGTTCATCAATTATCTTTTTTCTAACGTTCATCGCCTCCGCAATAAATTTAGCTATTCCCTTGATTTCAGTTTCATTGTTGCTGGAAAGCAGATTTATAACGTTGTTATCACTTGCGTAGTTTTTGAGTACGTTTGATGCAAGGCAGTTTCTACGTTTGTCCGCAAAGGCAGTACACTTAAATAGAAAATGCGTTTCATTTTGTGGATCATTTCCACAAGATGGACAAATCATATCGTTCGAAGAATTTTCAGTGAAGTACCATTGCTTACAATTTTTCAGGCCACTTACTGTCAACCTAAGTCGAATAAGGTTCGTTCTGTGGCATTTATCAGTAACAAAATAATGATAGATATCTTTCTGCCTGGAAAGCGTCTTTAAAGGAATGAAACCATCTATATTTGTCGCTAGCCTCTATTTCAGAGTGCCAGGTTTGCTTATAACAAGAAACCAGCATGTCTATAAATTCATTTACAAAGCTATGCTCACATCCAACACCTTGGCAAAGCCAAACAATACCAAAGCCGTTTTCGCATAAAGTATTTCGCAGATTTGAAACCCAATTAGAGTGACCTGGTTCGTGTTGTACTAGAAGCATTTCATAGGCCTGTTCGCATAATCTTGACATTGGCAATCTAGTCAGTTTTATCCAGTATCTGATACATTTTGTTGTTGGTCTAATATGTACAGGGTATCTTCCTGTTTCTCCATACACAAGTTTGTTTGATGTATGTAATGGCACATTCAGGAATCTTTTGATCGCAAAGGTGTGCACTTTTTTCTATATGATTGCCATCTTATCTATACCCCACACCTCTGCTGCATAATTATGTTAAAATCGGTTCGATTTGTGCATCAAAGAGCTTTCAAAAGAAGTGAATATCTGTTGAATTTAATCTTTTCAGCGTTTTTAAAATATCCACAACCCCTTTCCTTCCTCTTCTACACACATCCAGTAAGGCACTACTAATACTTAGCTCTGTCGTGAAAACCATCCCTAGGTATTTGTATGAATTTGTCACCTTCAGCTCTTCATTTCCATATAACCACTTTTCCACAGCAGCTAAGTGTCCACCTTTTGTAAACATTATTACGTTTGTTTTTTCGAGATTAACAGTTTGATCCAGTCGATCTGTCTCTCTTTTTAGCATGTTAAGTTGATTCTGTAAACCAATGACAGTATCTCACAGCAAAATAACATCATCAGGAAACAATAACAGGAAGATTTCCACACCACCAGGCATCAGTTGTATTCCATGTTTCCCACATCTTGATAAATCAATTGCCAATTCATTAATAAAAAACGAAAACAGCAAGGGGCTGGGGAGACAGCCTTGCTTCACTCCTCTTGGACAACTGAAGTAAGCAGAATAGCTGCCTTTATCACGAACACACGCCAGAACAGAATCATAAACACTCCTTAAGGCCTTGTAAAGTTTGCCTTTTACCCCATTATTTCTCATAACTGCCCACAGACCATTTCTGTTTACAAAATCAAAGACTTTCTTAAAGTCAACGAAAGCAACATACAGTTTACAATTTTTATTCAGAAACATTTGAACTATGGCATAAAGAGTAAAAATATGATCTACAGTGCTGTATCCTGTTCTAGAACCTGCTTGTTGTTCTAGCATCTTACCTTCTCTTTCTCCCCATTTGAGAGAGAGAGAGAGAGAGAGAGAGAGAGAGAGGAGATTCCATCACGGCAGCCACAAAGATAAGCTTTGAGTGTCAGAACGTCTTGACGTGGCAAGACAATGTCGACATAATAACGTGTGAACCAGGACGCCCTCCTGACGCTTGCTGAAAACCCACGTCAAACGTGTGTTTCCAGAATGCCACACAGACTGGCTTGAAAGGTATGTCGTGTTTTCGGCAGTAAATGAAGAAGCATATCGTCTTTTTCACCGACCAGAAAATCACAAGGGTTGAGTGAACCAGTTCGTTTGATCCTCAGGCCAAGGTCGTTCTCATAACGACTCTTTATGACAAAGTAAGTCTCCTTTTGATAATGAACCTGGATTGCAACCAAGTGAACCTTGCTGCCTTCCCCAGCAACCCCGCCCCGCCTTCTCGCACCCTCCCTCCGCTTCCCTCTCTTCTCTCACCCTCAGGATGTCTGTCTCAGTCGGCCGCATTATCTGAAGTCGGCAGATGTAAACATAAAACCGCATGGTAAAGAACTAAGCGTTCTTCTACTTTGTTGTAAATAAAATGGTTTCAATGCTGTAGCTGGCCCCAGTACCAAAGAAGACGTACTTCGAGTCTCTTTGCCACAGTTGTATCAGTAAGTGTGTTTTTCAGATGTGCCCTTTACCACCAAAGACACCACTTCAAAAGAGGTATACTTTCAGCTGATTCAGCGTGTATAAATAGTTTGTTTTTCAACTGATTAAAACGCTTCTCGGACTGAATTTCTTTGATTTTTACATGTCTATTAAAATCAGTGTACTCAGAAAAAATTAACAATAGCTTCACCTTTTTGTCCTGATCACTTCTTTACAATACCAATGTTATGTTTTGGTTTATTCTTGCAAAGTCTTTACAATCCTCCCTTCGGACTCTTCTCAAGCACACCCCAAAAAGCTTTGAAAATACTTAAAACACAAAGGGCAATCATATGCTGAATATTTTCATAATCGATAATGTATATGAAAAGGTACTACTATCTTAAATATATATATATATATATATATATATGATAGTCAGTCGTGTCCGACTATGACCATCAGAACAGCAGAGGAGGCAACTGCTGTTCCGACTATTTGGGCCAGAGTTTGATTATAGTGGAGAGTGTCTTGCCCAAGTACATCCCCACTCTCTCGGCCAAGAGGGTTTTATGACAGTCGGCATTGGGATGGTTCCCAAAGGCCAACTAGCCCACAAGGCTGCAGCACTAAGAGTCAGTGCAATTTTGCCTCCTAGTTCAGTTGAGAGTCATAGTCCTTCACAAAAGACTAAGCTGTAAATGGTTTCCCATTGACTGGAGAAACCATTGATAATAGAGCTCTCACTTTGTTGTTGGCCTGAATGTAAACTTATGTCAATCTGTGATATAAGCCGAGTGTTGGGCATTTTCTTAAAGCATAATTTCAGAAATGACTAAATTTAATTTTTTTAAATCTTAATTTTGATTCATCTCTGGTTTCCAGTTTCTCCGAAAGGACTTTGCTTTAGTGGCTAAAATTGTACGGACCATTTGGTTTTGAAGTACTTTAATTTCATCTTTTCTTTCTTCGTGTATTAGTTGGCCCGGCTCCTCTTTCTACCCCAACACTCTCTGTGAACTGAGAAACAGCTAGATGGAGTGTTTTCCAATGGATGGGGAAGGGATATGGTTGCGAATTTAAAAAGAAAAAAGGCCAAACTTTTGAAACAGACAGGAACACAAACGAGTCATGAACCCAAAGTGCTTTCGTTCCCCCCCCCCCCCTCTCTCTCTATAGTTTGAAGAGAAGAGAAGAGGGAGGGACAGGGGAGCAGAGAAGAAAGAGATGCTTGTGTTAGTTTGCTTCGTGCCCTTTGTGTGTGTGTGTGTGTGTGTGTGTGTGTGTGTGTGTGTGTGTGTGTGTGCATATGTGTATGTATGTGTATGCGTGTGTGTGTGCGCGCGCTAGTGTGTGTGTGTGTGTGTGACTGTTAATGTGCCCGCGTGTGTGTGATTGATTGTAAGTGCGACTCTCTCTCTCTCTCTCTCTGTATCTGTGTATGAGTACGTGTGAACGTGACAGAGAGAGAGAGACAGAGACAGAGAGAGACAGAGACAGGGAGTTTCCAGGGCTGACAGAAGAAGATAAAAGTTTTTTTTTCAAGTGTCAGAAACGCTTCACGTGAAGAAACACAGTCAACAGAAGCACGCGTGAAAACAGGAACCTCTCCTGACGCTTGGTGAACACCCATGTCAAAAAGCATTATCTTAATGCCCCGCTAGAAAAAAAAAATCACAAACGAAAAAAGACGCTAATGACGTGACCCAGTTGAGAGTTTCAGACTCAAATATGGTATACCGTTCGCGCAATCTCCTCGTGTTTATTTTTCGTTATTTAATTTTCCTGCTCTTATCTGAAATTCGATTTTCTTCGATTTTTTACAGGTGATAGTGTGAAAATCCTGAATACATAGAGCCAAAAAAACCTTTTCTTGCAATTGTTTTGAGGTGTTTCTTAATTTTCTAAGACTAGTGTTTTCGGCAGTAAATGAGAGCTCATTAACCTGTCTTCACCACCACCCAGAAAACCACAGTACCAACAGGGGCTATGAAAGATTTCGCTCCGTCCCTCCCCCCCCCCCCCCTTACGTCCCCCCCCCCCTCCCGCCCCAAGCCAAAGTCCTTCACCATGACGACTGCTTTATGACAGACATAACAACGTGAGTCTCCCGAGGCGGCGAGTCTTAGCACGTGCAACCAAGTGAATCTCTGCCTCCCCCTCCCTCTCCCCACATCCCTGTCTCCTGGGACAGCTGCTCTTGTTTCAGTTTCTCAAGGAGGCGTCACTGCGTTCGGAGAAATCCATATACGCTACACCACACCTAGCTAGGCAGATGCCCAAAGCAGCATAGCCAAAGGCGCTGGTCAGGCCTTGAGTGCATGCATATGTTTGTGTACCGTTCACAATGGATTTCTGCTACAGTATTTTGCCACAGGACAACACTTACATTGCCATGAGTTCTTTTCCAGTGCGCCAAGTGCGTGCTGCACACGGGGACCTCTCATCGTTTATCATCTCATCCGAATAACTGGATGCTCATTTTGATTTTCTTTTTTCTTCAGTCGAACCTGGGATAATGAGCGAGAGTGGGAATCGAACTCAGACCCTCAGGAACACTGTGTCGGCAGAAAAAGTGTCTTAACCATTTTGCCACCTTCCTCCTGCTAGAATCCAGTCAGACACGCTGTCTGGGCCTGTTTGCATGGTCTACGTTTGCAGAGCTATTTTTGCTCAGCATTTAAAAAAAAGATTTTACCTTTCTCTCTCTCTCTGGAAAGTGCGATTTACTGGTCCATTACCCCCGAAAACAGAGTGTGGCTGCCAACATGGCGTGGTAAAAACGATCATACACGTAAAAGCCCACTCGTGTACATTCGAGTGAACGTGGGAGTTGCAGCCCACGAACGAACGAACGAATTTAAAGATAATACAGTAGTGTATCCCGTTCACAGTCAAAAGAAGAAAAAAACAAACAAACCAAAACCAAAAACAAAAAAAACCCAAACAAACCCCAACGTATTACTGCCTTTAACTCCTATATTAATCAAATTAGTATCCGGCATATTCAATTTTTTTTTATTTGAATCAGACTAGTTTTTCCTTTATTCTTCCTCTTCTTTTTTTAAATTCTTAGCTTTCCAAATAATTTTCCCGTCCCATTATGATTTGGAAGTTCGAAAGTTGTCGTTTTCCCCCCTCTATTTTTCTTTCTTTCTTTTTGATTTTCCATTTGTCTCCATGGTTCCCATTTTTTGTGAAAATGCCATTTTTGATCAAAATGTCACGGCATATTCTAATTGATTGATATGGATACTTATATAGCGCCTATCCTCGGTCGGAGACCAAGCTCTAAGCGCTTTACAAACACGGGGTCATTTGCACAATAGGCTGCCTACCTGGGTAGATCCGACTGACGGCTGCCATTGGGCGCTCATCATTCCTTTCCTGTGTCATTCAATCATATTTCAGGCACGCACACACGCACACTCAGACCTCCAATTGTAACATTTTACGTGTATGACCTTTTTATTTATTTACCCCGCCATGTAGGCAGCCATACTCCGTTTTCGGGGATGTGCATGCTGGGTATGTTCTTGTTTCCATAACCCTCCGAACGCTGACATGGATTACAGGATCTTTAACGTGCGTATTTCATCTTCTGCGTGCGTATACACACGAAGTGGGTTCAGGCACTGGCAGGTCTGCACTTATGTTAACCTGGGAGATCGGAAAAATCTCAACCCTTAAAGCCTGAACCGGACTATAAATGGCGGGCGATTTGAATCAAGCCAGTTTCTCACCAGAGTCTGACACTGTGACGTCGGTGAAGGTTTATTCAAAATAAAAGCCTAATAAAGCTACAGTTTGGCTTCATTTATGGCAGAGAGCGAGATTTGCCTAGCAGCTTCCAATCTAGACCTGAATTGACTTTGGAAAGTACAAAATGTGTCAGCTACACGTAATACAAAATTTGAATGCAGAGAAAAGGGGCGCAACCGAAACCTTGCTCTCGGGAGTTAAGACTTTAACCCACCAGGCGCCACCGAGATTCGAACCCGTGACCCTCAGATTGAAAGTCCAACGCTTTAACCACTCGGCTATTGCGCCGGTCTGGACTTCTTGTTTTCAGTTTTCCTTAGTCACCAGCCTTTACTCCGCTCTTCTCTCTGTCCCCTTTCGCCATCTCTCTCCGAACTGAAGGACAGCCAAAATAAACGACAGTAAATGACAACTAAGTTATCAAAAGAAAGGAAAATTTCTAGTTGTATTTAGTGTCATTGGTGTGTTTAGCATACCTCTAGATTTCTGGATCAATATCTTCAGTTAGCGCGGTGACCTCGGTGGGAGCTCACTGCAAATACACATCTAATGCGTCGTGCTGTGTCTCTGGGGTAAACCATTGTACCGGCGACCATTCCTTGGAATTTACAGGACACTTCAACCGGGGGGGTCCTACACTTTGTTTTGTGCTCAGGAGAATTTTTCATGAATTTCCAGAGGTACCTTTATCTTTTGCAAATAATTTTAAAAAGATACATGTATAGTTTTTATGATGGAAAAAAGAAACGTTTCAACTATGAGTATACGTAAAACCATTATTGATTTTCACAAAAAAATAATGATGGTTTCTAATTGATGATAATAATAATCACCATTATGATAGAAAAAATAGTAATACAAATACAAATAATAATAATGATATCATTTATTTTCAATCTAATATCATCATCTCAGATGAACAGACTATGAATGAATAAACGAACGGAAGGAAAATAGAAAGAAAGGAAATAATTCACATTGCTGACATAGACGGGAAGGTAAACGCTTTTGAGTGATGAAACATGAATGGTTGCCTGTTTCTCTTTCACTGGTAGGGAGAGGAGACACGGAGAGAGCGCTCGCGAGATAGGCTAAGAGAAAGAGATATTCAAAGATATATGCATGAAAGAGACAGTGTGTGTGTGTGTGTGTGTGTGTGTGTGTGTGTGTGTGTGTGTGTTGTGTGTGAATTAGAGATTTGCCAGAATATAAAGAGAGAGAACAATATTTGCGATCGACTGACGGAAAGAATTCATTGGTTTTAAAGACCCCCTTTTTTCCCAGAACGAAAAACTCATTGTGCACAGCCCTTCGCAAAAAAAGAAAAAAAAAGAAAAAAAAAAAGAAAAGAAAAAATGTTGACTACCTAGTTAGTGATGAGACGGAGACTGACAGACAACCGGTTTGTTTTCCCTCATTTCCACACACTATTTCTCTCCGTCAGTATTATGAATCAGCGACTGGGTGCAGAGAAAGCCAGCACCAATACGCACACGTCATGACCTGGAGGAGGAGGAGGAGGAGAAGAAGAAGAAAGAGAAGAAGAAGAAGAAAGAAGAAGAAAGAAGAAGAAGAAAAACAATAAAAAAAAGGAAGAAATGATAGGAAAGAAAGAACAGTGTTGAAGGAGTGAAAAAAAAGAGGAAAAAAAGAAAGAAAGCGTGGTGAAACATCTTTCACACGTGCAACCCGGCACAGGGAAAACGAGTTGTGCACAGACTGTGAGTCAGCGCGCGCGCGCGCGCGAACAGGGGGAGGGGGCGGGGGGGCAAAGTAACAGACAGACGCCTTGGAAGACGGCATCGTTCCTCGGTGCAGTCAGCTCTAATATTAAGACCGATCCGTTCGTTGTAACAGTAAACATTGGTCGGTAGCGAATAGGAGAGAGCGAGAGAAAGCGAGAGAGAGAGAGAGAGAGAGAGAGAGAGAGAGAGAGGAGAGGAGAGAGAGCTAGATGGATGAAGACATAAATATGTAAGAAAACACAGACAGAGACAAAGAGTGAGAGACAAGAGAGAAAGAGAGGAGGGAGAAAACAGAGAGCTGGATGGATGGAGAGATAAATTTGTAAGAAAACATAGAGTGAGAAGAGAGTCAGAGAGAGTGAAAAGAGAAAAAAATAAGAAGGGTGAATTTGAAAGGGAGGGAGGGAAATGAACGAACGACAAGAACAACTGATAAGGAAAAAGAAAAAGAGAGGGAGAGGGAGGAAGAGTCAGAGACTGCACACACACACACACACACACAGAGAGAGAGAGAGAGAGAGACAGAGAGAGACAGAGAGAGAGAGAGAGAGAGAGAGAGAAGGGGGGGTGGAGATAGTTGGCGCGACGTTCCTTCTTTACTCTTTAAATGTTAAAAACGTGTTAAAACACACACACACACACACACACACACACACACACACACACACACACACACACCAAGGTCGCTAACTCGATAAAGCCAAACAGATAACGTTAACTGCCTTTGCCATGGACTCCTCTGTTTTTGCAACGAGGCATTTTTTCCCTCTCCTTCTTTGTTCCTTTTCCTTTTTTTTTTTGTCGCTGTGTTTTTGTTTTGTTTGTTTGTTTGCATTCTAATATTCCAAACTGAAATCTGTACTGACGGCTTACATCTGTGTGAAAACTCCTAATGCTAAGCTACGCAAAGCATTGGTTGTCAGCAGCTTTCATCGGAATGCCTGCGAGGAGGTGCAAGCAGAAGAGAAAAAGTCCATTCATTACCCACTTCTCCGCTTTCAAAGATCCAGTCGAATATATATATATATATATATATATATATATATATGATAGTAAGTCGTGTCCGACTATGACCATCAGAACAGCAGAGGAGGCAACTGCTGTTCCGACTAGTTGGGCTAGAATTTGATTATAGTGGACAGTGTCTTGCCCAAGTTACATCCCCACTCTCTCGGCCAAGAGGGTTTTGGGACAGTCGGCGTTGGGATGGTTCCCAAAGGCCAACTAGCCCACAAGGCTGCAGCACTAAGAACCAGTGCAATTTTGCCTCCTAGTTTGAGAGTCACTGTCCTTCACAAAAGACTAAGCTGTAAATGATTTCCCATCGACTGGAGAAACCATTGATAATACAGCTCTCACTTTGCTGTTGGCCCTAATGTAAAACTTGCGTCAATCTGTGATATAAGTCGAGTGTTGGGCCGTCCAGTCGAATATGTACCTGATAAAATAGGGGAAAAGAGAGGTGCCCTCTCAGCATTAACATTAGACAAAGCAAAAGGTGGTTTGTACAAAGCAGGCACGACCGAGCACATGGCAAACAATTATGTTGTCCTCCGGCAAACTTCTGCAGAAAAAAATCCACTCAAACAGGTACACAAATATGAGAATTATGCATGCACTCAAGGCCTGATAAATACACTAACAGGTACACAAAATGAAATAATCATTATGCAAGCACTTAGGGTCTGGCATAGCGCGTTGGGTTACGGTGCTGGTTTGGCACCTCAGTGCCGAGCAGATGAGGTGTAGCGTATATGGATTTGTCCGAATACAGTGACGACTTGTTGAGAAACCGAAACTGAAAACTGAAACTGATCGAACGCGATTCAGGTGACTTAAAATAGCTGCGCGTGCTCACCTCCACACAGCGGCCTTTCAGAGTCCTGAACTATATTAGAAATTCGTTTTAATACATCTATACAAAGAAGAAAAAAAAAGAAAAAAAAAAGAAAAAAAAGAAAGAAAGAAAAAAACCACCCAAAAACAACAAAACCGAATGCAGCAACAGATTCAGTTTCAGTTTCAGTAGCTCAAGGAGGCGTCACTGCGTTCGGACAAATCCATATACGCTACACCACATCTGCCAAGCAGATGCCTGACCAGCAGCGTAACCCAACGCGCTTAGTCAGGCCTTGAATGCAACAGAGTGGCGGAGTATTTGTACAACTTCATTGCTCTTCGAGCACTACACAGCCATACAGTGCTGAAGTAGCACAGGGGAGAGCAGGGGAAAAGGTGGGGGGAAGGGCAATGGATGGTGGGAGGGGTGAGAGGTTATGGAGGGGGTAGGGGAGTGGTTCGGGGTGTGAACATGGAAAGGTTGTGAGTCACGCTATTGTGGGAACACGGAGGGGCTTGGGGTTGGAGGCGGGGTAAAAAGACGTATCATGGCGACAAAAACCTCTTCAGTTACGAGCACGTTTTTATGTTGGGGATTTGAAGACAACTTCCCATGTAATAGGCAAGGGCAACAGTTATTGACCAACTTTGTCGTCTTGTAAAAACAACAGCAACAACAACACACACACACACTCACACACACACAGAAACACACACACACACAGAGTTTAACGAGAGGTGAGCGGAAAGGTTCGGATGAAGGCTCTTTTTTTTTCCTATAGGAAAATCAGGTTTGTTTTCATCACTTATTCACTTCACATTTCTTTTCTCCTTTTCTTTGTTCTTTTGTCGTTTGGTTTATATTCTGTACGCGAGAATAACTTTCGATTTCTAGCTCCTGTTCTTCTGCCATTTGGCAGAAATCAGCCTGTACAAGACTGGCACACCTAGCATCCTGCATGTTGGCACTTCTCTTGCAACCATGCAAGGCACAGCGCGTGTGCCTGTACGCTGAGACAGAGGGAGAGAGATATGTAATAGTATCTTATATCGTTCCACCCATTCATATTGCTCAAGGCAACAAAAGTAAGACGTAATAAGCCCCCCGGAGTATGGCTGCCTATATGGCGGGATAAAAACGGTCATACGAGTGAACGTGGGAGTTGCAGCCCACGAAGAAGAAGCAGACATAACAAATGAAGAGCGATTATTTAACTGTAAATAACTATAACTATTCCTCAGCAAACACCCACACCTCCTCCCCTCATCCCGCCCTCACATCTCTGCACATGCACACCTCAATTATGAATAATAAGTCAGTACGAAGACACAATTAAAAGATTAATGGATATGACTGACGTAAAGGTTTTACAGTGAAACGAAAGGCCCTCCGTGTAAAACATGAAACAAGAAAAAGAAAAGCATGGCTGGACTCTTCATCTGTGAAGTCACAGGTCTGTGGCACCAGACAGTAGGCTAACGATCCGTGGAAACAAACTGTTCATGAGGTATGACAAGCTACCCCCCACCTCCCCGCGCCCACATTTTTTTGAAGAAAGAGTCTGGATATGCCCCAACGTACCTTTTATTTGCCTGTGTTATAGCCGAGTCGGTAACATAAGCATTGATTTGAAGTTGTGTACCTTGCGAACGGTGAGAGAGTTACTTCTGTTTATCACTGTCTATTAATCCTTCACACTCCCAACCTCATTGCTCTTTCATTGTGTTCCTGAGGGGGCGTGTCCGGCGCCTGGCGAATCTGCAGTACCGTCCCAATGGCGGAGGTTGGAGCATGACAGAAACAGGATGCAAACAACTGTCAGCGGTCATCTTCAGTGCTCTGATCACACTGAGCTGGTTGATGGAAGAAAGGCAGGGAGGGTAGCTTCGAGCCAACAAGTTTCAGTTTCTCAAGGAGGTGTCACTGATTTCGGACAAATCCACAATACGCTACACCACATCTGCTAGGCAGATTCCCGACAGCAGCATAACCCAACGCGCTAGTCAGGCCTTGAGTGCATGCATACATGTATATTTGTGTACCCATCATAGTGGGTTTCTTCTTAAGGACTGATTTTGCCAGAGGACAACACTTTTGTTACCATGTATTTTCTTGCCAGAGAGGAAGGTGGCAGAATGGATAAGACGCTCATCTACCAAGACAGTGTCCGTGAGGGTGTGGGTTCGAATCCCGCTCTCGCCCCTTCTTCCAACTTTGGAAAATCAAACTGAGCGTCTAGTCATTCAGATGAGACGATAAACCGAGGTCCCGTGTGCAGCACGCACTTGGCGCATTGGCAAAAAAGAAAAAGAAGAAGAAAAAAAGGGGGAAAAAAAGCAGACAATCCGACCGACAGTGCTGACAACCCGCACAAGTTGTTTCTCCTGGCGCTGGGAAGTGCTGCCTCAACATTGGCACAGAAAAAAGTGAACACTGTCTACTGTGGCACGGTACAACTGCATCGGTATCTTTCCTCGCGGACCAGATTTATTCAGCTGTCGACAGCAGAAGACACGCTCATGAGGAAGAGACGCTGTAGAGGGATTTTCTGATTGTGGTCCGTATGTGGTGTTCCCATCCCGGGTTGTCGGATATGGTCAAGCCCTAAAAACTTGAAGGACTTGAAGAACTCAACAGCCTCAGTCTGTTCGTCTCGTCTCTTCAGAGAGAGAGAGACAGAGAGAGACAGAGAGAGAGAGAGAGAGACAGAGAGAGAGAGAGAGAGAGAGTCAACAGAAGTATCTTTTTTAAATTTTATTTTTATTTTACGAGAGACTGCATAAAAATAATTTGCAGCTCATCTACGCTCAAGAGTCGGTTTGGATGATTAAAAAAACACACAAAAAGCACTCCCCACAAACAACAACAACAACGTACAAAACAAAAACAAACAACAAGAACAATAATACTAATGAAAAATAATAGTAAACAAAATCAAATCACAAAAAAGTAAACAAAGACAACTAAAACATAACACTACGTGGGTTTAGTATGCCGAGCAAGGACGCTCGCAATCTGTTGGTCTGTCCTTTTTTGACTCACTTGTGTAAACAAAGTGAGTCTATGTTTTAACCCGGTGTTCGGTTGTGTGTGTGTGTGTGTGTGTGTGTGTGTGTGTGTGTGTGTGTGTGTGTGTGTGTATGTGTGTGTGTGTCCGTGTGTCTGTGGTAAACTTTAACACTGACATTTTCTCTGCAAATACTTTGTCAGTTGACACCAAATTTGGCATGAAAATAGGAAAAATTCAGTTCTTTCCATTCATCTTGTTTAAAACAAAATTGCACCTCTGGGATGGGCACAAAAAAATATAAAAGAAGCCTAATTATATGCAAACTGCATTTACTGTTATGTTTATATTTTTTGTATTCTCTAAACTTGGCACTTTGACCTCTTATTCTGACACAACAACATGAGGAGTCATCATTATGATTTTTTTGTTCAAACAGGAACTTCTTTTGCTAAGCATGCAATTTTTATTTATTTTGCAAACGTTTTGGTGGAGATAGTAAAGAAGGGAAATTACTCTGTAATTAATGCTAGGGGACTTAATTTATCACAAGTGAGTCTTGAAGGCCTTGCCTCTCTTCTTCTTCTCTTCTTCTCTTCTTCTTCTTCTTTTATCATTTAATGAAGCTGGCATGTTAAACTTAAAATGAGTGACATTAATTAACGAGGGCTGCTCCAGATAACACGCCTGTCACCTTCTGTTCCATCTTGTCTGTGCTGAACAGACAGAAAAACCCGGACAGAGTTCCGTTCGGTTAGGAATAGGATAGGGGGCGCGGGGTACGGGGTGGGGGGCGGAGGGGAGATAAGACTTATGCACGTCTCCGATTCAGTCGTTACTTTATAAAACCCACCCGTTTCATTTAGATGGGACATGGAGATAAACCACTGATGTTAGATCTTTCCAGGCTCTGGCATACTCTCTGCTTGTGTGTGTGTGTGTGTGTGTGTGTGTGTGTGTGTGTGTGTGTGTGGAGGCGATGTGTGTGTGTGTGTGTGTGTGTGTGGAGGCGATGTGTGTGTGTGTGTGTGTGTGTGTGTGTGTGTGGAGGCGATGTGTGTGTGTGTGTGTGTGTGTGTGTGTGTGTGTGTGTGTGTGTGTGTGTGTGTGCAGCTGTCGCGTCTTTCTTGGTTTGTCGACAACTGTTTTACACAGTCATTTTATTCACGTTAAAAAAAAGATAGCTCTCTCTCTCTCTCTCTCTCTCTCTCTCTCTCTCTCTCTCTCTCTCCACAACACACACACATCTATATCTACATACATTCTATTTGCTTACTGGTTCGTTTATGTATCAACAATTACGGTGATACGTGTTCATCGACTGACACGTCAGTGCGGCTTCATGAAAATTTACATTTTTCCATAAGTACATGTGAAAATGGACAGCTCTTTCCCCAAATCAGGAACAGATATGCTTTTTCGACAGGTACCCGTTTTCTGTGAAAAAATAAAAATAAAAAAAAGGGAAAAATCATTAGAGACGATGTAATTTCTATAGAGAAATAGCAGCAAACAAGAGCAAAAATTGCCTTTTCAGATTTCAAAATTTGATTTTTTTCTTCGGTAAATCAGAACCGGATATTAACAAAATGATTTTAAAACCGATGGCACTGACTCTAAAGTTGAGACCGATTTCAAATGCACCCGTTTCAGTGACCAGAACCAAGCGCGAACACCGTCATTTCAAATTTGGTAAAGTCGACCGTAAGTAACCAGACATGAGCAACTGATAAATAAAAAAAAGCCTGATTAGGCAGTTGTTTAACAATTTCAGAAACATTTATAATAATATTCTCCGTCTTTTCCTTCTTCGTCCTCCTTTTTCTTCTCTCCCTCAACTCCGCGAAGAGTCATTAGGGAACAGCACAGAAGAACTGTTCACCAACTTCGTCCAGACGTGTTCCTTTTTTTCTCGAGTCAGCGCAATTATTTATCTAATCAAGCTATTTCCTTTTAAAAGGCCCTTTGCATTGCCCATCCGAATCTTAAGCTTTTTAATGACAGACCCGACAAGATCAATACCCAAGATTCAGTAGCTTTGCTAAAGCAATCCTCCAGGTAACCAAAGAGGGAGGGAGGGAGGGAGGGAGGTGAAGAGGAAGACAGAAAAAGCCAATAACATTGGACCAACAACACTACCAAATGGACGGGAAAAACATTATGCGGAGTCCCGGGCTTGACATGCAACAGAACTGGGAGAGTCTGGCGAACAGTTCTTCAGTGCGGAGCTTCATACGGTTGAGGGCGAGGAAGAAGAAGAAGAAACGAAAGTGAGAAAGAAGAAGAAGGAGAAGAAGAAGAAGAAGTAGAAGAAGAAAGGAAAGTTAGAAAGAAGAAGAAGGAAGAAAGAAAGAAAGGAAAATGAAGAAGAGAAGGGAAGAAAGAAAGAAGAAGAGGAAGGAAGAAAGAAAGAAAGAAAGAAGAAGAAATCGAAGAAAGAAAGTAGTAGTAGCAGTAGTAGTAGTAGTAGTAGAAGAAGAAGAAGAAGAAAGGAAAATAAGAAAGAAAAAGAAGAAGGGAGAAAGAAGAAGGGAGAAAGAAAGAAAGAAAGGAAAATGAAGAAGAGAAAGGAAGAAAGAAAGAAAGAAGAAGAAAGAAAGAAGAAAAAGAGGAAATAAAGAAAGAAATTCCGAGCAGTAGTAGTAGTAGAAGAAGAAGAAGAAGAAAGAAAGAAAAAAAGATAGAAAGAAAGAAGAAGAAAGAAAGAAAAAAGAAAAAAAGGAAAGAAAGAAAGAAGACGACGAAGAAAGTAGTAGCAGAAGTAGTAGTAGTAGTAGTAGTAGTAGTAGTAGTAGTAGTAGTAGAAGAAGAAGAAGAAGAAGAAGAAAGGAAAATAAGAAAGAAAAAGAAGGGAGAAAGAAAGAAAGAAAGGACAATGAAGAAGAGAAAGGAAGAAAGAAGAAGAAAGAAGAAAAAGAGGAAATATAGAAAGAAATTACGAGCAGTAGTAGCAGTAGTAGAGGAAGAAGAAGAAGAAAGAAAGAAAAAAACGAAAGAAAGAAAGAAAGAAGAAGAAGAAAGAAAAAAAGAAAAAAGGAAAGAAAGAAAGAAGACGACGAAGAGAAAAAAAAGAAAAAAAAAAAAAAAAAGAGAAGCAGCAGCAGCAGAAGAAGAAATCGTAGCTGTAGATGAAGTTGACAACTGGTGAGAACTACTGGAAGGGACCCTGCAGGAAATTGTTTTCTCGTTTGTCAACTGGAGTCAGGAAGCATATTAATCACGCTTTCTCTGGCGCTGAGGAGGATGGTTGCTCACTGCAAACAGCACCACACGCACACGTCTGGCTGTGTAGAAAAAAAAATCGTGATGCCTAAGACCAGGACTATATCAGAACAGTACAGTTCGTGATGTGGCGAATAGCGCTGTTCTCTATTTCGCTTTACTTTGTGGTTCGCTGCATCGGCCTCCTTCCGTCTCGAGAGACGATGGCTGCACCAGAAATGTAGTCACTGCCGGGCGTTGCACTTCCTGCTGTGGCTGTGTAGACCGATGCTGGAGTGGCAATCTCTTACTGCATTGTTCTACATTGCGTTTGTACTGCCCTGCACGGTACTGTATAGTACAGAGTGCCTGTAGTTCCATTCTGTTTTTTCAGAATACTACATTGTGTTGTGTTGTGTTGTAAACGTACAATATGCCTGCCCTATTCTGTGTTGCACAATATTACATTGTGTTGTGTTGTAAACGTATCATGTGCCTGTGGTCCCATGCCGCGGAATACTGCATTATGTTGTATTGTGTTGGGTTGGTTTGTAAACGTACAATGTGCCTGTCCCATGCTGTGTTGCAGATTGCTGCATTGTGTTCTGTTGTGCTGTGTTGTAAACGTACAATATGCCTGTAGTCCCGTGCAGTGCTGCAGAATAACGCATTGTGCTGTGTTGTGCTGTGCTGTAAAACGTACGGTGCTCTGCTTTGCCGTCACTCCCTGAGCTCGCACGCATCGCGCGAAGATCATTGTTATGTTCCTACTTTCTGCACTTGCCATCGTGAGACAATGGTAAATGTTAGTGAGGCATTATTACCTATCAGTCTATCTTTATCTCTGTCTCTCTGCCACCGACGCCCCCCTCACACGCCGTCAAAATAGTTTCTCTGACAGTTTCATCACATACTGCACCTCTTTTCATTCTTACACTACTACCACCTCCACTCCCATCTCACCTTCCCACGTTAATCTATCCTCCATCTCCCCCCATCCTCCCATCATTTCTCTCTCTCTCTCATATACACCTACATACAGAAACACACATACACATACACACGTGCGCACACACACACACACACGCGAGCGCGCGCACGCACACACACACACACAGAACACACCACACACGTGAGATAAATCCCACTCAGCACATGTATGCCACACGCACCCCGATTCAAGTTTCCTGCCATCTATCAGGAGCACACATAGCGACACAGGCAGTTGCTGCTTTTTATCCACATGCCTGCCTGCCGATGCTTATGTGCTTGTCCTGATGACGACGGGTGAAGAAAAAAAAGGCAATAAGGAGGGAAACAGAAGGCTGGGATGGGAGGAAGAAGGAACAACGTAAGAAGTCAGGAGTGGGTGGGGGTGGTGGGTGGCAGGTGCGACTTATGATGGCACTAGAAAGTAGGTCGTGATACGGCACGCGCACTTGTGAGGAACCCCCCCCCCTTCCCCAGCCAAAAAAAAACAAACAAACAACAACAACAACAAAAACCCACAAAAAAAACAAACACACACACGCACACACAAAACAAAACAAACAACCAAACAGATAGATAGACAGACAGATAGATAGATACATATATAGAGAGAGAGCGAAAGAGAGAAATGGATAGAGACAGAGACAGACAGACAGAGACAGACAGACAGAGAGAGAGACAGACAGACAGAGAGGTAGAGGTGGATGTTGGGGTGGGGTGGAATGCAGAGTAAGGGTACAGAAGAGGACCACTCCATCTTTATTAATTAAGTGGAAGTGGAAGACACGCTGTTTAAAAAACAATGTCACTCCGCCAGGAGCACAAGCCCCAGGGAAGCCCCCCCTATCAATGAACGTTCCACGTAACGTACCTACCATTCCCCTGAAGAATGACTCCTGTGCTTCAGGCTGTAATCGGCCTGTCAAACAGAACACCGCGACCTTAAACAGTGTCTTAACACGCATTCTTCTTCAGATAGAAAGGGAGGATTGTTTACATGGGTGTGTGGAAGGAAAATATCCAGTTTATAAATGTTACCGTTGCTACTACTTCGAGTGATATGAGGACTGGATGTGCTTGACAGTTGTGGGGAAAAAAAAACAATATTGAAACACTGAGATAAACACAGAAAATGACTATGTACTGAAATCAAAGCGCCTATATCCACGGGCATTTCATTTGACATATACGTTCTGTTTCATAACAATAGTTATATCCTAGCGTTAACCAAGTTAAGAAGAGATTCAGACACTTGCATAGTGGGCCAGGAAAGTTTGAGAAAAACTCCCAAAGACGCAACCGTGAAGCGGACTGCTCGGTTCCATACTATCGGTTTGAGCCAACAGAATACTTAGCTTACCGGTTTGAGCCATCACAATACTTAGCTTACTGGTTTAAGCCAACATAATACTCAGATTACCGGTTTGAGCCGACAGAATACTCAGCTTTTAGGTAGAAACCAGCCACGGGCCGAAGATTCTTTGCCCCTAAATGGGGTTCCGCGTCCTCACAGACGTCAGTCCGTAACGCTAAGCACTTCAGCCACGGCAGCTGGTGAGGAGATCAGAGCTGCTACCTTGAGGCTCTACCCCACACCACCTTCGGGGCACACTTTCATAGGGTAGAACTCTATTGAACGTTAACTTTCAGGTTAGTCTCGTTTAATCAGTCGATGATTCTTCTTTCGTTGCACATACAGAGCTGTATGTAATCATCGTATATCTGGTGAGCTTATATGCGTGACGGTGAGGCGTGAACAAGAGGGGGCCGGGGGTTCCTTGAGCAAGAAAATGATCAGTGCTCTCCTGAAATGAACGAGACTGCAATACCAAGACATGATACCCTGTCCACAGAACCTCCAAGATCACACGTCACGCCTTTAAATACTGAACGCTATTACTGATCAAATGACATACTGCCAATAGTTCAAAGTATAGGCTTGCTTATGTTATGGCTAGCTGCTTTTTTTTTCCTGTTGATTTAGAGGTATGTGTAGTGAACAGTATTTCAGATTTGAAGTCTATTTGAAAAGAAAGAAAGTAAAGAAGGCCATATATATATATATATATATATATATATATATACACACACACACACACACACAGACATTTTATTTACACTGGCCATAGCTCCTTAGAAGAGGGATATATATAGTGCATTATATATATATATATATATAGAGAGAGAGAGAGAGAGAGAGAGAGAGAGAGAGAGAGAGAGAGAGGTGGTGTGGGCGCAAAGGCTACCGCTTAAAGTGAACGACAGACGCATTCCGATCTCCACAAGAGTTATTGGCCATCTCCACCTGGCGATCGTCCGGAATTCCAGCAACTAGTGGCCATCGAGGAAGCTTTCAAGTGACCACAGGTATGTGTGCTGTCTTAACGAGGGAAGTGGGTTCTTTTATGGGAGAGGTGGTTTCAGGAGCACAGATGGGGGGAATGCAAAGAAACAGAGAGGAGGGGGGGGGGGACAGAGAGAGAAAGAGAGAGAGAGAGAGAGGTTGCACGTGTTGTACACACACATATAAAAACCAAACCTTGAACAGGATGAACAGCAAAATTTAGAAAGAATAAACTGATATTATAACCAAACTAAATAACAAGCTAAGGGTACTTTGGAAACACACACACACACACACACACACACAGATGCTTATTTTTTTCTTCTTTTAGAGCGAAGCGTAAGGGGGAAGGTGGGGTTAGTAGGGGTGGGGTGTTGATTCGGGGACAGGAGACGATAGGGGAAGGGGGAGGGGGCGTTAGGGAAGTGTAACATGAACGAAACTTAAAAGAAAGAAAGAAAGAACAAGAAGAAGACGAAGAAGAAGAAGATGAAGAAGAAGAAGAAGAAGAAGAAAAAGAAGAAGCAGAAGTCGACGACGAAGAAGAAGAATAGACATGGTGGTTTTCCCCCATGAATACACGTGTTTGAAAAGAAAAACGACTGGATTTTGGAGCGTTGCTGACGTCACACTTTTTTCTTTATTCATATTATATAAACTGTGAAGCTTTTTATCATCGGTACCGATTTCTTTAGTTGCGCTGGACACATCTCCGTCGCTGAAGTTCTCATCTCATCCTTAGAGATAAAGAACAGATACCAATGTTCATTCTTTGCTGCCTCGCGAAGCTTCCTCCAGTAAATGAAAAAAGAAAAAGAAAAAAAGGAGATAAACAAAGCAAAAACAAATACAAAAAAGCAAAGCAAAACAAAAACAACAACACACACAACTAAAAGAACAACAAACAAACAAACCCACATACACACACTATTACTGTCTCAAATTTGTCTAAAATTATATAGATTTTTACTCTCTTTGTTCTGTCAAAACATCTCCACTGCTGTGACTGGCGATTTTTGACCTAAACAATTTCACTGAAACAAACCTTCATCAATTTTTCATAAAACTAAAAAAAAAAAAAATAAAAAAAAAAAAATAAAAAATTTAAAAAAAACGAGAAATTTTTTTTAGGGGCGTTGTTTTCTTCCACGGACAGTTTTAAGCGCGCGCAGTAAAACGGACGCATCGAGTCAGAACTTGGAGGTCTCGACTGGGTATCTGCACGTGAAAAGAAATGAACCAATCACCAAGCTGTTGTGTTCCAGCAGTCACCAATCACTGACTTCCATCTAAACAGCTCAAACCACAGAGTGAAAGCGAAAAGGAAATGGGAAAGGGTACGGCTTGGTTCAGAGAAGAATTACTTTTAAAAGTAGAACCGTTCACTTGTGCAGTGCCTGTAACTCCTTGTTGTTCAAACTGGCTGAACAGAGATGAAGATTGGCAGAAATGACAAGGACAGGAGGAGAAAACAACAGCAACAACAGCAACAAAACAACAATGATTGGAGGGATTCAAGGCATAGAGCTGCTGATATTTCTCAATCCCCTTGTACCATCAGACTCACGGCTATCAATGGAAACAAACAAAAAAATCCATGACCCAACACCCCAACTCCATCACTTACGCAAGCACGCACGCATACACACACAAACACACACACACTCACTCACACAGAGTGAGACTTAGTACACACACACACACACACACACAGAATAACACACACACACACACACAAAGCACACACACACACACACAAATGAATGCGTACGTTTATGTACGTGCGTGCGCCATCTTTCTTCCCCCCCCCCTTCCTTCGCCAACAACAATAATCTGTTACAGGCACACGCATTTAAGGAAAAAGGCGTCATTGTAAACCGCTCTGGTTTATGAGGCAATTATCAACAAAGTCTGGTTTTGGAAACAGAGAGCATTTGTCGCAGAATGGCATTAACGAAGGCACTGATATTCCTGCAAAAAATAACAGAACAAGGGCTTTCCTTTAAATCGGATTCACACATCTGGTATCTGTCCTCGGTAAGATATCTTTATTAGAGAGCCGATCTCAGGAAGTTTGGCTCAGATTTTGACGAGGAAATTTACTTTTTATCAGAGTTATTATGTTGACAGAACTGGGAACAGAGCTTCAAGTTGTTTTGGGGTTTTCTTTTCAGAACTTCAAGTTGTTTTTGGTTTTTCTTTTCAAAGGATGTCTTGTATTCCATGCACACTTGCAGAATGTGCGTTTTACTGTCGCTTGTTTCTGAAAGAGACATCGATCGAGTGTTAGTTTTCGCAGTATTTTAGATGTGAAAGAGAGACAGTACCAGACTTCTGAAGTGAACTGGAACCAAACACACACACGCGCGCGCGCGCGCACACACACACACACACACACGCACATAGCACACGCACATATCTGAAGTGAACTGGAAGCAAAGGCACACACTCACACATATACACACAAGCGCACACAAACATATACACACACGAGAGCGCACAAACTTGCACACACGCACCTACGCACGGAAGCGTGCGCGCGCGCACACACACACACGTACAAGCACGCAAACAATCAAAAACAACTTGATGTAATATGTTTCCACAACAGACTGTTCTTCAACAAGGCCATTTGTATGCATAATGTTATAAATGGAAATAGTCCCAAAACGATAACAGAAACTTTGAAAACTAATGAAAATAGGCACACGCAAATGTTATGTGTACTCAGACCTAGAAACAACCTTTACAAATTCCGCTTCCTATACTCTGCTGGACATTGATTGAATAACCTTCCACTCATTTAAACAATATTTCGAATAACAATGTGTTTAAGAAAAAAAAAATTGGAAAAAAACATCTTATTGACTGTGGAAAACGATGAACAGCAAAACGAGTCTATGTCTATTGGTTTACCGCTTCATTTATTATCTGTAAAATGTTCTGTATATGCCTTCGTTCGCGGTTGGCTTGTGTGTAAAAGGTGGTATAAGTGTGCGAGAAGAGGTGTGTGTTGTGAATTCGTGTATGCATACGTCTTTGTGTGTATGAGTGCGAAACAGAAAGGCAAATGTGCATTTCATTTTCGCATGATTATTGTATGTATGTATTTAATTATTATTATTACAGTGTTGTTGTTTTTTGTATCTATTTTCCTCTTTTCTTCTTCTTTTTTTTTTCCAGATGGCTTTGACGTAAATACAAGTAGTTCTTGCTTATTCGATTTCCATCTTGAAATGAAAATTTTGACATGACTTGACTTGACACACACACAAGTAAATAACCTGAGAAGAAATGTTGGCTTTGTTCTAGTAGATACTTGGGACGTCTGTACTCACAACTGTTCTTCTTGGAAACATAAACATCGACACCCCTTTTGAGTGAGGCTTTGCTGTTCTCATAAAATTATGGGCAGAATTAAGGACCACTTTTTCTCGCTTTCGGTTACTTTGAAGCCGCTGTTAGGGTTAAGATGAACGGTTTTTGTGAGCGCGGCACTAACTCAGTACAGCTTTACTGTCTTCAACCTTCTGTTGTGCTGGGAATTCAGTCGTGCGCGGTTTTCACTTTGTGGGCAATACATCTTAAAAGAGAATCCCCGCTTAACAGTTTTGTCTGTATCTAATTTTGAGAAGTATACATGCTTTATGAATGGAAGACGTAGAAATAAAGGACTTGCGTTTCATGATCCTCGGCTGTTCAAACTTGATTATCTTGATTTTGTTTATGCGCAGTGGTAACTTCGACACAACGAGCACGCTTAGAATCAGAAGAAAAGAAACACAACATTTCAACGTTTATCAACAATATTGAAGGAAGAAATTGTAAGGTAACGGAGATGAATTCAAATCTGGAAAATATAGAATTTACGGTCAACCATTTCAAAATACAATAAATTTTATTGAAGAAAAAATCGGTAAAAAGCAAACAAGAATGACAACACACACACACACACACACACACACACACTTTAAGAACTGTGTTCTTCAACAGACATGGCCATTGAATAATACGAAAAACAAAATAAAGTCAGCACGATAAAAACTCTCTCACAGTAGTGCAAGCAGTACGAATCTTAGCCACTGAAACTCAAACATGCTATAAAAAGACACCATGTATAGTCTCAACACGGAAAATCATTTCAATGGGCCAGTCAGATCTCACGTTCCGTCCCAACTCCTCGCGTTTCCATCTTTACCCAGAAAAACCGCATCATGCCATGTGAAGGAGGAGGAGGAGGAGAAGGAGAAGGAGGAGGAGAAGGCAGCTGAGGAGAAGCAGGAGGAAGAAGAGCAAGAGGTGGAGGAAGTGATGATGATGACTGGGATGACAACGATGACAAACACTTTTGCGAAAGAAAACCACAGGTTAATTCAAGTGTCCAATGCGTTACACACGAACCATGTCACCACCGCCTGTCCTTTTATAAACATGTTTTGATATCAAATCACTGAAAGTGTGCGCCTCGAATGTGACCCAAGTTGGCAGGCAATGCTCCCAAAGAAAGTCGATGTTGTGAGTAAATCGCCTGCAAGCGCCAGCTCTATCCTTTTCTGATGGATTTGTTGTAATTTGTTCTCGAAGGTTCTTAAAGCATTCTTTGTTCCTCATTCTCTCAGGATGCTTTACGGCTATTGCACTTTCCTGAAATGCCTTTTATAATACATCATCTATGCCGTGGAAACACACCCAGCCAGAGCGCTAAACGTCTGAGAATAAACACAAAATGTCACAGAGAGAGAGAGAGAGAGAGAGAGAGAGAGAGAGAGAGAGAGAGAACGAACGAACGAACGAACGAAATTGAGAGAGAGAGAGAGAGAGAGAGAGAGAGAGAGAGAGAGATATGCAGGCAGACAGACAGACAGAGACGGACTGCATAGCAACAATGTACGTTGTGAGTCGCACGAACAAAGGTTTTGCGCTTCGCGTGGACCACAAAACGTAGCATAATCACCTTACGCCACACTATTCTTGGTTCTTCTGTATACGTTTCCCATATCTCTGTGTATGTTTTCGATACCTCTGTGTATGTTTATGATACCTATGTGTACGTTTCTGATACCTCTGTGTATGTTTCTGATACCTCTGTGTATGTTTTTGGTGGGACCAGAGTGTGTGTGATATCTATCGTACGATCCTGACGTAACAGAGGAGACAGAATACTTTCAACGTTCAAGGCAGTGATATTGTGTCTCCTGCTGATATTGTCTCTCCTGCGTTTAAAGAGAAAACATTTTAGCACTCACGAAACATTTCTGCCCAACTGCGACAATTCACGATTGTCGATCTTATTTACCATTTCGTTCTTCCACGCAGTTTCATTTGTTTTCTATCTGTGGAGTGTCGGACCATAAAAAAAAATCTTCTGAGAACATGCTTTATTATGCTTACATTTGAAAATATGACAGGGTCATATTACACTGAGAGATAGATAAATAGATAGATAGACAGATTTATGTTTACATTTGAAAATATGACAGGGTCATATTACACTGAGAGATAGATAAACAGATAGATAGATAGATAGATAGACACACACATATCCATGTATATATATATATATATATATATATATAATTACACACACACACACACATTATATATATATATATATATATATATATATATAGATAGATAGATAAAGAGACAGACACACAGACAGGGAAACGAGGAAAAAGGAAGGTCAAATGTTTGAATCTAAAAAAAATGACATGACAAAAACTTTAAAGACGAAAGTGGGGTAAGGTGGTTGAAGGAGAGATGCACATTTCACGGGCCGTCAATAACATCACAAACAATATCGTGAATATATTTCAGACATAAACAATATAATGAATGAACTATGGTTTTAAGTCATTCATGAGATGTTAGCATAAACTTTAATAGTAGACAACTTCTATTGCAAAGCATTCTCCTGAATAAATCAGATTAAATTTGAGTAGATCGACTCTTAGGAGTGGTACCATGATCTTGTGTGTATGACGATTTGGGTTGGTTACAAATTTACTTCATAAAGGAGAATGAGCAGTGCCAGACATATCTTTAAACACAAGCGCCTTCTTATAAATGAGTTTCGATACAAGTGGGAGAATAAATTATTTAAATGTGTGTAATCATATGGATAAAGACGGTGGTTTTGAAAGAATTTGTTTTACGGCGCGCCTGTGTACAATTTGTATGCTCAGTAGCTGTTTAAGAACGTCGTTACCAGCTGAATCCCAGAGAGAGAGAGAGAGAGAGAGGGAGAGGGGAGGAGAGGGGAGAGAACCATCATTCATGCACGCGCAACGACCCGATTATCTTCCCTGCTTCACCTCTTCGTCAAAATTCTTCGACATCGACTCCCACACAGAAAGCCCGCCGCACAAGAGATCAGCAACCGTTGCAGCCAATCAACCCGCAAATAGCTTCCCTTCTTCTCCGCCATAACTTAACTCATAACAGACGCTCACTTCACTAAGACACGGCTAGCACTCGGGGACTTGAAAGAGTTAAGCGACCGCTACAAATCAACAGAGACAGAAATACGCGTCGTCCAGTGCGCTTCGTTCCAAATGCTACGGCAGAAGATGAGTACACTGCACTCACGATTCCACGCTCGCTGTCAGTCATGAACGCTGCGCATCTGCCATTTGAATAGTGAGACGTTTCCCCCAGAGCAAACAAACGATTACCGAAGACGAAAGAAGAAGCCCTTTCCTTCAGAGCCTTAAAAAAAAAATTAAAAAAAAATCAAAAAAAAAATCAAAGGCTGCGTACGAGGTTTGTGCGAACACTTAAGAGAACCATGCGCATCTTTGAGAACTGCGTTCACGTGGTTCAAACACTGCAGGGAATGAAGTGGGGGTATATTTCCGACAATTTGAAACAAGTAAGATGAGAAAAGACTCAAATACATTTGTTTCTTTTCCTTGCACGACCAGCATCAATATGGCTTAAACCATATTTCACTTTATTTTAAACATGTCAATATATATATATATATATATATATATATAGAGAGAGAGAGAGAGAGAGAGAGAGAGAGAGAGAGAGAGAGATTTATGACTTCGTCTTCAACTTGCTGATGATACTTGTCGAGGTTGGTGCAAGATGGGTATAACTTGAGTGCTTCCGTAACCCGCAGAACTCTGACGTATTACGTAACAGGATTCTTATGGTGCAATTCTTCTGCAATCGACAACACATCAAAGGAGTCCACTGAAGCATTAGTAAGTTTGAATATCCGTTGACCTTGGCGATCAGAAAAAAAAATGACCCTTAACCTCCAAGCCGCTTTTGGGATCGAACCCAGAACACTCACATTAAAAATCGCCCCCTCCCCTTCCCCCCGGACCCTCGGCTATTGCGCGTGGAGCGTGTCAGATCAGGAGCTTTCTTCTCCTTCCCATTACATGACCAACATCAACATGCTGATGACTCTGTCGTGGTTGATGCATTCTGAGTATTTTCTTGTTTCCACAACCAAAACATCACTCACATGGATTGCAGGATCTGTAACGTGCGTATTTGATGTTTTACATGCGTATACTACACCTACACACGAAGGGGGTTCAGGCACTGGCAGGTCTGCACATATGTTGACCTGGGAGATCGGAGAAATCTCCACCCTTAACCCACCAGGTGCGCCGAACCGGGGATCGAACTCGGGACACTCGGGCGAGAATCCAGCGCTTTAACCAATTCTCCACCGACAGAAATACGCGTCACAAAATCAGAGTTAAATTCTGGCCTCCACACACACCTGTACAAATCTGGTTTCATGGTGCGGTGTCATGACTAATACTGTACTACACAAAACTTCAGCGTCGACGATCTGCTTCCAGCTGTTTCTGAAGTTCTGCGTCAGATCAAGAGCTCTCCCACAGCTTTCTGCTAATATTCAGTGACTCCTTGACTGCGTAAACTTGGTGTGAAATTAGATAATTATGGCAAGAATTTAAAGTGCATTTACTATTTTTGTGCACTTTGGTGTAATTGATTTGCTGATCCGAAGCAATGTGGTGAGAGAGAGAGAGAGAGAGAGAGAGAGAGAGAGAGAGAGAGAGAGAGAGAGAGAGAGAGAATGAATGAATGAGTTTATTCAGTTTAAGGCTTAGCAATTACGTCATCCCACTGAAATACGAAGATAAAAAACACACGAAAAAAACGATATAGGAATAAATAATACCATTAGCATTACGCATTTTATAACAATATGAAATAATCATAACATGGTATAACGATATAATATATATATATATATATATATATATAGAGAGAGAGAGAGAGAGAGAGAGAGAGAGAGACAGACAGACAGAAAAATAATCAATTACTGCAATGTTGACTATTGTATTTGTATTTCTCATTTTTATCACAACAGATTTCTCTGTGTGAAATTCGGGCTGCTCTCCCCAGGGAGAGAGAGAGAGAGAGAGAGAGAGAGAGAGAGTGTGTGTGTGGGGGGTCGTGTGTGTGTGTGTGTGTGTGTGTGTGTGCGTGCGTGCGTGCGTGCGTGCTGTCGCGCTTGCTTGCTTGCTTTGTCATTGGCAAGTTCCTTTTGTCTTGCGTCTAAGTCTTGATTTTTGTGCCCTTTGTTTTTGATTTTCGTAATACCCCCACCCCCTCCACACCACCCCACCACTTTGATGTTCATCATCATCATTACTTAATACAACAACAACTACTACAAATTCTACTACTACTACTACTCCTACTATTACCACTACCCATTTGTCTTACTTGAAGTCTTGATTTTTTTTTTTTTTTTTTTTTGCTTTGCGTTGTTGATTTTTGTACCAGTCCACCCCCTACCCCACTTTATGTTGATCATCATCATCATCATTTATATCATCAGTACTTAATGCAACATCAACAACTACCACTACAGAAACAACAACAACAGCGTTTGTGCTCCGTGTTGTTGATTTTTGTAACAATCCACCTGCTCACGTTAGTGTTCATCATCATTATCATCACCAACATTATACAATATCAACAACTACCACCACCACAACTACAGCAACAACAACAACAATTACTACTACTACAACCACTACTACTACTATTATCATCTTGTGTCAGTTCTGGGAGGTGATCAGTGACGAACATGGTGTGGACCCCACCGGCACGTACCATGGAGACTCCAGCCTACAGCTGGACAGAATCAGTGTCTACTTCAACGAGGCCTCGGGTAGGTCTGTTCTGCTCTTCTGTTGTGTTGTGTTGTGGTGTGTTGTGTTGTAGTGTGGTGTGCTGTAGTGCGGTATGGTGTGGTGTGGTATGGTGGTGCGTGTTGTTGTGTGGTGTGGTGTGGTGTTTTGTGTTTTACTGTACCGCATCCCATTATATAGTTTCGTATTCTGAAATGTTATGTCGTACAGAATAATATTTCTCATATGTCGCAAAACACTGTTTTGTGTGAAATGTAGGTCTTTATTCACCGTTAAAAATAATTGTAAACTTTTCCCAATGCTGAAAATAATTGATTATGTGGTGAAGAATGCATGGAATATTCTGCACTTTGCAACTCCTTCAGAAAAAGGCAATGCAAACAGAAACTAACAAACCGGTTCAATCAAATCATAATTTACTCAAGGACAGTTTCTTCGCGTTGTGTGCTTTAACGTAACACACTGACTCGGAAGTGCATGCTGTATTGGAGAACTCTGTCTCAGCATCCAGATCAACTGTCCGTGGAAAATCAGAACACTCCCTACCAGTTCGTGGCTAGAAATTAGAAACTCCCGCTTGTTCTGAAGCACCCTTTACCACCGTGTTGGCAGATATGCGTCTGCCACCTTCCTCCTGCCGTATTACCGTCACAGTGTCCGTGAAGGGTCTGCGTTCAATTTCCACTCTTGCCCTTTCTCCCAAGTTTGACTGGAATTCAAAACTTAGTCATTCGGGTGAGACGATAAACCGAGGTCCTGTGTGCAGCACGCACTTGGCGCACTGAAAAGGAACCGTTTACAACAAACGCGTTGGGCTGCGCTGCTGTCAGGGATGTGCGCAGCAGCTGTAGTGTAGCGTTTATAGATTTATTCCGAACGCAGTGACGCCTCTTTGAGAAATGAACTGAAAACTGATGCTGAAACTCTTAACCACAGGACCACTAGTTCACTGGAATGTGTCACTGATTTTACAGACAAAGTAGGATGTGCGAAGTGCCAATGACGATGGAATACAAGTCGCTGTGTTGTTTCATCTTGTGAAGCAGAAAGCTTTTTGGCAACAATTTCCGACAATTCTTAAACTCCGCTTCAATGTCAGCATGCACTATTCGGTGAGCTTGTTTCTAACAAAAAGGCTGCCGGTCGGATCTCAACTGTTCTACAGTGATGAAGAACTGCCAGCGTGTCATAGCAGAGAACACTCATTTATTTAATTAAAACAGGAGGAACATGCTTCCCGCTGACAAATTATAAACACGACCAACTCGATCTGAAGAAAAGTGAAAAAGAAAAAGAACAGAACTGCATAATGCAG
>NC_134895.1:45445588-45453088 GCF_041734735.1 Babylonia areolata | reverse complement strand
GTAGTATAAGTGACATTAAATAAAATTCATCATCATCATCAAAGAGGGGGAAAGCAGCCGATTTGTGCACTCACCCATGCAGCAACTACCAACCAACTTACCTCTTACCCGCAGGCCACTACACAGAAATAAACAAATAAATCAAGGGCGAGAAGCAGCCATTCTATGCACTCACCCATGCAACAACTACCAACCCACTCACATCCTACCCGCAGGTCACTATACAGAAATACACAAGGGAGAAAACAGCCATTCTATACAGCCAACCCACTCAACTCCTACCCGCAGTCACTACACAGAAATACACAAAGACAAAGGAAGAAAAACAGCCATTCAGTGCACTCACCCACTCAACAATTACCAACCCACATTCAGCTCTCTTCCCGTAGGTCACTACACAGAAATACACAAACAAATCAATGGAAGAAAAACAGCCATTCAGAGCACTCACCCATGTGACAACTACCAACCTACTCACATCCTACTCGAAAGTCACTACACAGAAATACACGAGGGAGAAAACAGCCATTCTATACACCAACCCACTCACCTCCTACCCGCAGTCACTACACAGAAATACACAAAGAAATAAAGGAAGAAAAACAGCCATTCAGTGCACTCACCCACGCAACAACTACCAACCCACTCACCTCTCTTCCCGCAGGTCACTACACTGAAGGCGCAGAGCTGGTGGACACGGTGCTCGACGTGCTACGCAAGGAGAGCGAGTTCTGCGACAGTCTGCAGGGTTTCCAGCTGACCCACTCCCTGGGTGGGGGTACCGGGTCCGGCCTGGGTACCCTGCTCATCAGCAAGATGAGGGAAGAGTACCCGGACCGCATCATCAACACCTTCTCTGTCATGCCCTCGCCAAAGGTAAGTTTCAGTTTCAGTTTCTCAAGGAGGCGTTACTGCGTTCGGACAAATCCATATGTACGCTGCACCACATCTGCTAGGCAGATGCCTGACCAGCAGCATAGCCCCACGCGCTTGATCAGGCCATGAGTGCATGCACATATATTTGTGTACCTATCAGAGTGGATTTCTTCTACATAATTATGCCAGAGGGCAACACTCTTGTTGCCATGGGTTCTTCTTCAGTGCTTCAAGTGCGTGCTGCACATGGGACCTCGGTTTATCGTCTCATAAGAAAGACTAGACGCTCAGTTTGATTTTCCAGTCAAACTTGGGAGAAAAGGCGTGAGCGGGATTCGAACCCACACCCTCACAGACTCTCTTTACTGGCAGATGAGGTCTTAACCTTTTTGCCAAAGCAAAACCAAAGGGCGGAGGGGAGGGAGGAGGCGTGGGGGGGAGGTGAAATCACGGGTCGAGGAATTAGGGTTGTGTTGGGTGTGTGTGAGGGGGTGGGTATGATGGTGGATGTATGGTGGAGGGTGGGGTTGAGGGATTAGCGGTGTGTCGGGTGTGTGTGTGTGTGTGAGGGGGGATGGAGATGATGGCGGATGGCGTGTGGGAATCGCACGGGTCGAGGAATTGTGTGTGTGTGTGTGTGTGTGAGGGGAGGTCAGGGGGGTCAGGACAGAAGATGTCGATCAGATGGGTGAACTGTTGACTAAAGAATGGAGAGATGGCTTAATGAATGGGTGGGCGTGACTGGGTTGGTTTCTTGATTTCATTATCTGGCTGACCGATGATGACAGACACCACTATTTTCTGTCCTAATGTAAGTTTATACTATTATAGTGCATATCACAGGGGAGAGTGAGCCGGGGGAGGAGGTATAAAGTGAAGGAAGATGGGCAAATGGGAAATTAGTTTCGCTGATGGTCTGAAAATCGTCCGCAACGAAAACGGAAAACGACACTGGGAAAAAATTGCCCCACTATTATGCGTGAAAAAGCTCACCGATTTAAACGAATTCACATGGACTGTGATCCACTCACACGCGAGCAAACGAAGAAGGAAGAAAGAATGACAGAAAGAAAGAAAGAATGAATGAATGAAAGAAAACTTACCTGTTTCTGTGCCAGTGAAATTCCATCCCTTTCTGTAATCCACGAGCACGAACATACAGGCCCTGCTGTCACACACACACACACGATGATTTTCGACACGCATTTTTCTGGATTTGTGTGCTTCTGTATACCGCATAAAGTTAATTGCATCCATTGACCAGCGTCTGCCAAGTATGGCCTGTGCATCTGTCACAATACGCTTATTCCCGTTATTATTGTTATTTTTATAAATACATTTTGCACACGTCAGCTTTTGTCTTGTATTATGTAGAGCAGACTACAGACAGGACGTGGTCTGGATAAAAGAAAGGCAAAAACAAAACACACCCACACACAAAAGAACACACACACGCACGCACACACACACACGCACGCACGCACACACACACACACACACACACACACACACACGATAATCTATTATAATACCCTTGAAAATAAAGAACTTTGCCACTGTCATTGTCATCAGCGACGAACAGTGAGTGTAACAGAGAACCCAGCCATTTTGTTCTTCACTTTTCTGAACACATCCTTCGTAAAATTCCGTTCTTGTGGAGCAAAGTGTTACAACACGTTTCGATGTCACACCGCGCTCTGTGTTAAATTCTGATGCAAGTTTATAAATCTGACAGTTTTCTCCTTTCTCAGTTTCTGCCACGGAGGCATAAAATTTGATTTTGGTTACCTAGTGGGCTAAACAGCAGTTGGTTTCCATCAACCGTCTCATTGTCGTTTGCTGAATTGTGCTTTCGAATGTGTTCCTGTTTCTTTGGAACTTCTGTCTGGAAAATCTTATGCTGCACACTTCAAACTGCTGATTTGTCTTATTTTCAACAAGAATGTCCTTCACCAATTACCCCCTGGTTACCGTAAGATAACACATTACTAACCTGACTCAGCATTGTTGCAGGACACGCTGGATATTCGCTTGTCGACCGGTCTGATGCGAGCAGACGACAACTGGGCTCACGGAGCAATACGGAGTCACGTGCAAGTCGTGAAAATCTGTCTTGTCTCCGGCGACGTTCAGTCCTGCAGTCGTGGACAAAGTCCCCTCCCACCCCTAAATGATATTCGTTCAGTGCACTCATTGTATTTTGTAAAATCTGCACGAACTCAAGCTGTCCAGTCGCGTTGTTGATTAGTTATGTTTATTGAATGGAGGGTTGTCATACTTCAACTGTACGCTTTCTGGTGAAGTTGATTTGCAAATGTCGGGCGAAGAGCATGTCACGAAAATATATTGTCATGGCAGCTTTTTTCTTGACGCGTTCTTTCTCCAGAAAAGATTAGAAAATGTTCACACACACACACACACACACACACACACACACACACACACACACACACAAAGTGAAATGGGTGAAATATTACGGTGCTTTCCAGTCTGAAAGCATCCCTTTTCCTGTCACTGGAAGTAAAAAACATAAGATCGAAAAAAGAAGAGAGAGAGAGAAAAAAGAAAAAGAAAAAAAAAAGACTGTCGTTAGCTGGGTGGTCACAGGTTATTCTTTTCTTTCCCATTTCTGTTGGGGATTATTTGTTGTATTGCTTATATTGGTACATAATGTGTCTATTTGTCATGGGTTTGAAACACATGTAAACACCTCCCCTCTTTGAGGGATCAATGATTTAACGAATAAATGAATAAACAATTAAACAAATAATGGACAGAGAAGCACTCTCCCTCGGAAACTGCACCGTGGAAACATTTATTAAGGAAACGTGTGTGAGTTGTGAAAAAAAACAAGGAAAAAAAACAACCCAACCAACTAAAAAACAAACCAACAACAACAAAAATAAAACAACCCTGCATGCTTTCATCTGTTGGCTGTGAACTTTATTCGTTGCATGGCTTTGCGCAAACATTCAGGAGGACTGTGGCAGAGTGGTGTAGACGCTTATCTGTCCACACAGTGTCCATGGGGCCTGGGTTTGAATCCCGGTCTCGCCCTTTCTCCCAAGTGTGACTGGAAAATCAAACTGAGCGTTAGGTCATCTGTATGAGACAATGAAACGATGGCCCATGTTGCAGCACAGACTTGATGCACTGAAAAAGAACCCATGACAATGTTAGTGTTCTCTTCTGGCAAAATTATGTAGAAGGAATCCACTCTAATATATATATATATATATATATATATATATATATATATATATATATATATATATATATATATACACGTGTACTCAAGGCCTGACAGCGCTTTGGTTTATGCCGCTGTCAGACATCTGCCTGGCAGATGTGGTGTAGCGTATATGGATTTGTCCGAACGCTGTGACGTCTCAGTCCTTGAGCAAATGAAGCTGAAACTGAAACATATTTAGAAAAAGGAAGAATTAATCAGAACTTTAAACTCTCTTTCTCTGTCTCTTTCTCTCTGTCTTTTTGTCTCTCTTTGTCTCTGACTGTCTGTCTGTCTGTCTCTCTCTGAGCCCCGCCCCCCCCCCCCTCTGTCTCTCCCCAGGACACCTTGCTTATTCACGGTCCAAGGGAAAGAACTGCATGTATTAACAAGTGTCAATAAAGACACAGTGATCTACCTTGACCGTCCCTATCCCCTTTCCTTTCACTAGCCCTCTTTATGCATTGGTGTGTGTGTGTTTTATCTTCTTCAGTTTAACGTCTATTCACTATAAGTGTTTTTAGACGGAAAGGAGTCAAATAGTGAATAAAGGAAAGGGAGTGTGTGTGTGTGTGTGTGTGTGTGTGTGTGTGTGTGTGTGTGTGTGTGTGTGTTGGTTGATTTGACAGTAGTAAATCTCGTGTATAAATAAAGCTATAGACATTGGGAGCTGATGATGACCATGACTTGGAAGAAACTGGTAAAAACGTCATTTTCAATCAGTCTTTTATCTTTCAGTCTTTAAAAGTGTGTTCCCTGTATTTCCTTTATCTCCCCCTCCTCTCCCTAAATAATTTTGTTTTAAAAAGCATAGCCAAAGGTGACACAGTCAGATGCAGGCACTAGTTCGGGAGAAGCTCACCTCTTGTACAGGTTCTTGGTTAAAACAAACAGCCAGTGCACCGGATTTCTCCACTGACTGATTTAATACACGGAAAACTCTGCGCCAGAACTTACGTCCATCCACAAACGCCACAAGATACTTATGTTCAGCTCTTCCTTGTCTGTCTGCTCGATAGAGAATGTTCACAGTTTCAGTTTAAATTTCAAGGAGGTGTCAAGGCGTGTGTGGACTGATCCATATACTTTACACCAAGTATGTTTTTTTGTCAAAGAAGAAGAAGAAGGAGAAAAAACAACCCAACTAACAACAACCCCCCCCCCCAAAACAACAACAACAACAAAACAACCAGTATCAGGATCAGTATCAGTAGCCCAAGGAGGCGTCACTGCGTTCGGACAAATCCATATACGCTACACCACATCTGCCAAGCAGATGCCTGACCAGCAGCGTAACCCAACGCGCTTAGTCAGGCCTTGAGAAAAAAAAGGAAGAAAAAAAAAGAGAAATAACAAAACAAAACAAACAAACAAACAATAAATAAATGAATAAAATAAATAGAAATAAGTAAATAAATAAATAAATAATTGATAAATACGTAAAAGAGAACTACTACTAATAATGATAATATCTATAAGGCGCAAAAACTTGATGAAGTCAACTGTAAGCGCACAAAAAAAAATAAATAAACAAAATAAATAAATAAATAAAATAAAACAAAAACAACAACAACAACAAAAAGAAAGAAAAAAGAGCAGATGCCTTATCGTCGCATTAACCCAACGCACCGATCACATCAGGAGAGCCTACCTACCCCAGGTTAGTGAAAAAACATAAAGCCTATGACTAGACAAAATGAATATAATAAGCATAGTATGTAAGTAAAGTGAAAGATACGTGGAAGGGAAACGAAGACGATGATTATTTTATATTTTGCAGGTTTCTGACACAGTGGTGGAGCCATACAACGCCACGCTCTCCGTGCACCAACTGGTGGAGAACACAGACGAAACGTTCTGCATCGACAACGAGGCTCTCTACGACATCTGCTTCCGCGTGCTCAAGCTGGCCACGCCCACCTACGGGGATTTGAACCACCTGGTCTCCGCCACCATGTCTGGAGTGACCACCTGTCTACGGTTTCCCGGTCAGCTCAACGCGGACCTTCGGAAGCTGGCAGTCAACATGGTGCCTTTCCCACGTCTGCATTTCTTTATGCCTGGTAAGATAGGGGAAAAAAAACAAATGGTTTCCTTTCATCGTCGTCGTCGTAGTCGTCGTCATCATCATCATCATCATCATCACCACCACCACCACCACCACAAACATCATCATCATCGTCGTCGTTGTCGTCGTCATCGTCATCATCATCGTCATCGTCGTCGTCGGCGTCATCATCATCATCAACATCATCGTCACCATCATTATTTATCATCGTCATTATCAATCTACAAGTTAGGATAAGTGTGCCGATTGAAAAAACAAACAAACAAACGAACAACAACAACAACAAAACCACAAAAAAACCCCCAAAAAACCCAACAACAACAAAAACCAGCAACAACAGAGGAATGATTGAATGAACTGTTGAATGAATGAATGATTGAATGATGGATGAATGAATGAAGAAAAGAACGAATGAACGAACGAACAAACGAAGCGAACGAATGAACGAAAAGAACAGAAAAGAAAAGAAACTCACCCTCATATGCTGATTCATAACGTGGGTGAACAATTAATTATTGCTTCGTCGCCTCATGCAGGATTCGCTCCCCTCACGGCACGAGGGTCGCAGCAGTACCGGGCCTTGACGGTACCGGAACTGACGTTGCAGATGTTTGACGCCAAGAACATGATGGCGGCCTGTGACCCCCGCCATGGCCGCTACCTCACCGTGGCCGCCATGTTCAGGGGACACATGTCCATGAAGGAAGTGGACGAACAGGTGTGCGAAACTTTTTATCATTATTATAGTCATTTATTATTATCATCATCATTATTATCGCTTATAATAATAATAATAATAATTATTATTATTATTATTATCACCATCGTTACTGTTATTATCATTTTATTATTATTATTATTATTATTATTATTATTGTTATCATCATCATCATCATCATTATTATTTGATTGAAGTTCATCCTCTCTCTGGAGTCTGCACATACGGACATAGATATCTTTCATCTGTCTTGTGCCTTTTGACAACGTACAGCTGTATCGGAAATACCCACTCTGAACTTACCCATTCTGAACACATCCCTATAGTCTTATTTATATCCATTACAATATAGCGTTCTGTTAAACGATTCATTTTGAGCAGTCTGTGCAATGAAACTCTATAATTATTTTCAGTATGACAATTTCAGTCTTTCCACCTACAATCTATCAATCGTTTGTTTAAAGCAAACTTGGAAACGTTCAACACATGCAACACCTGTTTTTGTGTGTGTGTTTTTTTGGGGGTGGTAGTGGTGGTTGATCGTAAAATCTGAAATCCATTTTAACAAAATGACAGAACAATGAGGCTAGGGGAGTAAAGTCCAAACAA
>NC_134895.1:45440588-45443088 GCF_041734735.1 Babylonia areolata | reverse complement strand
ACAGTTCACTGCCATGTTCAAACGACTCCTTTCTCCTCCTCCTCCCCTTCCTTCCTCCTCCTCCTCCTCTTACCTCCTCCTTCTCTCTCTCTCTCTCCCTCCTCCTCACCGTTCAAATCGTCTTGTTTCCATCCCTCCCTCTCTCATGCAACAGCGCATCAGCAAACATTTCACTGCCATGTTCAAACGACTCTTTCCTCCTCCTCCTTCTCCTCTTCCTCCTCCTTCTCTCTCCCTCCTCCTCCTCCTTTTCTCTCCCTCTCCCTTCTTCCCCCCTTCCTCCTCCTCCTTCTCCCCCTCCTCATCACCGTTCTAATCGTCTTGTTTCCATCCCTCCCTCTCTCATGCAACAGCGCATCAGCAAACATTTCACTGCCATGTTCAAACGACTCTTTCCTCCTCCTCCTTCTCCTCTTCCTCCCCCTTCTCTCTCCCTCCTCCTTCTCTTCCTCCTCCTCCTTCCTCCTCCTCCTTCCTCCTTCTCTCTCCCTCCCCCTCCTCCTCGTTGTTCAAATCGTATTGTTCCCCTCCCTCCCTCTCTCATGTAACAGCGCATCAGCAAACATTTCACTGCCATGTTCAAACGACTCTTTCCTCCTCCTCCTTCTCTCTCCCTCCTCCTTTTCTCTCCCTCCTCCTTCTCTTCCTCCTCCTCCTTCCTCCTCCTCCTTCCTCCTCTTTCCCTCCGCCTCCTCCTCCTCACCGTTCTAATCGTCTTATTTCCATCCCACCCTCGCTCCAACAACAGCGCATCAGCGAACAGTTCACCGCCATGTTCAGACGGCGGGCCTTCCTGCACTGGTACACAGGGGAGGGCATGGATGAGATGGAGTTCACAGAGGCCGAGTCCAACATGAACGACCTGGTCTCCGAGTACCAGCAGTACCAGGAAGCCACCGCGGACGACTACGCTGACGACAACGTGCAGGAAGATGGCTTTGGATTCGACGGAGAGGTGGACGAGGAGGAGGAAGAGCATTGATGTTTTTGTAATTTTGTTTTGTTTTGTTTTGTTTTGTGTGTGGTTGTCTTGTTTTATTGTGGTGGTGGTGGTGATGGTGGTAAGGGATGGGGTGTGGTGGGTGGGTGGGTGGGAGGGGTTGCGGGGGGTTGATGGCAGAGGGAGGGTAGGGGTGGGGGGGTGGGGGATGTAGAGAGAGAGAAAGAAAGAGAGAGAGAGAGAGAGAGAGAGAGAGATGTGGAGAGTTTCACTACTGTGTGACCACGATCAAAGTTTGTTTACATGTTTGTTGATGTGTGTATTCATTGATTCAGTGTCATCCATTCATTTATTTTATTCATTCGTTATTTATTTGTTTGTATATTCATTCATTTGTTTATTTATCCGTTCATTCATTCATTCATTCGGTTGTTTGTTTGTTTGTTCATTTACCATGTATTTGTTGTGTATTAATTTGATCATCTATTTTACCATGAAAATTGCACTGGCTCTTAGTGCTGCAGCTTTGGGGGCTGGTTGGCCTTTGGGAACCATCCCAACACCGACTGTCCTAAAACCCTCTTGGTCGAGAGAGTGGGGATGTACTTGGGCAAGACACTGTCCACTATAATCAAATTCTAGCCCAAATAGTCGGAACAGCAGTTGCCTCCTCTGCTGTTCTGATGGTCATAGGCGGACACGACTGACAATCATATATATATATATATATATATATATATATATATATATATATATATATATATATATATATATATATATATATATATTACCATAGCATTGTAGTGTGACATGCATCGGACAAACAGGTGTCAATGACACGCGTCCGTCCAGTTCAGACCAATCAGTGCTTGAATTTCGACTGTTCCTCGCTGATGCTATTCATTTAGTCACGATTTGTATTGTTAGTGACCCGGCCGACCACAGTGGTCAGTCCTGTCAGGGCTGAAAGCATGTTCCATGTCAAGGCCATCCACACACTTAAAAAAAAAAAAAAAAAAAAAGAAAAAAAAGAAAAGTGTCATTGGCAATTAATGGCCGTTCACCGTCATCAAACATAATTATAGTGACAGTCTAATGACATGTTTGACTACTGGAAGGGAATAATGAGCGATGTCGTCGTCGTCGTCATCATCATCATCATCATCACGACGATCTTCTTCTTCATCGTCATCATCTTCACGATGGTCATCATCATCACCATCATCATCATAATCCTCCTCCTCCTCTTCCTCCTCCTCCTCATCATCATCATTATCACGTCGGTTTTTGTTGTCGTCGTCGTCATCATCATCATCATCATCATCCTAGGACGGTGTGGGACTCATGTCCCGGTGCCATTTACAAGCACTGCCAGTTTACATCGTGAGATTGACAGGACCGTCCAATTCTTGAGTGTGATCCATCCTTAGATCATTGATTAATAATGAAATAATGTTGATTACGTAAAGCGTAGAAAACCAAGACAAGACAAGGCAAGACAAGACAAGACACGTCTATTTCAGGAAACCCCGTTGGGGTACATGAAAATGTTACATATTT
>NC_134895.1:45428088-45435588 GCF_041734735.1 Babylonia areolata | reverse complement strand
CCCTGTTTTGCAAATGAACCCGTGTTTGCAAAACGCTTGGAACCTGGTCCCTGACAATGGATAGGCGCTATATAAGTATCCATATCCATCCATCCATCCATCCAAAAGAAGTTGTGAAAGAACCCCTTTATAGTGGACAAATCACTGATCATACAGCTGTCACTTTGCTGTTGACGAAACTGTCCGCTTATGTCAACAGTCTCTGATATGAGCTGTGCGTTGAGCCTGAAAGTAAGTAGGGTGCCAAAGCAGCGCTTGTGCAGACCTGCTCTGGGCTCATTGCCTCGTCTGCATTGATGGCTGCCCGCTACAAACTACAGACAGGACCCAAACTGCCAGGACACCGGTCAGCCAACCCTCAACTCTTGAGAACGTGAATTGTCCGCCGGTCAGGGTTCCAGCGAAAATAGTACCCCGGGTACCTACGTGTGTTCAGCTATGATGAGGGATGGCTCCGTGAAGGAAGACACAGCCACTGTCTCCGTCAGAAGCTCTTAAACAAAAGCAAGGATCGTCACCGTCATGGTACTATCGACTAGCGACCAACGCCCTGAGCCATTTTTCTTCTTCTTCTTCTTTTACTCTGTTTGTTAGAATGATAGTGGATGATGCAGTACTAATGGTAACGCTATAACCTCACGACTTTCCTGGACACAAGCGTTGAAAAACCTGGTGAGGGGTTGCTCTGAGAACAAAGTTGGTGGTCTCTTGATGATGGAATGTACAGGATTGAAGATGTGAGAGGATGTTAAATAAGCTTCCAATGAAAGAGGTGTGCATGTGTGTGTGTGTGTGTGCGTGCGTGCGTGCGTGCGTGTGTGTGTGTGTGTGTGTGTATGTGTTTGTGTGTGTGTGTGTGTTTGAGCATGAGCATGCTTGTATGTGTATCTTCTTCTTCTTCGTTCGTAGGCTGCAACTCCCACGTTCACTCGAATGTACACGAGTGGGCGTTTACGTGTATAACCGTTTTTACCCCGCCATGCAGGCAGCCATACTCCGTTTTCGGATGTGTGCATGCTGGGTATGTTTTTGTTTCCATAACCCACCGAACGCTGACATGGATTAAAGGATCTTTAACGTGCGTATTTGATCTTCTGCTTGCGTATATACACGGAGGGGGTTCAGGCACTGGCAGGTCTGCACAAGGGTTGACCTGGGAGATCGGAAAAATCTCCATCCTTTACCCACCAGGCGCCGTTACCGAGATTCGAACCCGGGACCCTCAGATTGAAAGTCCAACGCTTAGCCACTAGGCTATTGCACCCGTCTTGCATGTGTATAATTGTGATTGTACTCTCGCTCATGTGTACACATTTTCCGCTTAACTTACGTGAGCAAGACAATTATCATTGTCATTTCCACTCGATTCTGGGGTATTCCTTTCTTGTCTGTGTCACACGGGCCGTCTTTGCTTCTTCCTTGAAGAAGACCCTACAGTGAGATATAATAGTTTTGCGAGAGAAAGGCCTACGTTTCTGTCCATCTTTAAAAAATAAATTATTTATTTATTTTTTTAAAAGTCTTCCCCGGCTCCTTCCTCCCTCAGCAGTTCCTGGGAGTTTTGTTCGTAGCAAAGTCATTGGGATTTGTTAGGTGGCCGTAGCAAAGTAGTTTTCTTTTCTTGATAACTGACGTCAGCTGATATCCATGCGGTCTCACGTGTTTCTTGATGGTCATTGCTGACAGGCCAATCCCCCAACTGCATGACATGCAACGCAAGGGAACTAACTGTCGTGAGAATGATCAAGCATGTTGTCATAGTGCGAGTGGTTTCTCTTACGCTGTTGACGTCATTAAACTGTGCCATGATGATGCTAAGAAAATCAGCTTGTGTTGTGCGGTGTCCGCTGCCTGTTCGTACCCCCCATCAGTTTTTACCCTGGAGTCAAATCTAGCTTTATCCAGATTAAGTTTTGCGTTTCACTTTCAGAGAGGTGTCAGAGCGTGCAGGCTGATCCATACACGCTACTCTGATAGCTTACATTGATTCTAATGTGGGGGAATGTTTGTTCTGATAGCCTGCATTGATTTTAATGTGGGGCGGTGTCTATCTTGATAGCCTGCATTGATTTTTTATGTGGGGAAGTGTTTACCCTGATGACCTGCATTGCTTTTAATGTGGGACGGTGTCTACTTTGATAGCCTGCATTGATTTTTTTTATGTGGGGCAGTGTTTACTCTGATAGTCTGCATTGCTTTTAGTGTGGGACGGTGTCTACTTTGATAGCCTGCATTGATTCTAACGTGGGTGAATGTCTACTTTGATAGCCTGCATAGATTTTAATGTGGGGGAATGTCTGTTCTGATAGCCTGCATTGATTCCAATGTGGGGGAATGTATACTTTGATAGACTGCATTGATTTTAATGTGGGGGAGTGTATACTCTGATAGCCTGCATTGATTTTAATGTGGGGCAGTGTCTACTCTGACAGTTTGCATTGATTGTAATGTGGGGGAATGTCTATTCTGATAGCCTGCATTGATTTTAATGTTGGGGAATGATCTATTCTGATAGCTTGAATTGATTTTAATGTGGGGCGGTGTCTGCTCTGATAGACTGCATTTATTCTAAAGTGGGTGAATGTCTACTTTGATAGACTGCATTTATTCTAACGTGGGTGAATGTCTACTTTGATAGACTACATTGATTCTAACGTGGGTGAATGTCTACTTTGATAGACTGCATTGATTTTAATGTGGGGCGGTGTCTACTCTGATAGACTGCATTGATTCTAACGTGGGTGAATGTCTACTTTGATAGACTGCATTGATTTTAATGTGGGGGAGTGTCTACTCTGATAGCCTGCATTGATTTTAATGTGGGGGAGTGTCTAATCTGATAGCCTGTATTGATTCTAAATTGGGAGAGTATATACTCTGATAGCCTGCATTGATTCTTATGTGGAGGAATGTCTATTCTGATAGCCTGCATTGATTTTAATGTGGGGGAATGTCTATCTTGATAGCCTGCATTGATTCTGATGTGGGGGAATGTCTATTCTGATAGCCTGAATTGGTTTTAATGTCGGGCAGTGTCTATTCTGATAGCCTGCATTGATTCTAACGTGGGGCACTGTGTACTCTGATAGCCTGCATTGAATCTAACGTAGAACAGTGTCTACTCTGATAGCTTGCATTTATTCTAATGTGGGGGAATGTCTACTTTGCTAGCCTGCATTGATTTTAATGTGGGGGAATGCCTATTCTGACAGCCTGCATTGATTCAGGTCAGACGTCTGATTGTTGTTGTTGTTGGTGGTGGTGGTGGTGTGGATGTTGACCATCAAGTTACACGTGAGACCGCATGGAGATCAGCTGACACCAGTCATCAAGAAAAGAAAACTACTTTGGTACGGCCACCTGACAAAACCCATTGACATAGCTAACAACAACACTCCCAGGAACTGTTGAGGGAGGGAGGAGAGGAAAACAAATAAACAACAACAACAAAACAAACAACAACAACAACAACAGCAACAACAACTACAAAAACAACAACAACGAAAGCACACACAAACAACAACAACAAACAAACAAACAAAAAACACAACATGATGGACAGACACTGTAGGGTCTTCTTCTAGGAAGAAGCAAAGACGACTGCGTGACACAGACAAGAAAGGAATACCCCAGAATCGAGTGAAAATGGCAATGGTAATTGTCTTGCTCACGTAAGTAAAACGGAAAATGTCAACACATGTACGAGCTCAAACACACACAAACACACATATACATCTGTGCACACACACACACACACACACACACGCGCGCGCGCGCACGCACGCACGCACGCACACACACACACACACACACACACACACACACACCTCTTTTACAGGAAGTTTATTTAACATCCTCTCACATCTTCAGTCCTGTACACTCCATCATCAAGAGACGACCAACTCTGTTCTCATAGCAACCTTTCAGCAGGTTTTCCAACGCTTGTGTCGCAGGAAAGTCGTGAGGTTGAAAGTTTACCATTAGAACTGCATCATCCACTATCATTCTAGCAAACAGAATAAAAGAAGAAGAAGAAAAGTGGTTCAGGGCGTTGGTCGCTAGTCGGTAGTACTATGACGGTGACGATCCTTGCTTTTGTTTAAGAGCTTCTGACGGAGACAGTGGCTGTGTCTTCCTTCACGGAGCCATCCCTCATCATAGCTGAACACACGTAGGTACCCGGGGTGGTGGAAGAGGTGGGGTCCAACTTGAGCTGTAACGTCCACTGGAATGGCATGGTGAAGTAGTCTTCTAAGGCGTCCTGGTGGTGTCTGTCACCATTGACGTCCACCTGTGTTCGTTGTAGGGGATAGAGATAGATAGCATCGTAGCGATTCAGCTGTTCCGTTCAGGTTACTGGGGGTGTTACTTTGGTTGGTGGCGTGTTTTTTTGTTTTGTTTATTATTATTATTAGTTTGATTTAGTGTGTGTGTGTGTGTGTGTGTGTGTGTGTGTGTGTGTGTGTGTGTGTGTGTGTGTGTGTGTGTGTGTGTGTGTGTGTGTGTGTGTGTGTGTGTGTGTACTTTTGTTTGTGTATGGTATGTCGTAGTACTTTGAATGCACCACATTTTTCTTTTAAATTGTAAACAACACGATCTTTCGGGTCTTGGAGATGTGAGTGCTAGTCTGTAGTATCAGTACCACCCACCAGCAGCAGCATCAGTAGTAGTAGTAGTAGTAGTAGTAGTAATAGTAGTAGTAATAGTAATAGCAGTAGTAGTGTTAGCAGTAGCAGCAGTAGCAGCAGCAGCAGCAGCATTATTGTTATAAATACCCAAGTTGAAAGGACCTTGAGACAATCAAGGAACCCTGAAAGGAGGAAATAGCATCACACGCTCACACGCAGGTACACACACACACACACACACACACACACACACACACACACACACACACACACACACACACACACACACACACACACACAAAGACGCATAATGTTCCCACCTTGACGATCTCCACAAACTCAAACTCATTGCTGTATGCCGTGCAGAACAGAGAACAGAAGAATAGGGAACAGTCGAGTTTCTTGTCCGCGAAGTTGACACTGATGAAGTCATCGGGGAATGGACCCAGGTTAGTGTCTTCGTGCACCTTCACGAAGATTTTCTCCTCCAGCTGCAAAAAAAAAAAAAAAAAAAAAAAAAAAAAAAAAGTTTCAAAAGCAAGAGACGGAATTCATTTTTCTTTGAGTGGTTTTGTTGGTGGGGCCATGTTATGAGTAATGACACCTCATCTCTCTCTGGAGTCTCCCGTCGCCGAGTCCGACGGATGAGTCGGCAGGCAGGTCATCTGCTGATGTGTGTCCTCATGTGGGAATGAAGACCAGTTCTTGAGGCACAAGGTCGTCCACAGACGCTGCATGGAATGGAGTCTTACAAGGGTGGGTCCTGTTTTCTCCGGTTCCTCTTTTCCTGGATGGCGGCTGCTTGAATGTCTTTGTGCCCTGGGTTCACTGTTGCTTCCACTGTGTTCTTGCTAAGGCGACACCTTCCCAAAGCAGTGTCGATGTTACATCTTCTGGGGTTGGCCTTCAGGGTGTGTTTGTATCTCTTGAGAGGCCTTCCTTGGTAAAGTTGTCGTTCCTTCAGTTGGCCATAGAGCAGCACCTTTGGGATTCTGCTGTCCTCCACAAGTGTCGTGTCCATTTGAGCTGGATTTTGATGAGTATACACTCAATGCTGGGTAGGCCCCACTTCTTCAGGACCTGTAAGTTAGACATTCTGTCTTGCCATTTGATGCTGCAGATCGTTGATGGAACTGTTCGAATTGTTGGATGTGTCGGCGGTACGTGGTCCAAGTCTCATAACAATAGAGGAGAACACTCAGAACCAAACCCTCTATACACGGCGACCTTTGTGCGCAGTTTGATGCCATGGTCTTGCCACATTCTCTTTGAGAGTGTGCTAAAGGCAGAGCTGGCCTTTGAGATGCGCAACATCACTTCTGCATGCAGAGATCCGTTGATGCTTACAGTGCTGCCCAAATAGCAGAACTTGTCCACACTGTTAATCTCTGTGTTGCTGGTGACGACAGGTGGAGATGGAGCAGGGACAGCTCAGAACGGTGAAGGCTGGAACATGACCTCGGTCTTACCAAGACTGATTGTAAGTCCAAAGCGTTGACAGGCCCTTACAAAGCGATCTGTGATGCAATGGATGTCTTCGTGGGAGTGCGCGGCCATGCGCAGTCATCAGCAAAGAAGAACTCTCTCAGAAGAGCCTCGGATACTTTAGTCTTGGCCTGAAGCCGTCGAATGTTAAAGAGTTTGCTATCTGAACTAAACTGAATGAATACCCCCTTGACACAGTCCCGGAATGCATCCATCAGCATTGCAGAATGGAAAAAAGGGTGGGGGGCTAAAACGCGTCCCTGGTTTACTCCGTTTTTCTCTGGGAATGGATCAGAGGTATCTCCGTTTTCTTACCCCCTCGCCATTTTACTTTAAGTGGTTTGTTCTTGGGACCATGATTACTATGAGTACAGTACCTCATCACAGCCCAATCTAACCCTCCTTCCAACCCCCTCTTGCTCTTTCTCTGTGTATCTTAGTACAGTACAGTACAGTACAGTACAGTACAGTACAGTACAGTACAGTACATCACAGTACAATACAGTACAGTACAGTACAGTACAGTACAGTACAGTACATCACAGTACAATACAGTACAATTTAATGCTTGAAAAATGATACAATGGAGTACGATGCAATGCAATGCACATTACAACGGAATACATTGCAGTATGATAAAATGCAGTAGAGTGCAGTGCTAAAATGTGATTTTGTGGTATGCAATACACGGCAACACAATACAATATATTGCAATACAACGTACTATAACGTGACATAAAACAATATAACACGACACAGCCCAACATAATTATAAAAAAAAAGACACGACACGACACGATAGGCTTACCAAACGAGACTATAGGATATAACACCACGTGACAGTTACGCAACACAGCACAGCACAGCGCCACAGCGAAACACACAACACAGCACAGCAACACAGCAAAGCACACAGCACAGCACAGCGACACAGCAAAACACACAGCACAGCACAGCGACACAGCAAAACACACAGCACAGCAACACAGCAAAACACACAGCACAGCACAGCGACACAGCAAAACACACTGCACAGCACAGCGACATAGCGAAACACACAGCACAGCAACACAGCGAAACACAGCACAGCACAGCGATATAGCAAAACACACAGCACAACACAGAGACATAGCAAAACACACAGCACAGCGACACAGCAAAACACACAGCACAGCACAGCGACACAGCAAAACACACAGCACAGCACAGCGACACAGCAAAACACACAGCACAGCACAGCGACATAGCAAAACACACAGCACAGCGACACAGCAAAACACACAGCACAGCACAGCAACACAGCAAAACACACTGCACAGCACAGCGATATAGCAAAACACACAGCACAGCACAGCACAGCACAGCAACAAAGCAAAAGACACAGCAC
>NC_134895.1:45413088-45423088 GCF_041734735.1 Babylonia areolata | reverse complement strand
GGGCTGTTGTTTGAGGGACGTGGTGGCGGTCTCCACTCTGGGAGAGACGCTCACTCAGTCTGGCTTCGCGACTAAGCCATTATTGTCGTTAGTAGGGGGCTTAGTAGGTGGTGTCCTAAGTACGTTAAAAACAGAACAGGCACCACTGAACACCACCGAAGTGACTCAGCAGCAGTGCAGGGTCTCCTCTGGTGTGTGGCCTCCAGGCGACCTAGCATCGATGGTTCCCTGTGGACTGCCGACGCTGGAACTGCGACGGACGAACCCGGGTGTGGCCGTGTACGGGGGAATCTAAATGAGCGGCGTGGGAGTAATGCCACTGAAACGGTGCAGATGATGGGGCAGCAAAAAAAAAAAAAAAAAAAAAAAAAAAAAAAAAAAAAGTGATGGCCAAGAGGTAACGCGTCCACCTAGGTGGCAAGAGAATCTGAGCGCACTGGTTCGAATCCCATAGTCGCCAGTCCAGTATTTCCCCCTCCCCCTCCACTAGACCTTGAGTGGTGGTCTGGACACTAGTCATACGAATGAGACGATAAACCGAGGTCCCGTGTGGTGCAGCATGCATTTAGCGCACGTAAAAGAATACACGGCAACAAAAGGGTTGTCCTTGGCAAAATTCTGTAGAAAAATCCACTTCGATAGGAAACATATCAATTGCAGTCAGAAAAAATAGGGTGGCGCTCTCAGTGTAACGATGCACTCTCCCTGGGGACAGCAGCCCGAATTTCACACAGAGAAATCTGTTGTGACAAAAAAAAGAGTAATACAAATGCAAATACAAATAATATAATTACATCAACAGCCACCACCACTTCAACAACAACAACAACAACAACAACAGGACACCCACTGGGGCTATAGGCCAGGTCTGCACCAGGCTGAAGGGTGGCCAGGGGCATGTTCAGGACTGCCGATTTGGAGCCGTCGGATCCCAGACTCCATCGAATCTGCACGTGCTGCGACGTCATGTCCCCCAGAGTCAGGTACAGGTTGGAGTAAGGGAAATCACCCTTCCTGACAACCAAACTGGTCTCCCCTGTGTACCGGTTCTCGGCCTGCTTGGTGTGTGTTAGTGTCGAGCCTGAATGAATGATTGAATACATAAACAGATAGATGAGAAGACTGAGTAAATAAATGAATAAATAAATGAATGAATAAATGAATGGATGGATGGATGAATGGATTAATGAATGGATGAAACTATACCCCCGTAAACGGAGTATTGCTGTCTACATAGTGGATTAAAAAAAAAACAAAAAAAACAAGGGTCATATACAGAAAATTCCACTCGTTCGGAGGAGTAAACGTGGAGGGTGTAGCCCATGAATGCAAAAGAAGATGAATGAATAAATGAATAAACAATTAATCGAAAAGGCCGAAAGAAGAAAAATGAACAAGACATGGAATGTATCAAGGTAAATGAGTATTGATAAAGAGAGAGAGATTCGGAAAGAGAGAGAGAGAGACAGAGTAGACAATGGGGCAACCATAAGCAGATAGACAGATGGATAGTAAATGAATGAGCAAAGAAATGAATAAACAGATAAAAAAAGAAACAAATCAGCGAAAAAAATGTTCAAATAACAAGTGGGTAAATAATCAAATAAAGAACTAATTAAATGAATGAAAACATGAAAAGATAAATGAATGAATGAATGGATTGATGAATAAATGAAAAAAACAGATAAATAAAATAATGAATGAATCGTTGAATAACATACAATGTGTGTATAGATATAGATAGATAGATAGACAGATAGACAGACAGAGATGAACGAGTGAAAGAATAGCTGGCTGATTGATAGAACGATGGATCAACAGACTGACTGACTGTGATCAACTATCCAATCAATACGTTGATCAATCAATACCTGGCTGCAATTCTGGGGCTCGATTGTAGCTCCACCACAGAGCGTCCACCGGTGAGTCGGCCTGGAACCCCACAGAGAGGCGGAACATCCTACCGTCTTCGATCTCTGTTCGGTCAACCCTCACCAATCTGGTCAGGCCTCCTCGCGCTGGTGCCTGCATCACCAACATCATCGTCGTCATCATCATCATCGTCGTTGTCATTGTCGTCGTCAAAATCGTTGTTGTCGTCGTCGTCATCATCATCTTCTTCTTCTTCGTCGTCGTCGTCATCTTCGTCTTTATCGTCATCTTCGATGGCATAATTAGAGAACCCGTGAGGGTGTGGGTTCGAGTCTATTCTCGCCCTTTCTCCTAAGTTTGACAGGAAAAATCAAACTGAGCGTCCAGTAATTCGGATGAGACGATAAACCGAGGTCCTGTGTGCAGCATGCACTTGGCGCACTGAAAAAGAACCCATGGCAACGAGAATGTTGTCCTCTGGCAAAATTCTGTACAAAAAAACACAAAAACAAACAAACAAAAAAACAAAACAAAACAAACAAAAAAACCCCGCAAGTATATAAACATAATTACAAGCATGCACTCAAGGCCTGACTAAGCGCGTTAGGTCATCTGCTTAGCAGATATGGTGTAGCGTATATGGATTTGCCCAAACGCAGCGACGCCTCCTTGAGAGACTGAAACTGAAACTGAAACCGAAACTCTTCAGACACAAGTTCACTGTCCTTCACCTCACGTTCCTCCCCTCACATCAATCCAGACCACCACAAAAATTTCTTTTACATGATCGTTGGCCTAAAGATTGAATGTCAGTGTGCCCGCCACCCCCCACCCCCCCCCCCCTTTTTTTTTACCTCTAATGCTCTGCTCACTTGAAGCGGAGCATTTCTGTCCACTCTGTAGACTTTCTCACGATCACACGTGGAAGACTTTTTATTTCTATCTTCTTTTTCTAATTTTTTTTAATTTGATATCCCCAGTCAAAGCATACCTTTTCTGGCCTCATCGAAACATCTGTTTGGATTGACTTCACTGAAATGTCTGAAATGATACAATGATTCTAGATTTTCTTTTCCTTATCAGAACAACAAAATGGTGTTTGTTTTATTCACATCTAATTTCTGCTGTTGATAAAACCTTAACAGAAACACCAGCCACCGTGGCGAAGTGGTTAGCGTCGCGGACTGACGGCTGGGAGGACGCGGGTTCGAATACCAGCGGAGGTGGGTTTTTCGGCCCGTGGCCGGCTCCTACCCAGAGTTGAGTGTGCTGTGGGCTTAAATGGGGAGACTGGGACCACACAGTCGAGTGTAACCCACTTCAAGGATGCGCCTTTGGGTGTGTTGCTCTAATTACTTGACCAACACTGCAAGTGTCTGTATCTCTCGGGCCTGGTTAACGCCGGGATATCATAATGACAGGAAGCGTAGAGTACAGCCTTGTCACGCAGTCCCAAACCAAAATGGACCTCCAGAACAACATCGTCATCATCATCGTCATCCTCCTCCTTCATCGTCATCAATATAAACAAAATAGTCTCAAAGTCTGTGGCCTTTCATGCCCTGCTCTCATGGTGACCTCAGTCCCCCCCACTGTTGTTTGAGGGGCGTGGTGGCGGTCTCCACTCTGGGAGGGACGCTCACTCAGTCTGGCTTCGCGACTAAGCCATTATTGTCGTTAGTAGGGGGCTTAGTAGGTGGTGTCCTAAGTACGTTAAAACAGAACAGGCACCACTGAACACCACCGAAGTGACTCAGCAGCAGTGCAGGGTCTCCTCTGGTGTGTGGCCTCCTGGCGACCTAACATCGACGGTTCCCTGTGGACTGCCGACGCTGGAACTGCAACGGACGAACCCGGGTGTGTCCGTGTGTGGGGGAATCTAAATGAGCGGCGTAGGAGTAATGCCACTGAAACGGTGCAGATGATGGGGCAGCAAAAAAAACAACAACAACAACCCCCCCCAAAAAAAACCTTAACAGAAACATATAACATATGATGGAGTATTGTCCACGTGGTGCTTGGGATAACGGACTAATATCATCAACATAATTTAAGAGCACAGGAAATGTAGTGAAACTGCTGACAGATGGATATTTCAGGATCCAGGTTCAGCAAACAGCTGCCATCAGCCACCACAAATACATCCCGAAAATCATTTTTGGAAACAAAGCAAACAACATAATTATGGGACAAATGTTCACACAGACGTACACCTAGGTAGATTTCGTACCACAGTTATTGTCCATGTTAATAGCAGCAATAAGCAATTTACCATGTAAGTCTATACCACTCAAAGACAGCTCGACTCTCTGCTTTTAGTAGTTCGGTTCCAGCCAGTGAATTCTTATATTTGGCTATGTGTCCAGAAGTCTACCAAAACTCTGTAAGTTGACAAAACGCCTTTTCTAAAAATCAAAAACAAAACCCAACAGATCTACAAGTAGTAGCAGTAGTGGTAGTAGTAGTTATTGTTGTTGTGGTGGTGGTGGTAGTAGTAGTAGCATTGGCCGTAGTAGGATGATGTAGAAACAGCAGCAGCAGCAACATTGTTGTTCTTGCTGCGAACGGGTACGTATCCACAACCGCACACTTCACAAAATGAAAAATGTATGAGTGGATGATGCACTTTGTCATTGCATGTTCACTCGTGTGTACATGAGTGGGCTTTTACGTGTATGACTGTTTTTACCCCGCCATGTAGACAGCCATACTCCGTTTTCGGGGGGGTGCATGCTGGATATGTTCTAGTTTCCATAACCCACCGAACGCTGACAAGGATAACATGATCTTTAACGTGCGTATTTTATCTTCTGCTTGCGTATACGAAGGGGATTCAGACACAAACAGGTCTGCACATATGTTGACCTGGGGGATCGGAAAAATCTCCACCCTTTACCCACCAGGCACCGAGATTCGAACCCGGGACCCTCAGATTGAAAGTATAACGCTTTAACCACTCGGCTATTGCGCCCGGCACGCCGAACTGTCAAAACGGTATGTTTGGACAAAGTGATATTTGGCAGTGTTGCTGGGAATGGGTTTTTACGGACTTTTCACACAGTGATCAACAGTAATTGAACTGAGTTTCAGTTTCAGTAGCTCAAGGAGGCGTCACTGCGTTCGGACAACATCTGCCAAGCAGATGCCTGACCAGCAGCGTAACCCAACGCGCTTAGTCAGGCCTTGAGAAAAAAAAGGGTAAATAAATAATAGATAAATACATAAAAAAGAACTACTACTAATGATGATAATATGTATAAGGCACAAAAACTTGATGAAGTCAACTATAAGTGTACATAAATAAATAAATAATAATAATAATAATAATAAAGTAATAATAATAATAATAATCAAGCTATGAATAAATAAAAAAGACAACAATGATGATAAATAAGGAAATAAATGTAAAACATGCAGATTGGCACACATTCACACATACACACCCACATATGCATAACAGATATACACCAAACATGCATTTTCACAGATATGAAAGCACAGTCAAATACACATAAACGTACATGAGCCCCAACACACACACACACACACACACACACACACACACATTACTCTGCACCCTCTCTACCCGCCTTCTCCACACACTCATTTCTAGGCTACGTATCGCAGCTTCCACGGCACACACACACACACACACACACACACAGAGGCACACTTACGTGGATTTCAAGAGGATCTCCAAAATTACATGCACACTAAAAAAACAAAAACAAAAAAACCAACCAAAAACTAAGTTTCATTTTTCATCCAGATTGTTTTTTTTTTTAACAACATTCTACAGGGTTTTTTCGGTTTTGTTTTTGTTCTTGTTTTGTTTTCTTGTATCCATTTTCTGTTTTACCGGCTCATATTTCATGACTTTTATTTATTTATTTAATTTATTTTTATTATTTTTTTATACGTTGATATATATCTTTTTTTTTTTGGTCTTATTATATTCTAAATTCCTACTCTTCACATTTTGGGCGTGCCCCCAGACTCGAACTCACAGCCTTCTGATTGTGAGAACGGCGATCACCCAACTGAGCCATGCAGGCACCCGACGAATACAGCCAAAAAGATGTTTTTATCACGATGAACTGTGTTCAGTGTGCAAGAAGACAAGCAAATGGAATGGCGAGAATGATGGGGGTGGGGGATGGGTGGCGAGAGAAGTGGAGAGGGAGAGAGTAACCGAAAAAAAAAAAGAGACAGACGGACAGACATATAGACAGACATAAAGTAACGTAGAAAATAACACACACACACACACACACACACACACACACACACACAGAGAGAGAGAAAGAAATAGTCAAAGGGAAGAAACTCAGACAGTGGTAATAGCAGAGAAAGTTTTATTTCGATAGTCTCCCATATATGAACTGGAGATGGCCCTCCCGTTCACAGATTCTTTTTCTCTCCCCCCTCCCCTCCCCCCCCAAAAAAAAACCACAAAAACAAAACAAAAACAACCCCCCCCTCGCCCCCCCCCCCCCCACATATGCCAAGCAGATGCCTGACCAGCAGCGTAACCCAACGCGCTTAGTCAGGCCTTGAGAAAAAAAAGGGTAAATAAATAACAGATAAATACATAAAAAAGAACTACTACTACTAATAATAATATGTATAAGGCACAAAAACTTGATGAAGTCAACTATAAGCGTACATAAATAAATAAATAAAGTAATAATAATAATAATAATAAAGTAATAATAATAATAATAATAATAATATATGAATAAAATTAAAAAATAAGACAACAATGATGATAAATAAGGAAATAAATTATTGGCACACATTCACACATACACACACATATGCATAACAAATATACACAAAACATGCATTTTCACAGATATGAAAGCACAGTCAAATACACATAAACGTACATGAGCCCCAACACACACACACACACACACACACACACACACACATTACTCTGCACCCTCTCTACCCGCCTTCTCCACACACTCATTTCTAGGCTACGTATCGCAGCTTCCACGACACACACACACACACACACACACACACACACAGGCACACTTACGTGGATTTCAAGAGGATCTCCAAAATCACATACACACTAAAAAAAACAACAACAACAACAAAAAACAACCAAAATCTAAGTTTCATTTTTCATCCAGATTGTTTTTTTTTTTACAACATTCTACAGTGTTTTTTTGGTTTTGTTTTTGTTCTTGGGTTGTTTTTTTTCCCCTTGTATCCATTTTCTGTTTTACCGGCTCATATTTCATGACTTTTATTTTTTTTTTTTTTTTTTTTATACGTTGATATATATATATATATATACTTTTTTTTTTTGGTCTTATTATATTCTAAATTCCTACTCTTCACATTTTGGGCGTGCCCCCAGACTCGAACTCACAGCCTTCTGATTGTGAGAACGGCGATCACCCAACTGAGCCATGCAGGCACCCGACGAATACAGCCAAAAAGATGTTTTTATCATGATGAACTGTGTTCAGTGTGCAAGAAGACAAGCAAATGGAATGGCGAGAATGATGGGGGTGGGGGATGGGTGGCGAGAGAAGTGGAGAGAGAGAGAGTAACCGAAAAAAAAAAGAGACAGACGGACAGACATATAGACAGACATAAAGTAACGTAGAAAATAACACACACACACACACACACACACACACACACACACACACACACACACAGAGAGAGAGAGAGAGAGAGAGAGAGAGAGAAAGAAATGGTCGAAGGGAAGAAACTCAGACAGTGGTAATAGCAGAGAAAGTTTTATTTCGATAGTCTCCCATATATGAACTGGAGATGGCCCTCCCGTTCACTGATTCTTTCTCTCTCTCTCACCCCCCCCCCCCCCCCCCCCCCCCCCCCCAAAAAAACAACAACAACAACAAAACAACAACAACAAAAAAACAAAAAACACACACACCAAAACCGACCCTGTTCTCTATCCATTCTCTCATCCCTTATCCCCATGAAAAACATATAACATAAACAGTAGGGTCTGTAGGGTCTGTGTACGTGCATATTACACACACACTCTCACACACACGCAGACACACAGTTTCAGTTTCAGTTTCCGTAGCTCAAGGAGGCGTCACTGCGTTCGGACAAATCCATACAATCTACACCACATCTGCCAAGCAGATGCCTGACCAGCAGCGTAACCCAACGCGCTTAGTTAGGTCTTGAGAAAAAAAAAAGGGTAAATGAATAATAAATAAATACATAAAAAAAGAACTACTACTACTAATTATAATATGTATAAGGCACAAAAACTTGATGAAGTCAACTATAAGCGTACATAAATAAATAATAATAATAATAATAAATAAACAAATAAATAAATAAGACAACAATAATGATAAATAATAATGGAACTGAATGTTTGCATAGTATGAAAACTATTCAATTTGTTTTTCCGGGTTGTCCTATATAATTAGCCTAATTTTCTTGGACTAACAGGAACGAAGGACCAACAAACGAGAAACGGAACGAAAGAGATGAACAAATAACTAAACTTCAAACTTGGAGTGGAGTGATGGCCTAGAGGTAACGCGTCCGCCTAGGAAGCGAGAGAATCTGAGCGCGTTGGTTCGAATCACGGCTCAGCCGCCGATATTTTCTCCCCCTCCACTAGACCTTCAGTGGAGGTCTGGACGCTAGTCATTCTGATGAGACGATAAATCGAGGTCCCGTGTGCAGCATGCATTTAGCGCACGTAAAAGAACCCACGGCAACAAAAGGGTGGTTCCTGACAAAATTCTGTGGAAAATCCACTTCGACAGGAAAAACAAATAAAACTGCACGCAGGAAAAAAGAAAAAGAAAAAAGAAAAAAGAGGGTGGGGCTGTAGTGTAGCGACGCGCGCTCTCCCTGGGGAGAGTAGCCCGAATTTCAAACAGAGAAATCTGTTGTGATGAAAAGAAATACAAATACAAATAGATATACAAATTAATTAATTGAAATAAACCCACACAGACAAATGAATAAACAAACTACCCAGTACACAGATGGATATGAAAATAAAACATTTACCTGCATGTAAAAACAGGCCCAGATAAATAAATCAATCAATCAAACAATAAATGAACAGATAAATAAACAAATAAATAAATAGATAAACAATCTTACCTGCATGTACAAACAGGCGCAAAGGAAGAAATAGAACGTGCGGGTAGAAGTCATTTTGGACAGAAGGTACAAGCGGATTCTGTTTTATCCCCCCACACCCCTTTCCTTACTCTCTCTTCTTTTTCACAAAGAGGATGGATACTGATGGAGCTGTTAGCGGCTGTCAAGGCTGGTGCTGCTGGTGCTGGTGCTGGTGCTTTCTGAGATGCTCTGCAGACTGTGTGCCGTGGTTACATACAGCTCAGGGTCCTGAGAAATGATGCTGACTGAGGCGGCCGTTCTGTCTTTTATAGAAGCCCAGTGATGAGTGTGGGAGGGGGTTCGGGTTGGGGAATGGGGTGGGGGTGAGGGTGGGGGTGGGGGGTGTCGTCGTGGCAGTGTCACTTTTAACCTTGAAATGAATGATTGTGGTGTGTGTGTGTGTGTGTGTGTGTGTGTGTGTGTGTGTGTGTGTGTGTGTACAAATCTCATCCCGACAGCGTTGTATAGAATTGATAAAACACACCCCACCACCACTTGACAATATAAAGATGTCAGTGTCAGTGTCAGTGTCAGTCAGTGTCTGTTTCCCCCTCTCTCCCTCCCTCTCATTCTCTCCCTCTCTATCTCTCTTCCTGTAACTCTGTCTGTCTATCTGTCTGCCTGTCTGTCTATATAATTTAGTATGTATGTATGTATGTGTATGTATGTATGTATGTATGTCTTAGATATGGCTTAGACACTGCCTTGTTGCTGCTTCATTTTCTGACATTGACTTTGTTGTACAATCATTAGCTAAATTCATTGCTGAGGCAGAAACGTTGGACCTTATGTAAACAGAGCCACGATCGTAGCCCATCGTTCTTTACAGGGAAAGCCACGATAGTGGCCCATCGCGCTTTACAGGTTAACCCTCAAAGTGCTGGATATAATAAAACATACATACAGAAATCATGCTTAAAACAAAGGGATAGTTTGCCTCCGCTACCTGTGCTCTGATTTGGGGCATTTGTATGCTTATCAG
>NC_134895.1:45403088-45408088 GCF_041734735.1 Babylonia areolata | reverse complement strand
TCATGAGGGGCAATGGCCCATACATGAATAAATTATCCGTATCCGTATCTCATTTTCTGATGATCAGATAGATAGATAGACAGACTGAGGGAGAGAGAGAGAGAGAGAGAGAGACAGACAGACAGAAAGAGAGAGACAGAGACAGACAGAGACACACAGAGAGAGAAAGACTTCGAAATCGAAACTTTGTTTTTTGAGGGAAAAGGAAAAGGAATACTCACTTGCTGGTCTGTTTTCATCTTACCCTCGTAAATAATTTGCATAAATTAGTCTACGAAATACAAGAGCAAAAAAGAGGAAAAAATATATGCACATCTCATATCTACAACAATAACAACAATTTAAAAAAAAAGGGGGGGGAAGCAAATAAATGGCATAGAAAATACACAACTGTCCACAAAATTATAGTACGCGCATGCTGAATGAGACAGGGAGTGAAGAAAGTAAGGAAGAAAGAGATAGCGGAGGACAGAGAGAGGGATAGAGAGGGGGGGGGGGCTTCGAGATATATATATATATATATATATATATATAAGAGAGAGAAAGAGAGCGTCCGTACACACACACACACACACACACACACACACACACACATATATATATATATATATATAGAGAGAGAGAGAGAGAGAGAGAGAGAGAGAGATAGTGAGAGAGAGAGAGAGAGCATCGATATATATATATATATATATATATATATATAGAGAGAGAGAGAGAGAGAGAGAGAGAGAGAGGTGGATGTCTTATATATATATATATATATATATATATATATAGAGAGAGAGAGAGAGAGAGAGAGAGAGAGAGAGAGAGAGAGAGGTGGATGTCTTAAATGGAACGTGCAGTTCTGTGGTTCCCTGAACATCTCTTTGAGCAGCCCTGTCAGCCCACTCATTGTAGAATAAACCCTGAGGTGCAGAGAACCAACGCGAACAAAACCAAAAAGTGCTACATGTATGTATGTATGCACTTCGATCTTCGACATAAAGCCTGAGATGTACGATGTTATTAATTGCCGTCACTGTTCTGACACAGTGCATGTTTTAAATCGGTGTGTATGCGCACGCGCGTGCGCGTTAGACAGAGAGAGGGAGAAAGAGAGAGGGAGAGAGACAGAGACAGAGAGAGAGACAGAGACAGAGAGAGATCTGATCAGAATTGATCCATTCCACTTCTGCGTCACTTCGTCCCCTACATTTGTTAGGAGGAAGAGGAGAAGAAGAACAAATAAATGAATAAATAAACACACACACACACACACACACACACACACACACACACACACACACACACACTATCGTTCCTTTGCGAATACTTTTCCCATTGATCTTTCATTCATGCATTCATCCACCGCAGCAGCGCAAGGTTTGAAAGCAGAAAAGAGAGAACATTCGCAATCCATTGTTTTCATCAGTCAGTGACAACGTGACAAAAGACCCGGGAGAAAAGACAAATGTGGGGCGCCTGTCGACAAGCTGGTGATTTGAATGGGCGAAGAAGAAGAAGAAGAAGAAGAACAATAACAATAAAAAGATTCCATCTCCATTTTTAGCACTAAAAGCCATCGCATCAATAAACAGCCCCTACAGTTTGTTGGCCTTGTGTGGTGGAAACATGATCTCACGCAATGCGGTCCCATGTTTTTCCCCCCCTCTCCACGGACTGAAATAAAATCAAAAGATTTACAAGTCCGTGATTGTTTTCACCGATGACGTTACTTCTGCTCCTACCAGTTTTTTTTTTTTTTTGTTTTTTTTCCTGTCCTGCCCGTTCTATCCAATTTGAAGCCAGAATAACCCTTATCTCCACCTCTACTGCACCCACACCCACCGTCACCCGACCTTCTCTCCACCCTCCCCCCCCCCCCCCACACACACACACATACCAAGGCTTACCCCTTTCACCATGATTCTCCAAGCACAGTTTTCATTGAAAACATGCAGCAGACGAGACCCGCTTTGTTCTCGCAGACGATCGTGACGAAAGCAGCGCGCGCAACGACAGTGCGCAAACGCTAACGGAAGTTGTCAGGCGGCCATGACTTTTGTGCAGTAGTGAAAAATGGAATCTTTGGTCATGGAGCCCAGTCAATTTTACCCCCACCCCCCACCCCACCACCACCACGCCTTACCGGAATAAATACCGCCAAAGATGATTATACAATAACAAGATGCATTGCGGGTTAACATCGTCTAATTTTTTTTAATCAAAATCTTTTTTGCATGTTAAATAAAAAAAAAATGTGCATATCATTATCACCATTACCACCACCACCACCATCATCATCATCATCATCACGATATCATCATCGTCATCGTGGAAGTCCATCGTGAATGATGAAGACGTTAGCATCACTGCCCACAGATGATGATAAGATGATGACGAGAAAGCAGCCTCACTGATAACGAGATGATGACCAGAAAGCAGCCCCACTGATAACGAGATGATGACCAGAAAGTAGCCCCACTGATAACGAGATGATGACCAGAAAGCAGCCCCACTGATAACGATGTGATGACGAGAAACCAGCCCCACTGATAACGAGATGATGACCAGAAAGCAGCCCCACTGATAACGAGATGATGACCAGAAAGCAGCCCCACTGATAACGAGGTGATGACGAGAAAACAGCCCCACTGATAACGATGTGATGACCAGAAAGCAGCCCCACTGATAACGATGTGATGACGAGAAAACAGCCCCACTGATAACGATGTGATGACGAGAAACAGCCCCACTGATAACGAGGTGATGACCAGAAAGCAGCCCCACTGATAACGAGGTGATGACCAGAAAGCAGCCCCACTGATAACGAGGTGATGACGAGAAAGCAGCCCCACTGATAACGAGGTGATGACCAGAAAGCAGCCCCACTGATAACGAGGTGATGACCAGAAAGCAGCCCCACTGATAACGAGGTGATGACCAGAAAGCAGCCCTACTGATAACGAGGTGATGACGAGAAAGCAGCCCTACTGATAACGAGATGATGACCAGAAAGCAGCCCCACTGATAACGAGATGATAAACTAGATAGCAGCCCTACTGATAACGAGGTGATGACCAGAAAGCAGCCCCACTGATAACGAGATGATAAACTAGATAGCAGCCCTACTGATAACGAGGTGATGACCAGAAAGCAGCCCCACTGATAACGAGATGATAAACTAGATAGCAGCCCCACTGATAACGAGGTGATGACCAGAAAGCAGCCCCACTGATAACGAGATGATAAACCAGAGAGCAGCCCCACTGATAACGAGATGATGACGAGAAAGCACCCCACTGATAACGAGATGATGACGAGAAAGCACCCCACTGATAACGAGATTATGACGAGAAAGCAGCCCCACTGATAACGAGATGATGACGAGAAAGCAGCCCTACTGATAACGAGATGATGACCAGAAAGCAGCCCCATTGATAACGAGGTGATGACCAGAAAGCAGCCCTACTGATAACGAGATGATGACCAGAAAACAGCCCCACTGATAACGAGGTGATGACCAGAAAGCAGCCCCACTGATAACGAGGTGATGACCAGAAAGCAGCCCCACTGATAACGAGATGATGACCAGAAAGCAGCCCTACTGATAACGAGATGATGACCAGAAAGCAGCCCCACTGATAACGAGATGATGACCAGAAAGCAGCCTCACTGATAACGAGGTGATGATCAGAAAGCAGCCCTACTGATAACGAGATGATGACGAGAAAGCAGCCTCACTGATAACGAGGTGATGACCAGAAAGCAGCCTCACTGATAACGAGGTGATGACCAGAAAGCAGCCCTACTGATAACGAGGTGATGACCAGAAAGCAGCCCTACTGATAACGAGATGATGACCAGAAACAGCCCCACTGATAACGAGATGATGACCAGAAAGCAGCCCCACTGATAACGAGATGATGACCAGAAAGCAGCCTCACTGATAACGAGTGATGATCAGAAAGCAGCCCCACTGATAACGAGATGATGACCAGAAAGCAGCCCTACTGATAACGAGATGATGACCAGAAAGCAGCCCCACTGATAACGAGATGATGACCAGAAAGCCGCCCGAAGGACAGGCCAATACCCGTCGATAATTCTCTTCTCCTCCTTTTGCGGGACTGACGCTTTGGTCCAGGTTCCTGAAGACGCCAGAAGAACTGCCCTGTACACGGCTGGTCGTCAGGCGCTGCGGTCAGGGGTGAGGGGGTTCCCCACCCTTCAGGACGGGACTGTTGCAGGCCTGGCGCCTGGAGGGAAGTTGCCAGACACTCCTTGAAGCTTTTCTGTAGTCCTCCGTGTTCTTGCTCCAACTGTATGTATGTGTGTATATATATATATGTATATATATATATATATGTATGTATGTATGTATGTATGTATGTATCCATCTCTCTCTCTCTCTCTCTCTCTCTCTCTCTCTGTGATAGTCAGGACACACGTATACACACGCACGTACGTACCTAAACGTTTACACAAACAGGACACACACGCATGCACATGCACATACGTACTTAAACACACACACTTTTCCCTAACACACACACACACACACACACTGAGAGAGAGAGAGAGAGAGAGAGAGAGAGAGAGAGACAGAGACAGAGACAGAGACAGAAACAGACAGACACAGACAGACAGACATACATACAGACAGAAAACCATAGCTCTCCAATCCTCTCCCCCCTCCATCACCCTCACCCCACCCCCATCAACATACTAGTTACAGTCACAAACAATTTTTTATATTTCTCCGGGGGAGGAATTGGGGTAAGTGCATTTATGGTTAGTGGTCCCCGTATCCTTTTTACAGACGTCGAGAGGTCGTGAATTGCTCAACCCTACTGTGTCCAGGAGCCAGTTGCATTGCTCGGACGGAGGAGCCTAGTTATGGTCGTAACTGACCAGCTACTAACTGTGTGTAGTATGGAACTGACCAATGGCGTAGTTCGGTCAACGTAGGCGTTTAGTCACGTGTAACTGTCAGAAAATTTAGAACCAAGCAATGC
>NC_134895.1:45380588-45383088 GCF_041734735.1 Babylonia areolata | reverse complement strand
GGTTTGCCTGCGTTTCCTATTGTCTGTGCACATTTCAGTGATGCCATTACTTTGCCGAACAACAGTAACACATCCCAAAGAGCTATACGTTGCATTGTTTTGGTGAACAATGATAACACATCCCCAAGAGCAAAATGGAGCATTGTTTTGGTGAACAATGATAATACAACCCCAAGAGCGCAAAGTTGCATTGTTTTGGTGAACTATGGTAACACAACCCCAAGAGCAAAACGGAGCATTGTTTTGGTGAACTATGGTAACACAACCCCAAGAGCAAAACGGAGCATTGTTTTGGTGAACTATGGTAACACATCCCCAAGAGCAAAACGGAGCATTGTTTTGGTGAACTATGGTAACACAACCCCAAGAGCAAAACGGAGCATTGTTTTGGTGAACAATGGTAACACAACCCCAAGAGCAAAACGGAGCATTGTTTTGGTGAACAATGGTAACACAACCCCAAGAGCAAAAAGTTGCATTGTTTTGGTGAACAATGATAACACAACCCCAAGAGCAAAACGGAGCATTGTTTTGGTGAACAATGATAACACAACCCCAAGAGCAAAACGGAGCATTGTTTTGGTGAACAATGATAACACAACCCCAAGAGCAAAACGGAGCATTGTTTTGGTGAACTATGGTAACACAACCCCAAGAGCAAAACGGAGCATTGTTTTGGTGAACTATGGTAACACAACCCCAAGAGCAAAAAGTTGCATTGTTTTGGTGAACAATGATAACACAACCCCAAGAGCAAAACGGAGCATTGTTTTGGTGAACTATGGTAACACAACCCCAAGAGCAAAACGGAGCATTGTTTTGGTGAACAATGGTAACACAACCCCAAGAGCAAAACGGAGCATTGTTTTGGTGAACTATGGTAACACAACCCCAAGAGCAAAACGGAGCATTGTTTTGGTGAACAATGGTAACACAACCCCAAGAGCACAAAGTTGCATTGTTTTGGTGAACAATGATAACACAACCCCAAGAGCACAAAGTTGCATTGTTTTGGTGAACTATGGTAACACAACCCAAAGAGCTATACGTTGCATTGTTTTGGTGAACAATGATAACACAACCCCAAGAGCACAAAGTTGCATTGTTTTGGTGAACAATGATAACACAACCCCAAGAGCACAACGTTGCATTGTTTTGGTGAACAATGATAACACAACCCCAAGACCACAAAGTTGCATTGTTTTGGTGAACAATGGTAACACAACCCCAAGAGCAAAACGGAGCATTGTTTTGGTGAACTATGGTAACACAACCCCAAGAGCACAAAGTTGCATTGTTTTGGTGAACAATGGTAACACAACCCCAAGAGCAAAACGGAGCATTGTTTTGGTGAACAATGGTAACACAACCCCAAGAGCGCAAAGTTGCATTGTTTTGGTGAACTATGGTAACACAACCCCAAGAGCACAAAGTTGCACTGTTTTGGTGAACAATGATAACACAACCCCAAGAGCAAAACGGAGCATTGTTTTGGTGAACAGTGGTAACACAACCCCAAGAGCAAATAGTTGCATTGTTTAGTTAATACAATCACTACCATCCCAAAGAGCAGAACGTTCAAATGATTAATGGACGGGCACGATAGCCGAGTGGCTAAAGCGTTGGACTTTCAATGTGAGGGTCCCGGGTTCGAATCTCGGTAACGGCACCTGGTGGGTAAACGGTGGAATTTTTTTCCGATCTCCCAGGTCAACATATGTGCAGGCCTACTCGTGCCTGAATCCCTTTCGTGTGTATACACATGTAGAAGATCAAATCAACACGTTAAAGATCCTTAAACAAGAACATACCCAGCATTCACCCCCACCCCCGAAAACGGAGTATGGCTGCCTAAATGGCGGGGTAAATACGGTCATACACGTAAAAGCCCAATCGTGTCCATACGAGTGAACGTGGGAGCTACAGCCCACGAAAGAAGAAGAAGAAGAAGGAGAAGGAGAAGCAGAAAAAAAAGAAGATTATTAGTGTTTGACATCCTGACATGTAATCTAAATCTTATCTCTGGAAGGCAACAGCAATGATATTTTGACATGTTATCTCAGTCTCATCTCAGTGAGGCAACATGTCTGATATCCTGACTTGTCATCTCAGTATAATCTCAAGGAGGCAACATGTCTGATATCCTGAGTTGTAATCTCGGTATAATCTTAAAGAGGCAACATTACTGATATCCTGACTTATCAACTCAGTTTAATGTTAAGGAGGCAACATGTCTGATATCCTGACTTGTCATGTCAGTATAATCTTAAAGAGGAAAAATGACTGATATCCTGACTTGTCATCTCAGTATAATCTTGAGGAGGCAACATTACTGATATCCTGACTTGTCATGTCAGTATAATGTTAAGGAGGCAACATGTCTGATATCCTGACTTGTCAACTCAGTATAATGTTAAGGAGGCAACATGTCTGATATCCTGACTTGTCATCTCAGTATAATGTTAAGGAGGCAACGTGACTGATATCCTGACTTGTCATG
>NC_134895.1:45355588-45375588 GCF_041734735.1 Babylonia areolata | reverse complement strand
TGAAGCACTTGCCCATCACCAAAAGAAACAGTCGCTCACTATTTCAGTAAGTGTAAGCTGTCCACAGGGAGGAAAGTGGCAGAGTGGTTAAGACGCTCATTTGCCAGTACAGAAAGTCCGTGATAGTATAGTCTGGGTTCTTCTTCTTCTTCTTCTTCTTCTGCGTTCGTGGGCTTCAACTCCCACGTTCACTCGTATATAAGCGAGTGGGCTTTTTACGTGTATGACCGTTTTTACCCCGCCATGTAGGCAGCCATACTCCGCTTTCGGGGTTGTGCATGCTGGGTATGTTCTTGTTTCCATAACCCACCGAACTCTGACATGGATTACAGGATCTTTAACCTGCGTATTTGATCTTATGCTTGCGCATACACACGAAGGGGGTTCAGGCACTGGCAGGTCTGCACATATGTTGACCTGGGAGATCGTAAAAATCTCCACCCTTTACCCACCAGGCGCCGTCACCGTGATTCGAACCCGGGACCCTCAGATCGAAAGTCCAACGCTTTAACCACTCGGCTATGGCGCCCGTCGTCTGGGTTCGAATCCTGCTCTCGCTCTTTCTTCTTAAGTTTAAATGGAAGATTGAACTGAGACGATCTAAGATGAGACGATAAACCGAGGTCCCGTGTGCAGCACGCACTTGGCGCGCTGAAAAACAAAACAAAAACATGACAACAACAGTATCATCCTCTGGCAAATAATCTGTAGCAGAAATCCACTCTGATAGGTACACAAAGATATGTGCATACACTCAAAGCCTGACAAAGCGCGTTGGGTTATGCAGCTGGTCAGACATCTATCTAGCAAGATGTGGTGTTGCGTAAATGGATTTGTCCGAACGCAGTGTTGCCTCCTTGAGAAATTGAAACTGAAACTGAAACTGTCCACAGGAGAGTCACTGTGTCGCTTACCGTCTCTCCAAAGTCCTTCTGTCTGTCTGTCTGTCTGTCTCTCTGTCTGTCTGTCCGTCTGCCTTTCTGTCTCCCCGTCTCTTTCCATCTGTCTGTTTATTCTCTCTGTCTTCCCTGTTTCTCAATGTCATTGTCTCTCTTTCTCTATTCTTTGTCCGTCTTCCCTTTTCCATCTCTGCCTCTTCTCTATCTCTCACATCTCTCTCTCTCTCTCTCCCGCTCTATCTTTTCCTCTCTCCGTGTCTCTGTCTGTCTACGTCCTGTCTTTCTCTCTTTCTCCTCTTTATTTACTCTGTCTCTATCTTTCTATCTCTGTATGTCTGTGTCTTTTCTCTCTCTGTCTCCTCTCCATCTCAATCTACTGTTGTCTCTGTATATGTGTCTCTGTGTCTGTCGGTCTGTCTGTCTGTCTCTGCCTCTGTTTCTCTCTCTCTCTCTCGTTTTCTCTGTCTGTCTGTCTGTCTGTCTTTTCCTCTCCATTTCTCTTTCTTTTTCTCTCTCTGTCTCAGTCTCTGTCTCTTAGTAACCCCGCAACACCCGAGAAAAACAAAAACAACAACAAAAACGGTCAGATGATCTCATAGTTTCGTCATTATGTGTCATGTAATTGTTCTGCCGTGCTCTGTGCTTCGTCTGTGTCTATGTCAGTCTGTCTGTGTCGCTGTCTGTCTGTCTGTGTCTCTGTCAGTCTGTCTGTGTCGCTGTCTGTCTGTCTGTGTCTCTGTCTGTCTGTCTGTGTCGCTGTCTGTCTGTCTGGGTCTCTGTCAGTCTGTCTGTGTCGCTGTCTGTCTGTCTGTCTGGGTCTCTGTCAGTCTGTCTGTGTCGCTGTCTGTCTGTCTGGGTCTCTGTCAGTCTGTCTGTGTCGCTGTCTGTCTGTCTGGGTCTCTGTCTGTCTGTCTGTGTGGCTGTCTGTCTGTCTGGGTCTCTGTCAGTCTGTCTGTGTCGCTGTCTGTCTGTCTGGGTCTCTGTCAGTCTGTCTGTGTCGCTGTCTGTCTGTCTGTCTGTGTCTCTGTCAGTCTGTCTGTGTCGCTGTCTGTCTGTCTGTCTGTGTCTCTGTCAGTCTGTCTGTGTCGCTGTCAGTCTGTCTGTGTCGCTGTCTGTCTGTCTGTGTCGCTGTCAGTCTGTCTGTGTCGCTGTCAGTCTGTCTGTGTCGCTGTCTGTCTGTCTGTGTCTCTGTCAGTCTGTCTGTGTCGCTGTCTGTCTGTCTGGGTCTCTGTCAGGCTGTCTGTGTCGCTGTCTGTCTGTCTGGGTCTCTGTCAGTCTGTCTGTGTCGCTGTCTGTCTGTCTGTCTGTGTCTCTGTCAGTCTGTCTGTGTCGCTGTCTGTCTGTCTGGGTCTCTGTCAGTCTGTCTGTGTCGCTGTCTGTCTGTCTGGGTCTCTGTCTGTCTGTCTGTGTCGCTGTCTGTCTGTCTGGGTCTCTGTCAGTCTGTCTGTGTCGCTGTCTGTCTGTCTGGGTCTCTGTCTGTCTGTCTGTGTGGCTGTCTGTCTGTCTGGGTCTCTGTCAGTCTGTCTGTGTCGCTGTCTGTCTGTCTGGGTCTCTGTCAGTCTGTCTGTGTCGCTGTCTGTCTGTCTGTCTGTGTCTCTGTCAGTCTGTCTGTCGCTGTCTGTCTGTCTGTGTCTCTGTCAGTCTGTCTGTGTCGCTGTCTGTCTGTCTGGGTCTCTGTCAGTCTGTCTGTGTCGCTGTCTGTCTGTCTGTCTGTGTCTCTGTCAGTCTGTCTGTCGCTGTCTGTCTGTCTGTGTCTCTGTCAGTCTGTCTGTGTCGCTGTCAGTCTGTCTGTGTCGCTGTCTGTCTGTCTGTGTCGCTGTCTGTCTGTCTGGGTCTCTGTCAGTCTGTCTGTGTCGCTGTCTGTCTGTCTGGGTCTCTGTCAGTCTGTCTGTGTCGCTGTCTGTCTGTCTGTCTGTCTGTGTCTCTGTCAGTCTGTCTGTGTCGCTGTCTGTCTGTCTGGGTCTCTGTCAGTCTGTCTGTGTCGCTGTCTGTCTGTCTGGGTCTCTGTCTGTCTGTCTGTGTGGCTGTCTGTCTGTCTGGGTCTCTGTCAGTCTGTCTGTGTCGCTGTCTGTCTGTCTGGGTCTCTGTCAGTCTGTCTGTGTCGCTGTCTGTCTGTCTGTGTCTCTGTCAGTCTGTCTGTGTCGCTGTCTGTCTGTCTGTGTCTCTGTCAGTCTGTCTGTGTCGCTGTCAGTCTGTCTGTGTCGCTGTCTGTCTGTCTGTGTCGCTGTCTGTCTGTCTGGGTCTCTGTCAGTCTGTCTGTGTCGCTGTCTGTCTGTCTGTGTCTCTGTCAGTCTGTCTGTGTCGCTGTCTGTCAGTCTGTCTGTCTGTCTGTCCCGGTGAAGACAATCATGACCTCCTTCCCTTTCTCCCTCTTTATTTGTTTGTTTGTTAGTTTGTTTGTTTGTTGTTTTTTTCTTTGGTCCGCCCCCTAACAGTGCCCCTTCCCACCGACCCCCACCCCCTTACCGTTCCGCCCCCTCCCCCTTCCTCCCGCCACCATCCCTCCCGTCCCTTCCTCCAGCCCCCCAACCATTCCTCCCCTTCCACCTCATAACCCCCCCCCCCCCACCCCCTAACCGTTCAGTCCCTACCCCCTTCCCCACCCCCAAACCCTTCCGTACCCTCTCCCTTCACCCAGACCTCCCCCTCTGCCCCCGTCCACCCCCCTAAAAGTACCGTCCCCTATCCAGTTCTGTCCCTTACCCCTTCCCCACTCACCCACAACCGTTCCGCCCCCCCCTCCCCTCTCCAACCGTTCCGCCCCCCTCCGCCCAACCGTTCCGTCCCCTCTCCTTCCCCCCTCTCCCCCAACCGTTCTGTCCCCACCCCCTTCCTCCCAACCGTTCCGTCCCTTCCCCCTTCCCCCCACATCCACAACCGTTCCGTCCACTCCCCCTCCCCCCCTCATCCACAACCGTTCTGTCCCCACCCCCTTCCCCCCACATCCACAACCGTTCTGTCCACTCCCCCTTCCCCCCACATCCACAACCGTTCCGTCCCCTCCCTCTTCCCCCATCATCCACAACCGTTCTGTCCCCTCCCCCTTCCCCCCTCATCCACAACCGTTCTGTCCACTCCCCCTTCCCCCCACATCCACAACCGTTCTGTCCCCTCCCCCTTCCCCCCACATCCACAACCGTTCCGTCCCCTCCCCCTTCCCCCCACATCCACAACCGTTCTGTCCCCTCCCCCTTCCCCCCTCATCCACAACCGTTCTGTCCCCTCCCCCTTCCTCCCACATCCACAACCGTTCCTTCCCCTCCCCCTTCCCCCCACATCCACAACCGTTCTGTCCCCTCCCCCTTCCCCCCTCATCCACAACCGTTCCTTCCCCTCCCCCTTCCCCCCGAACCGTTCCTTCCCCTCCCCCTTCCCCCCAACCGTTCCGTCCCTTCCCCCTTCCCCCTTCCCCCCACATCCACAACCGTTCCGTCCCCTCCCTCTTCCCCCCTCATCCACAACCGTTCTGTCCCCACCCCCTTCCCCCCACATCCACAACCGTTCTGTCCACTCCCCCTTCCCCCCACATCCACAACCGTTCTGTCCACTCCCCCTTCCCCCCTCATCCACAACCGTTCTGTCCCCTCCCCCTTCCCCCCACATCCACAACCGTTCCGTCCCTTCCCCCTTCCCCCCACATCCACAACCGTTCCGTCCCTTCCCCCTTCCCCCCACATCCACAACCGTTCCTTCCCCTCCCCCTTCCCCCCACATCCACAACCGTTCCGTCCCCTCCCTCTTCCCCCCACATCCACAACCGTTCCGTCCCCTCCCCCTTCCCCCCGAACCGTTCTGTCCCCACCCCCTTCCTCCCAACCGTTCCGTCCCTTCCCCCTTCCCCCCTCATCCACAACCGTTCTGTCCCCTCCCTCTTCCCCCCTCATCCACAACCGTTCTGTCCCCTCCCCCTTCCCCCCTCATCCACAACCGTTCCGTCCCTTCCCCCTTCCCCCCTCATCCACAACCGTTCTGCCCCCTCCCCCTTCCCCCCTCATCCACAACCGTTCTGTCCACTCCACCTTCACCCCACATCCACAACCGTTCTGTCCCCTCCCTCTTCCCCCCTCATCCACAACCGTTCCGTCCCCTCCCCCTTCCCCCCACATCCACAACCGTTCTGTCCCCTCCCTCTTCCCCCCTCATCCACAACCGTTCCGTCCCCTCCACCTTCCCCCCTCATCCACAACCGTTCTGTCCCCTCCCCCTTCCCCCCGAACCGTTCTGTCCCCACCCCCTTCCTCCCAACCGTTCCTTCCCCTCCCCCTTCCCCCCGAACCGTTCTGTCCCCACCCCCTTCTTCCCAACCGTTCCGTCCCTTCCCTCTTCCCGCCTCATCCACAACCGTTCCGTCCCCACCCCCTTCCCCCCTCATCCACAACCGTTCCGTCCCCTCCCCCTTCCCCCCTCATCCACAACCGTTCTGTCCACTCCCCCTTCCCTCCGAACCGTTCTGTCCCCACCCCCTTCCCCCCTCATCCACAACCGTTCTGTCCCCTCCCCCTTCCCCCCTCATCCACAACCGTTCTGTCCCCTCCCCCTTCCCCCCGAACCGTTCTGTCCCCACCCCCTTCCCCCCACATCCACAACCGTTCCGTCCCTTCCCCCTTCCCCCCACATCCACAACCGTTCCGTCCCTTCCCCCTTCCCCCCTCATCCACAACCGTTCTGTCCCCTCCCCCTTCCCCCCTCATCCACAACCGTTCTGTCCCCTCCCCCTTCCCCCCGAACCGTTCTGTCCGCACCCCCTTCCCCCCTCATCCACAACCGTTCTGTCCACTCCCCCTTCCCCCCACATCCACAACCGTTCTGTCCTCTCCCCCTTCCCCCCTCATCCACAACCGTTCTGTCCCCTCCCTCTTCCCCCCACATCCACAACCGTTCTGTCCTCTCCCCCTTCCCCCCTCATCCACAACCGTTCTGTCCCCTCCATCTTCCCCCCACATCCACAACCGTTCTGTCCCCTACCCTTTCCCCCCTCATCCACAACCGTTCCGTCCCCCCCCCCTTCCCCCCACATCCACAACCGTTCCTTCCCCACCCCCTTCCCCCCTCATCCACAACCGTTCTGTCCCCACCCCCTTCCTCCCAACCGTTCCGTCCCCTCCCCCTTCCCCCCTCATCCACAACCGTTCTGTCCCCACCCCCTTCCCCACGAACCGTTCCGTCCCTTCCCCCTTCCCCCCTCATCCACAACCATTCCGTCCCTTCCCTCTTCCCCCCTCATCCACAACCGTTCTGCCCCCTCCCCCTTCCCCCCTCATCCACAACCGTTCTGTCCCCTCCCCCTTCCCCCCTCATCCACAACCGTTCTGTCCCCTCCCTCTTCCCCCCGAACCGTTCTGTCCCCACCCCCTTCCTCCCAACCGTTCCGTCCCCTCCCCCTTCCCCCCCACATCCACAACTGTTTCGTTCCCTCCCTCTTCCCCCCTCATCCACAACCGTTCCGTCCCTTCCCCCTTCCCCCCTCATCCACAACCGTTCTGTCCCCTCCCCCTTCCCCCCACATCCACAACCGTTCTGTCCCCTCCCCCTTCCCCCCTCATCCACAACCGTTCCGTCCCCTCCCCCTTCCCCCCTTCATCCACAACCGTTCCGTCCCCTCCCCCTTCCCCCCTTCATCCACAACCGTTCCTTCCCCTCCCCCTTCCCCCCTCATCCACAACCGTTCTGTCCCCTCCCCCTTCCCCCCTCATCCACAACCGTTCTGTCCCCTCCCCCTTCCCCCCTCATCCACAACCGTTCCTTCCCCTCCCCCTTCCCCCCGAACCGTTCCGTCCCCTCCCCCTTCCCCCCGAACCGTTCTGTCCCGTCGACCCCTTCCCATCCCTCCCTGCCTTTCCCGACGCTGGGTGTTGTGCTCACAGAAAAATCAATAGGTGTTACCCTCGTCCTTCGTGTGTGTGTGTGTGTGTGTGTGTGTGTGTGTGTGTGTGTGTGTGTGTGTGTGTGTGTGTGTGTGTGTGTGTAGAGAGAGAGAGAGAGAGAGAGAGAGAGAGAGAGAGAAAGAGATAGATAGATATATAGATAGATATAGATATACAAAAGGAGTAGACTGTCCTATCATTATAATTATTCTTTCCGCCAATTCTGTTCTCTCTCTCTCTCTCTCTCTCTCTCTCTCTCTCTCTCTCTCTCTCTTGTGTTTCTGTAGTCTGTTGTTACGTTTCATTTATTTGCTTATTTGTGTATTTATTATCATTATTGTCTTTTTATTATTTTTGTTGTTGTCTAATACTGTTGTTGTTGTTGTTGTTTATTATTATTATTATTATTATTATTATTATTATTATTATTATTATTGTTGTTGGGTTTTCTTGTTTTTAAAATTTTTTTTTTTTTAGATATTTATTTACCTTTTTCTTTTTTTCTTCCTTTTTTTTCCTCTCTAGGCCTGGCGAAGCGCGTTGGCTTTCGCTACTGGTCAGGCATCTGCTTGGCAGATGTGGTATGACGTATATGGATTTGTCCGAACGCAGTGACGCCTCCTTGTCAGCTACTGCCACTGATACTGATACTGTTGTTACGTTTTCCCTGTTTCCTGATTCTGCGCTCTTGTTTATTGTTTTATTTTTCGGTATCTTCCTTATAGTGGGAGTGATGTCCTAGAGGTAACGCGTCCGCCTAGGATGCGAGAGAATCTGAGCGCACTGGTTCGAATCACGGCTCAGCCACCGATATTTTCTCCCCCTCCACTAGACCTTGAGTGGTGGTCTGGACGCTAATCATTCGGATGAGACGATAAACCGAGGTCCCGTGTGCAGCATGCACTTAGCGCACGTAAAAAAACCCAAAAAAACCACGGCAACAAAAGGGTTGTTACTGGTAAAATTCTGTAGAAAAATCCACTTCGATAGGAAAAACAAATAAAACTGCAGGCAGGAAAAATACAAAAAAAAAAGAAAAAAAAAGTGTGGCGCTGTAGTACAGCGACGCGCTCTCCCTGGCGAATTTCACAATGACAAATCTGTTGTGATAAAACGAAATACAAATGCAAACACAACTATTGTTGGCATTGTTTATGTATTTTGTGAGGTTCTCGTTATTAGATCAGACGCTTTCCCCAGATCCCGCCTTTTCCGTTTTCCTCTTTTTCTTTCCCAGACACAGACACACGCACATGGGAAGATATCACATGTATAGGCACATGAAAATGAATGTATCTTTATCAGCATCTGTCTATCTATCTAGCTGTCTGTCTATCTGTCCATCTATCTATAATCAGACTCTTTTCCTCACACACACACACACACACACACACACACACACACATGTGAAAATAAATATATCTTTATCACTATCTATCTATCTATAATCAGACGCTTTTTCTCTCTCGTTTCTTTCTCCCTCTCTCTCTCTCTAACACACACACACACACACACACACACACACACACACACACACACACACACACACACACAGAGCACTGGTGTGCTGGTGCTAGCGATGGAAGAAGGACTGTTTGTTCCTGACACGTAGTCTATCTATGCTTCTGGTATTTTTCTGGTTTTTTGAATATTTTTTTTTATTTAGTCTTTTTAAGTGTTTTGTCTACTCTTGGATTCATTCTTCCGGTTTGTGTGTGTCCGTTTCTTTTCCTTCTCGTTGGCTTGTCTTTCTATATATATATTTTTTTTTTCTTCTCTTATTCCCTTGTTGTTCCTTCTTCTTGTGAATTTTTGTTGTAAAAAATTTTTCTTTTCAAACCCAGTTCTTTAACTCTAGCTGGCGTCAAAGGGGTTTAGAGGGTTTTAGCTGCGTTTCAGTTTTCTGTGTCTCGTGTTTGTTTTCACGAACCAGCGTCCTGCCGAATGGCTTGTGAGCACGCACTTGTTTTACGTCTGGAACCATTCTCTCAGGCAGTGAAGGTATACCGTTCGGACAAAAACTCTTCTTCGGCTTACGTGTAGTAAAACTTCTTTTTGAATACACTTTCTTCTTTCTTTTCTTCAGCAGCGTCTATCCGCCGTCGCCCCCCCCCCCCCCCCCCCCCCCCAGGACCCCCTCCCCCCGTCCGCCTCCCCCTCCACGACCCCCCTCACACGCACACACACATACGTCACCCGGGAGACATTTTGGGACACTGACTAGCTCCCTAGAGGACGATTTAGGACACTGGCGCGTCCCACGGGGGGGATCTATCAGAAGGGTGGCGGACGGGGATGGGGCGATTTGGGTAGTTACAGCGGGGTTTATGCTATGCATTGCAAGAGGGCGACCGTGTGGGAGTCACTGAACTTTCCTTATGCGTGCGTGCGCGTGCGCCGTATGTGTGTGTGTGTGTGTGTGTGTGTGTGTGTGTGTGTGTGTGTGTGTGTGTGTGTGTGTGAAGTCAAGTCAAAATTTTTATTTCAAGATGGTAATTGAATAAGCAACGACTGCTTTATTTACATCAAGCCATCTGAAAAAAAGAAAGAAAGAGAGAGAGAGAGAGAGAGAGAAGAAGAAGTGGGGAGATATAGAACAAAAGACACAAAAGTACTAGAAATATAGTTACGTGCATACACGAATCGTGAGAAAATATGTGTGTGTGTGCGTGTGTGTGTGTGTGTGTGTGTGTGTGTGTGTGTGCGCGCGCGCTTTTCAGTGCGTGCGTGTGTGTGTGTGTGTGTGTGTGTGTGTTTGGTTGGGCGTGAGTGCGTGCGTGACTGCGCGCGCGCGCGTGCCTGCGTACCAGATTATATCACTGAATAATAAAGACCGCCCGGCAGACAGAGAGAGACAAAGACAACAAACAGCGAGGCTGCGCCCAGACAGACCGAGAAAAAAAAAAAGAAAAAAAAAAAAAAAGAAAAAGAAAGAAAGACAGAAGAAGAAGAAGAAGAACCGAACAGTATTGCACGATTTGTTTCCAGTCCGGAGGCAGCAAGTCAGTGTGAGGGTCCAGCAGACAGCAGACACGTTAACTCTCTCCATACGAACGGCGAAAGAGACGACGTTAACAGTGTTTCACCCCAATTACCATCATCAAAATATTGCAAGCGGAAGCCTCTTATACTGAAGACGTGAATGTTGACAAAGAATACCACAATTCTGACGACGGAAGCTAAAGGCTGGGTCATTCAGACACCCACTGGACATCCGAGGGGTCTGTGTAGAGGAGAAGAGAGGACTGGTCGTACTGAGTGAGTTAATGAGCAGGAAAACGTGGCTGGATCAGTTCAAGAAAGGAGCCATGGATAGGGGTGGGTGGGGGCGTGTGTGTGTGTGTTGGGGGGGGGGGGGGGGGAGGGGAAGGGGGGAAGGGCGGGATGGGGAGAGGGAGGGGGGGAAGGTTGTGGGGAGGTGGGGGGCACACAACAACAACAACAGGCGGTGCTCGGCTCCTGATCTGCAACAACTGTGTTCCCTACCCCTCCCCTCACCACGACCCACCACCCCCAAGAAAAATTCTGTCTCCGGAGTCTTTTGATTTGGTTTGTTTGTTTGTTTGTTTATTTGTTTGTTGTTTATTTATTCATTCATCTATTTATATATTTATCTGTTTATTTCTTCATTAATTTCTTCTTCTTCTTCTTCTTCTGCATTCACGGGCTGCAACTCCCACGTTCATTCGTATATACACGAGTGGGCTTTTACGTGTATGACGGTTTTTACCCCGCCATGTAGGCAGCCATACTCCGCTTTCAGGGGTGTGCATGGTGGGTATGTTCTTGTTTCCATAAGCCACCGAACACTGACGTGGATTACAAGATCTTTAACGTGCGTATTTGATCTTCTGCTTGCGTATACACACGAAGGGGGTTCAGGCACTAGCAGGTCTGCACATATGTTGACCTGGGAGATCGGAAAAATCTCCACCCTTTACCCACCAGGCGCCGTCACCGATATTCGAACCCGGGACCCTCAGATTGAAAGTCCAGCGCTTTAACCACTCGGTTACTGCGCCCGTCTGTTTATTCATTTATGATTAGTCTATTTATATATACATTTATTTATTAATTTAGTAGTTGAAGTGGTGGTGGTAGCGTTTTTTGTTGTTGTTGAAAATGTGATGTAACTGCATGACAGTTAAAAAACAAACAAAAACAAAAAAAAGCAAACAAAAAAACCCCAAACAAAACACCCCACCAACTATTGTATGTAGCAGATCTCACCATTAGTATGATTATTATGTGTGTATATGTGTGAAGGAGGAGAGGACCGTGGGTTCAAACAGGGCTTGTGCGAGTGATGTCACGTTTTCTGTTGGGTGTGTGTATGTTGGGGGAGGGGTGGGGGGTGGGGGGTCGGATAGGGTCGGGGGATGGGGGGTGGGGGTGGGGGGGGCACTGCTCTTTGTCTTCTTTGGCCACAGAAATATGGACAGAGCGATTGCTGTCAAGCTTTCTGTTGGAGAGAGGGAACAGCCAACGGGAGAGAGAGAGAGAGAGAGAGAGAGGAGAGAGAGACAGAGGGAGAGAGAGAGAGATAACTGGGAAACTGAGGGTGAAGACGGGGCTGTTAAACAAACGCTGGAAGAAAAAGAAAAGAAGAAAAAAAAATGTAAAAGATATTCAAAGAAGTTTTATTACTCGTAAGCCGAAGAGGTCTGTTCTCCGAATGGTGCCTCCATTGTCTGAAAGAGTAGTTCCAGACGTACAACACGTGCGTGCTGACAAGCCATTCGGCAGAGACTGGTACGTGAAAACAGACGCGGGACAGAGAAAACCGAAACCCAACTAAACCCCTTTGATGCCAGCCAGAGTAAAAGAACTGAAACTTTTCACACACACACACACACACACACAAAAAAAAGAGAACAAAGAAGAAGAAAGAACAGAAATAATGAACGAAATAAGAACAAGAAAAAAAAAGAGAGAGAAAGAAAGTAAAGATAACCAGATAGAAGAAGAAACAGTCAAAGGCAGACAGGGAGAGCGAATCAAAGGAAAGAAGCAAATGGGTTAAAAGGAACTGAGTGAAAAGAACACTAAGAAATGCAAGAAAATTAGATACGTGCTTCCAACAAAAACATCCATCGTCCAGCTCCACTACCCCCCCCCCCCCCCCAACCCTCCGCCCCCCCCCCCCCCCCCAAAAAGGAACAACAAAAAACAACGTGGCCATGATAGTCGTGTAACAGACAGAACTTGAATATTTTATTGAGGGTAAAGGGATATGTCTCTTCTTTCTGTCCACTCTTATTTATTCTCTCTCTCTCTGCACACACACACACACACACACACACACACACACACAAACGCGTGCCCGCGCGTAAACAAACAGTGCTAGTTTGAGATGGTTCCCTGTCTTGCCATTTTAGATCGAAAAAAAAAACAACCAAACCCAAAGAACCCCAAACAATAATAGAAAACACATCTATAAACAAGAGAGGGAAGGCCTTCAAGACTCACTTGTGATACACTTTTAAAAAAATCCAAGCTTTTTATGTATAATTTCAAAATGTAATGTTTAAGATGAGAAAGAGCAGTTTAAAGAAATTAAGTCCCCTAGCATTAATTACAGAGTAATTTCCCTTTTTTACTATCTGCACCAAAACGTTTGCAAAATAAATAAAATTTCCATGCTTAGCAAAAGAAGTTCCTGTTTGAAAAAAAAAAAAAAAAAAAAAAAAAAAAAAAAAAAAGAAGATAATAATGACTGCTCTTGTTGTTGGGTCAGAATATCATATCAAAGTGCCAAGTTTAGAGAATACAAAAAATATAAATATGACAGTAAATGCAGTTTGCATATAATTAGGCTTCATTTTTAAATTTTTTTGTGCCCATCCCAGAGTGCAATATTGTTTTAAACAAGATGAATGGAAAGAACTGAAATTATCCTATTTTTATGCCTAATTTGGTGTCCACTGACAAAGTATTTGCAGAGAAAATGTCAATGTTAAAGTTTACCACGGACACACACACACAGACAACCGAACACCGGGTTAAAACATAGACTCACTTTGTTTACACAAGTGAGTCAAAAATGGTGATACTTCCTTTCTCTGTGAGTATAAATGCTTTGCAAGGCAGAAGATAAGTAACAGATTCTGGTCTCTCTCTCTCTCTCTCTCTCTCTCTCTCTCTCTCTCACACACACACACACACACACACACACACACGTATTTGCCACTCGTTATCAATGAATCAGTGTTGCCGAGGCAAACTCCGGCCCTGGGTGTCTGCACGCCCCTCTCAAACTTATTGGTTTGAGAAATGTACGTTGTTTTCGTCAGTCTTCCATGTGAAATGCGTCACTCTGTGCACGGTTTTTCGCCCCGTCGTGCAGCTTGCTATGGGTTAAATCGGAGATTAGAAAAGAGAGATAAACCACTTGCAGAAACTGCTGAAGCCAGGCAGCCTGCGCCGCGAGACGCATTCATTATTCATGAGCTGCCTTTGCCCCGCCCAAACTAAGGGAAAGCGTCAGTCGAACGCAGTCTCCTGAGTGATTTTATAATTTGGATTACACCTTTTTTCCCTTTTCTGTTTGCTTCATCCCACGCAGATGTCAAACTCAATTTTGTTGTGAATAACATTCCTAAATATTTATATGTATTGGTTACTTTTATTTCCCTATCACCACAGCACCATTTTTCACGAGTCGAAAGATGACCTCCATTGCGGAAAACTATAATATTGGTCTTATCGAGATTCACTGTTTGTTGTAGTCTGTCTGTTTCTTGCTTAAGGGCATTTAATTGATTTTGTAACCCTATGGGTGTGTCAGACAAGAGAACAACATCATCAGCAAATAGCATTAAGAGCAAATCTGTTGCGCCAGGTATCATTTGTATTCCATGTCTCCCCTTCTTTGATAACTCCACTGCCAATTCACCGATGAAAAAGGAAAACAGCTGTGAGCTTAGCATACAACCTTGTTTAACCCCTCTTAGACACTGAAAAAAGTCTGAATAAATACCTTTGTCACGAACACATACAAGTACAGAATCGTAGATGCTTTTAACAGCCATGTAAAACTCCCGAGAGAGAGAGAGACAGAGACAGAGACTTAGAGAGAGAGAAAGAGCACAATACAACGGTCTGCTCGGGCAACATGAAGCGTTCGTATATATATGAATTATATATATGATTATGTACATATAGATAGATTTAGATTTACATACTGATAGATCTATATGAAATCATGTATGTATGTATTCATGTATGTATGTATGTATGTATGTATAGACAGATGTTAGAAGAGAGACAGAGCTGAATATGTGTTTTATGTTTTGATATATATATATATATATATATATATATATATATATTTGTTGAAGAAATGGTGATGTAAACCAGAAAGTGTGAAGAAAAAGTAGCGTTACGAAAACGCAGTTCAATAATTTACAACTGTCTCTCTCATGTGCAACATTGCGCTGGGGGGGCCAGGAGGGGGAGGGGGGGGGGGAGTTGGTGGTGGGGGGGAGCTGCTTTATTTTCTTTTTATATTATCTACATTCAAGCAGATGCAAACGTGCTAAAAACCAAGCAAAAATGAATCGGTTTTCATTGTATACAGCGAATCTTACTACACGTGGGAAATTCCAGGCATAACTTAACTTTCGCTTTACTGCAGCTGAACCGTCAGAACCGACTAGTTTCCTTCGGGTGGGGAAGGAGAGGGTGATTTACCCCCACCCTTCCGCACTGCGTGTGTGCCTCAAAACGGCTTCAACACTGTTATAGACAGTAAGAAGGGGCCTGCCGCGAGTGGTTTATCTCTCTTTTCTAATCTCCGGTTAAATCCCCGCGGTGATCACAACAACTGCTTGCTGCACACGTGCGGCACGTGCGGTACATTCATGGGCGACAAAAAGCTCTGTGGGAATCTGCAGCTTCAACCATTTCAGCTGGAAGGAAGCTTTCAGGGAGAATAAGAATAACTTTATTATCTCCAACTGGAGAAATTTGGTCAGGTGCATTATCACAACATAGACAAGTAAACAACATGGGGACCATAACTGTACAAGTCAACAACAGCTTTTACGAATATTACGAAGATACAAATGTAAAAAAAATATCACATACATCGTTTCATACATACATCCACACACTGCAGGTAATAACTAGTATTCTTAATGTAAAAACAGAAAGAATTAAGAAACATTATTTGAATATAATTATAAACATAGCCTACTATACTGCACATTGATTATAATAGACAAATAAGATAAGAATAAAGATGAACTGCGGAAAACCACAACCAGATAATCAGCACCCTCCCCCCCCCCCACCCACCCCACACACGCGGATTACTTGATTAAACAAGAGTAATAAAAGCATTTCACATATTCGCTTTTAAAAACATTGCAATTAATTATTACATCATAATTATTAAACAGAAATATATTTAGAATATGAACGTTAGCATTAGACATATTCCACTGTACATTCATCCTGCATATTGCACATTATTCTTCCTACATATTGCACATTCATTATAACCAATTGTCACGTTTTTAAGCCCAGTAAACACACACACACACACACACACACACACACACACACACTCACACACGCACACACACACCACAACTAGAACAAGGTACAGCCTATCATGCACGGACTTTCACACGTCTCACATGAGAGTGCGCGCGCACACACACACACAGTTCTCAAGAATTTAAAAGGTGGATTGAATGTGGAATAAAAGTCTTCAGAGCTCTGGATTTCAGCTTAAAAGTTCTGTAGCGTTGTCCTGAATGTCGTTCCACGTTCGGTGTGCAGTGCTAACAAAAAAAAACTGCAGGAAAACCTGAGACCCATAGTCCTAAAACAGACACAGACAAAGGCAAAGAGACAGACAAACACAAACACACACACACTGATCAGTGGAAGAAGCTCTCAGTTTGTCGCAGCACAGCCGCTGCGAACTGAACCGAACTGAAGAAAGGAAGCTTGTTGTGAATTAGTGTCGTGTCGTGCTGTGCAGTGCCGTGCTTTGCTGTGCCGTGCCGTGCCGTGCCGTGCCGTAGCCTACCATGCCGCTTGCTTCATGCAGCTGCGAGTCAAACGGAGATGCTGCTGCCGCCGCATAGCACCTGTAGCTGACTGAGAGTGTGGTGGATACGTACGTTGGGGCAAACAGCAGCAGTAGCAGCAGCAGCAGCAGCAGTAACAGCAGCAGCAGCAGCGGCAGCAGAAGGCAACAAACCAACGACTCGCGAGACACCTATCTTCCCTTCCCCCTCCTGTGGGGGAAAAGCGTGAGCGCTCCGCGTTCTGACTGACGAGTGTCAACCACGTAGCTGTGCACACCACAAACACCACCACCGCCACCACTACTACCATCACCACGACCCGAGATCTCTGAAAATCACTGCGCCGCTTTCTCTGCAGTCGAGCTGAAGTCTTATCCGAAGGTCTTGGCAGCTGCTACGTTTGTGCCAAAGGCACACCCACAACAGAAGACAAACAGTTTGTTTGGGTTTTTTTGAAACCCCGTACTTAACATCTGTTTGATTCCCGGCAACGACAGAGGTTTGAATGGCTCTCTGCAGCCAAACCATCTCCGTGCTGTTCTTTCGTCGCATGAAGAGGCAGGAGGAAGTGAGTGTGCTTGTGTGACTAGGTGTACAGCGCAGGAGACGATTCGAGCTGCAGGCGTTATAACTGAACACAACGTGCAGAGAGAGAGAGAGAGAGAGAGAGAGAGAGAGAGAGAGGGAGGAAGAGAAAGAGAGAGAGGGAGAGACAGAGGGAGACCAGCGGTACTTGACTAGACGCTCAGGGCGAGGATTGTTGTCGTCAAGTGTCGGGTGTTGGCTAAAGGGTCGTCTTGTGTGTTGTTCGGGCTGTGGCGTCTTCTGTAATTCTTGCCGCTCAAAATTCCTGCTGCTCTTCTCTCCCGTTTTGTGTGAGTGGGGTACGTCGTTGTCGTTGTCGTCATCATCGTCGTCGTCGTCGTCGTCGTTGGGAGTGTGGTGTGGTGAGGTGTGGTGTAGTGTGGTGTGGTGCGGCGGTCTTCTTGAACAAAGGTGAGAGGTCTTTGAGATGGATGTGTATCTCTCTCTCTCTCTCTCTCTCTCTCGCTCTCTCCATTCGCTGGCTGAGTCTTCCTTCCCACATCTCTTTCTCACTCTTCGCGCGCGCGTGTATCTGTATCTGTGTGTCTGTGTTTCTGACTGCCTGTCATCCTGTCAGTTGTCTCACTGTCCTAAAAAATACATTTTGTTTCTCTCTTCCTGTCTCCGTCTGTCTGCCTCCCAATTGTCTTGTCACATTACCCTGTCTTTGTCTGTCTGTCTGCCTCCCAATTGTCTTGTCACATTACCCTAACTGTGTCTGTCTGCCTCCCAATTGTCTTGTCACATTACCCTGTGTCTGTCTGCCTCCCAATTGTCTTGTCACATTACCCTAACTGTGTCTGTCTGCCTCCCAATTGTCTTGTCACATTACCATAACTGTGTCTGTCTGCCTCCCAATTGTCTTGTCACATTACCCTAACTGTGTCTGTCTGTCTGCCTCCCAATTGTCTTGTCACATTACCCTAACTGTGTCTGTCTGCCTCCCAATTGTCTTGTCACATTACCCTAACTGTGTCTGTCTGCCTCTCAATTGTCTTGTCACATTAACCTAACTGTGTCTGTCTGCCTATTGTCTTGTCACATTACCCTAACTGTGTCTGTCTGCCTCTCAATTGTCTTGTCTCATTACCCTAACTGTGTCTGTCTGCCTCTATATTGTCTTGTCACGTTACCCTAACTGTGTGTCTGCCTCCCAATTGTCTTGTCACATTACCCTGTGTCTGTCTGCCTCCCAATTGTCTTGTCACATTACCCTAACTGTGTCTGTCTGCCTCCCAATTGTCTTGTCACATTACCCTAACTGTGTCTGTCTGCCTCCCAATTGTCTTGTCACATTACCCCAACTGTGTCTGTCTGTCTGCCTCCCAATTGTCTTGTCACATTACCCTAACTGTGTCTGTCTGCCTCCAAATTGTCTTGTCACATTACCCTAACTGTGTCTGTCTGCCTTCAAATTTTCTTGTCACATTACCCTAATTGTCATTGTCTGTCTGTCTGCCTCCCAATTGTCTTGTCTCATTACCCTAACTGTCTCTGCCTGTCTGCCTCTCAATTGTCTTGTCTCATTATCCTAACTCTGTCTGCCTCTAAATTGTTTTGTCTCATTACCCTATCACTGTGTCTGCCTCCCAATTCTTTTGTCTCTTACCCTAACTTTGTCTCTGTCTGTCTGCCTCCCAGTTGTTTTGTCTCTTTCCCTGACTTTGTCTCTGTCTCTCTGCCTCTAAATTGTTTTGTCTCATTACCCTGTCTGTCTGCCTCTAAATTGTTTTGTCTCATTACCCTAACTCTGTCTGTCTGCCTCTAAATTGTTTTGTCTCATTACCCTCACTCTGTCTGTCTGCCTCCGAATTATTTTGTCTTTTACCCTAACTTTGTCTCTGTCTGTCTGCCTCTTAATTGTTTTGTCTCATTACCCTCACTCTGTCTGTCTCTTAATTGTCTTGCATCATTACCCTAACTCTGTCTGTCTGCCTCTCAATTGTCTTGCATCATTACCCTAACTGTCTGTCTCTCAATTGTCTTGCATCATTACCCTAACTTTCTGTCTCTCAATTGTCTTGCATCATTACCCTAACTCTGTCTGTGTCTCAGTTGTAGTGTCTCATCACCCCTAACTGAAAACTTTCGTGTTGTTTCTGTCTCTTTCCGTCTCTGTCTTTCGTCGCTTGTCCTGTCTTGGTATTTCTCTCCAAACTGGGAGGTCGTTCTCACTGTTATTATTGTCACAGTTACTCTTCTTTTCGTGATACGCCGCGACGTAGCTGTGTTGTGTGTGTGCATGTGTGTGTGCATGTGTGTGTGTGTGTTATGTGTGTGTGTGCGTGTCGTTGTGCGTGTGTCTGGACGTGTGCGTATGCGTGTTTGTGTGCGTGTGTGTATGTATGTGTGTGTGTGCGTGCGTGTGTGTATGTGTGTGTGTGTGTGTGTGTGTGTGTGTGTGTGTGTGTGTGTGTGTATGTGTGTGTGTGTGTGCGTCAGAGAGATTAACATTCTATTCTCATTTAGGCCCAAGCCCTTTGTGCTTAATGTTAGCACAGATCGCCTGACCTTCTTGTTCAATGACGCTAGCACTACGTATTTGTTACTGTTCGTCTTATTCTTCTCATTCTTATTATTAGTAATGTCATTGTCATTAATGTTATGTTGTTGTATTCACTGCAACAGAGAGAGAGAGAGAGAGAGAGAGAGAGAGAAATCGAAATCGAAATCGAAATCGAAATGGACATGGACACCTTTTTTAATTGAGGGAAAGGAATAAGCACTTGCTGGTCTTTATATATATATATATATATATATATATATATATATATATATATATATATATATCCTACCCTCGTAAAGATAATCTATTAACTAGTCATGGGAATGCAACCGCCCCCCTCTCCCCTCTTACCACCCTTCCCCTCCTCCCCTCTCCTCCCAACACAAAAACAACAACAACAACAACAACAACAACAAAAAGAGAGAGAGAGAAAGAGACAGACAGAGAGACAGAGAGAGACAGATACAGAGACGGAGACGGAGACACAGAGAAACATAGAAAGACAGAGAGAGAATGACAGTGACAGAGTGTTTTTGCATTGTCCGTTCAGCATTACAAAACCCTTCAGACAAAGAGAGCAAGAAAGAAGAAATCCCACTTGAGAACGCAGTTCAGGTAAAATGCATGATCACTTGAACTACACACAGACACACACAGACACACACACACACACACACACACACACACACACACACACACACACACACACACACACACACACGCACGCACGCACACACACACATCTAATATCAAACTTGAGTGGAAAGACGTAAAAACTGAAGACAACTCAAGATTCATTCAATCTGGTGCGAATTGTTGTTTTTATTCAATATGGGATTTGACTCCACATGAAGGGGTGATACATACAAACATTTCAGAGAAATGTTTAAAAAGACATAAATGTAAGATGAATTCAAAATCAGCAGCAAGCCACCCTCTCCCCTCCCCCCCCCAACCCCCACACATAATAAAAACAGCAACCAACTGCATTTTGTATTTTACAATTTGGTGTGTGTCCATCGAGAGATCGATGATGACCATCGTTGTCATCCAGCTGGGGGATGGGGGGAGGGTGGTGGTGGGGTGGGGGGGAGGATGCTCATGA
>NC_134895.1:45345588-45348088 GCF_041734735.1 Babylonia areolata | reverse complement strand
CGTTCGTAGGGAGAGAGTTAAGCGGCCTTTCAGTTTGAATCAGTCGTGATGACAGCATATGGACCATGACAGCTTGGCTTCATGCATAATTCATCACATAGCTGGTCGTCGGTCGGTGAACTGGAAAGAAAAGAAAGTAAAAGAAAAGAAACCACCAAAAGCAAAACGAAACACACAACATGCAACAAAAAACCACTTTTGTGTTAAGAGACAACGTCCGCTTTGATGCGTAAGTTGGTGTGTGTGTGTGTGTGTGTGTGTGTGTGTGTGTGTGTGTGTGTGTGTGTGTGTGTGTGTGTGTGACAGAGAGAACAAAAACAAGAACAAGAACAAATTTTATCCCTTAAGGCGGCCACCAGCCCATAGGAAAGGGTCTCTGGCAAAAAGAGTGTACATCTTTGGTATGCATATCATGTCAGTTGAGTAGTAACTTGAATAATCAAACCAAACTCTTCTTGATTAAGGTCAAATTACACATCTACAAACCGTTGTCTGTGACGAAGAGCATAGAGAAGATACATACTCAACTATCTTTTTTTTTTTTTCAATAGATCCATGTTTCAATATTTCAGTGTAATTTTGGGTAATACCCAATACTTGAGGCACACACATAAATGAAGTGGAATTGAAGTTGAGGGACCTACGCCACCTGGATCCTTTTGTTGGTAACACACCAGTTCGTGGTTTCACAAGACAGTCCCGGAACCATCTTATGCTCATGAATTCAAAATATTTTTCACATTCAAAATCACTTTTGAACAATTTGTAAGTATCATAAGTGTCCTCATTCATTATTGAACTGTTCCAGTCTTGGATGAAACTGTCTGTCAGTCTTTGTTTTAACAAGGAAATAAAGGCGGCTTCATGTCCATCACCTTGGTTGTACCAAGCATATCCCAAGCCCAACTGAAATAATGTATTTTTAACTCTCTCCATACGAACGGCGAAAGAGACGACGTTAACAGCGTTTCATCCCAATTACCATCATCAAAATATTGCAAGCGGAAGGCTCTTATACTGAAGAGGTGAATGTTGACAAAGAATACCACAGTTCTGACGACGGAAGCTAAAGGTTGGGTCATTCAGACACACACTGGACATCCGAGGGGTCTGTGTAGAGGAGAAGAGAGGACTGACCGTACTGAGTGAGTTAACCAAGGTTGCCCAGCATGTATTACATCTATCATCCAGATTTCTAAACATCAAATTGGCTTGCCGAAGTAATCTGTCCATGTCCATTTTCAAAATCTTTAACCAGTGTTTCATGCATCTGACAGTGCCCGTTAATAAATATAGAGGGTGTCGCCCAAACTCACCATAAACAAGTTTGTTTGGCACTTTCAAAGGGACCTTCAGAAAACGTTTACAAACAAAAGTATGTACCTTTTCAGTGGTATCTAACTTCTTCATACCCCACACTTCGGATGAATACAGGAGTACAGGTAAAACCTGAGTGTGAAAGGTTTTGAAGAAAGCATGGCTTTGATAATATCATTTAGATTAATGATATTCTTAATACCGTCAGTACTTGCCCTCTTTCCCTTTATCGCTGAAGCTTCCACACCCCTTGCCCACCTCATCTTAGCCATGAAAACAGGTGAGAGAGAGAGAGAGAGAGGGGGGGAGTACTCACACACACACACACACACACACACACACACACACACACACACACACACACACTCACACACACACACACACACACACACACACACACACACACGTATATGTTTCCCTCTCATTCGCTGTCTGTGTCTGTCTGTTCCCCCCCCCTCTCTCTCTCTTCCTTTCTCTGTTTCCCTCTCTTTCTCTGTCTCTCTCTCTCTCTCTCTTCTCCCCCTGCTCGGAAGCTGAAACTGGATGACTGACTCTCTCTGTGTCTTTCTCTCTGTCTCTGTGTCTGTCTGTCTGTCTCTCTCTCTCTTCGCCCCCTGCTCGGAAGCTGAAACTGGATGACTGACTCTCTCTGTGTCTCTTTCTGTCTGTCTGTCTGTCTGTCTCTCTCTCTTATCCCCCTGCTCGGAAGCTGAAACTGGATGACTGACTCTCTCTCTGTCTCTGTCCCTGTGTCTGTCTGTCTGTCTCTCTCTCTCTTCGCCCCCTGCTCGGAAACTGAAACTGGATGCCTGATTCCCCAGAGGAGAAGAGATTTAAAAAAAATAAAAATTTTTTTAAAGGAAACGAAGTGGAAAAAAACAAACAACACCCAACAACCCAGATCAATACGATATTCCATCCATAGCGATACGCGAGAAGGAGGCGGGGAAGGCATGAGCGCTCGTGTCATGGCAAGACGCGATGTTTCGGAAAGGTTGCCATGGAGCCGGCCGACCGTTGTGGCCCCAGCGACAGGAGTAAATGGGAGGAGGGGGGAGGAGGAATGAATACATAAATAGATAGATAAATAAATCGCGCAATTGTTTCGCTCTGTCCTGTCGTTCGTTCGTTCAGGTGTGGGACAGCTGGACACTTTGTTGTTGTTGTTGTAGTTGTTGTTGTT
>NC_134895.1:45330588-45340588 GCF_041734735.1 Babylonia areolata | reverse complement strand
TGTCTGTGTATGATTTTCGATTCATGTTCGTATCTTTTTATGTACTACCCCCACGCCCCCCCTCCCAGCCCCCAATATTCCTTGTGACCCCGGTACACCTGGTAATAAAGACATAATCTATTCTATTCTATATGTTTTTGATGTCAGAATAGAGAATTGTGAATAAAAACGTCTGAAAAAAAAGAAGAAGAAAAAAAGAGGGTGTTTGTTCAGCTTGGCTGATTCACAGATTGACTAAAGCTTACAGCTGGCCCAACAGAAACAGTATCAGTATCAGAAGCTCAAGGAGGCGTCACTGCGTTCGGACAAATCCATGTACGCTGCACCACATCTGTCAAGGAGATGCCTGACCAGCAGCGTAACCCAACGCGCTTAGTCAGGCCTTGAGAAAAAAGAAAGAAAAAAAAGAAAGAAAAAAAGTAAAGAAAATAATTAAAGAAGTAAATGAATATTTAGATATGAAGAAAACATACTACTACTACTACTACTACTACTACTACTACTACTACTAGTAGTAGTAGTAGTACTCCAAAATAAATAAAGATAGAATAAATTTAAAAAATGATTATAAATAAACAAATAAGCAAATAAATGTAAAACACACAGACACAGACACACACACACACCACACGCATAACAGATATGCAACAAACATACAGTTTCACAAATATAAAGCACAAACAAATACACATAAACGTACACGAGCCCCCACACACACAAACACACACACACACACACACACACACACCATTAAAGTGGAAAGATGTACAATTGAAGGCACACATAGTGACATACTATGACACACGTATAAACTCAGATAAGCGTATCACATTCACACACAGAAGTTACTCCCAACGACTTCTATTCCGGTCTGATCCACACACTAACTGCGCGGGGGGCAACAGGAAAGTGAAAGCCGTATGATCAATGGTTTCTCCATTGAAATGGGAATTCATTTACGGCTTAGTCTTTCGTGAAGACGGGCGCAACAGCCAAGTGGTTAAAGCGTTGGGACTTTCAATCTGGGGGTCCCGTGTTCGAATCTCGGAAACGGCGCCTGGTGGGTAAAGGGTGGAGATTTTTTCCGACCCCCCAGGTCAACCTGTGTGCAGACTTGCTAGTGCCTGAATCCCCTTCGTTTACGGGGGTGTGCATGCTGAGTGTGTTCTTGTTTCCATAAACCACCTAACGCTGACATGGATTACAGGATCGATCTTTAACGTCCGCATTTGATCTGCGTGCGTATACACATCATACCACAGCACAGCACAGCACAGCACAGCACAACACAGCACAGCACAACACACCGCCACACCACAGCACAACACGCCACAGCACAGCACACCACACCACAGCACAACACAGCACAACACAGCACAACACAGCACAACACAGCATACCACACTACAGCACAGCACACCACACCACACTACAGCACAGCACACCACAGCACACCACAGCACAACACAGCACACCACAGCAGAGCACAACACAGCACAACACACTACAGCACAACACACTACAGCACAGCACAGCACAGCACACCACAGCACAACACACCACAGCACAACACACCACAGCACACCACAGCACAACACAGCACACCACACTACAGCACGGCACAGCACACCACAGCACAGCACAGCGCAACACAGCACACCACACTATAGCACAGCACAGCACAGCATAGCACACTACAGCACAGCACAGCACAGTACAGCACACCACACTACAGCACACCACAGCACAGCACAACACAGCACCACACCTCACCACAGGACACCACATCACAGCACACTACAGCACAGCACAGCACAGCACCACACCTCACCACAGGACACCACATCACAGCACACTACAGCACAGCACAGCACAGCACCACACCTCACCACAGGACACCACATCACAGCACACTACAGCACAGCACAGCACAGCACCACACCTCACCACAGGACACCACATCACAGCACACTACAGCACAGCACAGCACCACACCTCACCACACCACAGGACACCACAGCACACCACACTACAGCACAGCACACCACACCACACTACAGCACAGCACAGCACCACACCTCACCACACCACAGGACACCACAGCACAACACAGCACAGCACACTACAGCACTGCACACCACAGCACAGCACATCACAGCACACCACAGCACACCACACCACAGCACACCACACCACAGCACAACACGCCACACCACACCACAGCACACCACACTACAGCACACTACAGCACAACACACCACACCACACCACAGCACAGCACACTACAGCACAACACACCACAGCACACCACACTACAGCATAACACACCACAGCACAGCACACCACAGCACAATACAGCACAGCACAGCACACCACAGCACAGCACACCACAGCTTTACAGTTGGGCCGACAGCAAAATGAAAGCTGTACAATCAAAGGTTTCTCCACTGCAGTGGGCATTCCCTCACAGCTCAGTCTTGCCATGAAGGACTATGAGTCTTGCCATGAAGGACTGTGATTCTCAGAATAGGAGGAAAGACTGCGCTGGCTTTAAATGCTGCAGCTTGATGGCTTGGGGACCATCCCAACGCCGACTGTCCAGAAACCACCCTCTTGGCCGAGAGAGTGGGGATGTAACTAGGTGGTGATAGTAGTAGTAGTAGTAGTAGCAGCAGTAGCAGTAGTAGCAGTAGTAGTAGTAGTAGCAGCAGCAGCAGCAACAGCAGTAGTAGTAGTAGTAGTAGCAGCAAAATGCAGGTGTGTAGATGGAGGCTTCTGTCGATGGTACTCGCATATGTAATACGGGAAGAAGCTTCCAGTCCCTAGCTGTTGCGGATGGTCAGCACACTGATGTGATCTCTTCGCTATTCTGCATGCGTGCATGATTATTCATACGAAGGGATGCGTGTGCTGTGGAACGAAGATGTATCGTATAGGCTGTTCGGAGAGGGCCGGGGGTCGGTGGCAGGGGATGGGGGAGAGAGGGGGGAGGGGGGGTGCTGGGGGTTGGGGGAGTCTTAGACAAGGGGCTCAAACCGCAACCCATCAACACATCCCGAAACTTGAGGGAACTGTGGATGACTGTGCTCAGCATCAGCTGCAGCATCACCCCCACCCCCCCTCTTTGATCCCGACCACACAGACTGAAGGACAGAAATAGCTTGGTGCATTCCCGGTGTAACAGCCTCAAAGTACCTCCCCCACCCCCACCCCACCCCTCCGAACTCAGCACTGCTAAGTTTTACCACTGAGCAACAAGCCTCGAAAAACCCCACTATCATTTTACTTTCTTGTTCATATGTCCCTAACACTAACAGTCTCTTCCATCCCCTTCCCTCACTCCTGCCCTCTCACCCCCTGCCCACCTTCCCTCACCCTTCCCTTTCAGAACCCTTTATATCCCTCATGCATTCACACTGACAGTTCTACTCACCCTGCTTTGTTTTGTGTCCTTTCCTGTGACTTCTCATCGCTTTCCTTTCCTGAACTGTACTCTCTCTCCCTCTTTGTCTGCACCTTTCTGTCTGTCACTCACTCATTTCATTTGCATGAAGAAGAGCTTGTGGCTCGATACGTCGCCTCTTCTATCCCAAGTAAGTCGACTTTTATACCAAGATTTTTTTAGTCTACAACCCCCGAGGTCATTTGTGGCGAGTCATAATCGACCCGTCTGGAAATTACCCCCCCCCCCCCCGTTTCTACTGCGCGTTTGCACGAGCTGTTGAAACATGAATTTGTATTAAATTGTATTTCTTTTTATCACAACAGATTTCTCTGTGTGAAATTCGGGCTGCTCTCCGCGAGGGAGACTACAGCGCCACTCATTTTTTTGTTTTTTTTCCCCTGCGTGTAATTTTATTTGTTTTTCCTATGGAAGTGGATTTTTCTACAGAATTTTGCCAGGAACAACCCTTTTGTTGCCGTGGGTTCTTTTACGTGTGCTAAGTGCATGCTGCACACGGGACCTCGGTTTATCGTCTCATCCGAATGACTAGCCTCCAGACCACCACTCAAGGTCCAGTGGAGGGGAGGAAAAAATATCGGCGGCTGAGCTATGATTCGAACCAGCGCGCTCAGATTCTCTCGCTTCCTAGGCGGACGCGTTACGTCACGTCTAGGCCATCACTTCACATGAGGGTCGTTCTGGCCTCTAGCCTTTACTCACACCCATCCTACTTGACGGAAGCAAACGTTGGATTCGGGTGAGTACTTCTTTGACAGCCTCTGTGAATCTGACAGGGCCAAGTTTACCTCCGCCGGTCATTTTAAACCAGCCAGCAATGACCCTCTGTATCTATAACGAGAAGGGGAAGAGAGGGGAGGGTAAAACCCTACTAGGTGCGAAAGGAGGGGTGGGGGGCAGTTCTGATTCGTTCGAGTTTACCCCCCCCCCCCACCTCACCAAGAAGTGGGGGTAAGGTCATTTCAGGCTAGTCTACGTAAATTCTTGGGTTGATCTGGGCACACACACACACACACACACACACACACACAGAGAACGCAGGAAGTTTAATGCGAAGGCCACCAGCCTGTCCACATGAGAACACGTACACATAAAGTTATCGATCTGAAAAAAAAAAATGAAGGAAAAACCAGATTCAACAGAACTTAAAAATAATTGCTCTGCCACCACGCAGACTGATTTTTACATTTTAAATTAAACTTCACATCAGTAACACAAACACACACACACACACACACACACACACACACACACACACACACACACACACACACAGAACGCAAGAATTTTAATGTAAGGTCACCGACCTGCATACATTTTGGGAGAGAGAGAGAGAGAGAAACAAAAACAGAAATGCTGGCCAATGTTTTGAAACACTTGTACATTCCAAATCCAAACGGAACACAGAACAGAAATGGTACGTAAAACTACCACAGAGCTTCTTTTCTGCAAATGCAAGATATGCCCCAGGTGTAACTTCCAACAGAGGAACAGGCACTGACGAACAAGCTTGCTACACCGCGCAAACAGAACAGAAAATCTCCCCGTGTCCCCACCTCCCCACACACCCCTTTGCAGTCAACAGGATGCAGGATCCGGTGCCAACATTCCCCCTCCTCCTCCTCCTCCTCCTACCCCTCAACCATCCCCCTGACCTCCCTACCCACGTGCCCTTTGCTCCCACCTGCCAGGTTAATTGAATTTGGCGGTGCCGGAGTGCCGGTCACCGGGTGCCAGACATGCAGGTACAGACAGGTAGACTGTTCAGAGATCCTGGGTGGTGGGGTGGATGGATGGATGGACGGATGGGTTGTTGGACTGGTTGGACGGTTGGTGCGCGCCGAGGGTTTTTTTTTCTCTCTGATTTGAGAAGGGATTGCAGGTAGTGGTATTTACAATTCTGGTTTAGATTAACAACAACAAAAAGTCTCCATTTTTGTTTTGGGTGGATGAAATGGGATAGGTGCCCTTTTCCGGTTGCTAAATGACCTCCTTGATACACACAGACAGAAAAGAAGTGATAAAAAAGAATTGTTACACCAAAAACAACACTACCACCACCAACAACAACAGCAGTAGCAGCAGCAACAACAACAGACACAAAAATATCTGTGCTAACCCGTTCAGTCTCGTTTATTCTATCAAATAATGACCGACGTCGTATTCTTAAAACACTATTCACCCCATGAAAGAGCTCTGGAAAATCTATTTTGGAATGGATGGGAAAACTAGCACAACAGCAACCCCAGATATGCTAGATACTGATGGAACCAAGCTAAAGACAAATGAAGAAAAAGGATCTGCTGTGCTAAAACGGTTCATACAACAGAGTGATAAAAAAAAAACTTAGATGAAAAAAAGAAATATGTGGAGGAATTAAACCAACAGCTTATGCACACTGGACCTGATGATGATATCATAATAGACGATCTGAACGAAACAATAGCAAAATGCTAGAAAGATACTGCTCCTGGCCCAGACGAAGTTCGCTACTTGAATATCAACGAGCAATGGGGAGAAGACAAGTCAACTTTTCAGTCCATATCAAAACATTTTCCACAATGGACATGTTCCGGAGGATTACACACACAGCTTCTTAACTCACTCAGTACGGCCAGTCCTCTCTTCTCCTCTACACAGACCCCTAGGATGTCCAGTGGGTGTCTGAATGACCCAACCATTAGCTTCCGTCGTCTGAACTGTGGTATTCTTTGTCAACATTCACCTCTTCAGTATAAGAGCCTTCCGCTTGCAATATTTTGATGATGGTAATTGGGGTGAAACGCTGTTAAGGTCGTCTCTTTCGCCGTTCGAATGGAGAGAGTTAAAATTCAAAACCAGGGAAGGATCGTCTTCATGCAAGTGGCTACAGGATCCTTACTATGCAAAATATTGCTGGAAAGCTCACGGAATGCATAACAGCCAGGACACTCGCAAGGGATCTTGAACAGACTGAGGTACATTCTCCCTCCAAATCAATGTGAGTAGAGAACAGGTAAGTGAACATGGGAAAATGCAGCTGCTTTATCATATGAGGTATGTGAAGGATTTCAAATGAAAGAAGAAACATTGGTAGTGACAATGGACCTTGAAGATGCTTACAACAAAGTTCAATTTGCACACCTCATGGAGCTGCTACTAAAGTATGGAGTTAGTTTGATACCAACACGATGGATAGCAGCAGGAAAGAACCCTCGTCATACGTGTCGGAGACTGGATGTCTACACCTTCTAAACTATCCATGGGACTGCCACAAAGGTCTCTGCTCTCACCTGTCCTCTACAACGTCTACGCGAAAGGCTTTACAGACTTAAACAACAATGGAATAGCTCGGGTACTAACGCTTGCGGACGATGGCCTGGTCTTCAAAACTTCGAAAGATACTCAAGAAAGAACTACAGCCGTCCAGAAACAACTGAACAATATCGCCCAATGGTGCAAGGACACAGGGTCTTCCATCAATACAGATAAAACCCAAACGTTGTCATGCACTCTGAACAACTGCCAGCCACCATCGTCTCATTCGACGGAATTGAGATCGAGAAACCTGACTGTGTATGCTAACTACGAATACAGTTCGACAGGACGCTGTCCTTCAGAAAACACCGTGAAAGCACTGTTCTAAAATGCAAAAGGGTTTTTCGGTCTTTAGGCAATAATGACTATACAGTATCCTTCTCTTAATCTCTCTCTCTTCTATCCTCGTCTCTCTGTCTTTCTCCTCGCATCCTCTATATCTGTCTGTCAGTCTGTCTGTCTGTCTGTCAGTCTGTCTCTCTCTCTCTTTACACTGTCCGTCTCTTTCTGTTTCTTTCTCTTTTTCTCTTCACACTATCTCTCACCCCTCCATCAGCTCACACATCTCTCTTTCTCTCTCTGTCTGTCTCCCCTCTACCCACCTTTCTCTGTTTCTGTCTGCTTGCCCGCCTGTCTCTCTGTCTCCCCTCTACCCACCTTTCTCTGTCTCTCTGTCTCCCCTCTACCCACCTTTCTCTGTCTCTCTGTCTCCCCTCTACCCACCTTTCTCTGTCTCTCTCTCTCCCGTCTACCTACCTTTCTCTGTCTCTCTCTCTCCCCTCTACCCACCTTTCTCTGTCTCTCTCTCTCCCCTCTACCCACCTTTCTCTGTCTCTCTGTCTCCCCTCTACCCACCTTTCTCTGTCTCCCCTCTACCCACCTTTCTCTGTCTCTCTCTCTCCCGTCTACCTACCTTTCTCTGTCTCTCTGTCTCCCCTCTACCCACCTTTCTCTGTCTCTCTGTCTCCCCTCTACCCACCTTTCACTGTCTCTCTGTCTCCCCTCTACCCACCTTTCTCTGTCTCTCTGTCTCCCCTCTACCCACCTTTCTCTGTCTCCCCTCTACCCACCTTTCTCTGTCTCTCTGTCTCCCCTCTACCCACCTTTCTCTGTCTCTCTGTCTCCCCTCTACCCACCTTTCTCTGTCTCCCCTCTACCCACCTTTCTCTGTCTCTCTGTCTCCCCTCTACCCACCTTTCTCTGTCTCTCTGTCTCCCCTCTACCCACCTTTCTCTGTCTCTCTGTCTCCCCTCTACCCACCTTTCTCTGTCTCTCTCTGTCTCCCCTCTACCCACCTTTCTCTGTCTCTCTGTCTCCCCTCTACCCACCTTTCTCTGTCTCTCTGTCTCCCCTCTACCCACCTTTCTCTGTCTCTCTGTCTCCCCTCTACCCACCTTTCTCTGTCTCTCTGTCTCCCCTCTACCCATCTTTCACTGTCTCTCTGTCTCCCCTCTACCCACCTTTCTCTGTCTCTCTGTCTCCCCTCTACCCACCTTTCTCTGTCTCTCTGTCTCTGTTTCCTTTCGCTGCCCGTCTCTTTCTTTGTCTTTCTCTTTTTCTCTTCCCACAATCTCCCACCCCCTACCTCAACGCCTGTGTCTGTGTCTCTGTCTGTATCTCTCTCTGTCTTCTTCTTATGTCTCTGTTTCTCCCTTTCACACACCGACACACCCACACACACACACACACACACACACACACACACACACACACACACACACACACACACACTCTCTCTCTCTCTTTCACACACACACACACACGCGCGCACGCACACTCACACACGCACACACACACACACACGCACACGCACGCACTCTCTCTGTCTCTCTGTCTGTCTCTCTCTCTCTTCCTTCTCCCTACCTTTTTCTATGTATATGTTTCTCTGTCAATGTCTACCCGCCCGCATGCCTGCCTGTCTGTCTGTCGCTCTCTCTCTCTCTCTCTCTCTCTCTCGCTCGCTCTCCTCTCTCCCCCCCACTCTGTTTGTCACTCTGTCTCTGTCTGTCTCTCTGTCAGATTCTCTCTGTGCCTGATGCCAATCCCCACCCTCTCTCTCTCTCTCTCTCCCTCGTTCTCTCTCTCCCTCTCTCTCTCCCTCTTACATACACACACACTCTCTCGCCCACCCCACCCCGCTCTTCCCCACTTTCCCCCTCTTCCCCCTCTCCCCCACCCCCCTCACTCTTTCTCTATTCCGCTGTCTGAGCTCTGCCCTCCAGTCAGACGTACAGACTCCTCCATCATGTGGTGGTGGTGGTGGTGGTGGTGGTGCAGACTTTGAAACAAGCAAGGGGATTGTCGGCACTTCGGTGCCCTTCATTTGCATCACTTCTTGCCGCGACATCTGCTGTTTGTCTGCCACTTGCAGGGGGTGGGGGTGGGGTGGGGTGGGGGGGGGGGGGAGGACGGAGTGTGGGGGGGGGGGGGGGTGTAGGGGGGCTCTTCAGGTAGATTGAAAAGAATTGTGTTGAAACTGCGATATATATTTTTTTTAATAATTTTTTTTTCTTTTGCTTGGGGAAAAAAAAAAAAAGATTTGTTGCCAGTGAAACATGACTTGTTAACTTGTATTTGTTGGAAGATGGACAAGTTTCCATGCGTCATTTTACCCCGTGAACTCAAACTCCAGCGTACAAGGATGGTCGGTATGTGTGTGTGTGTGTGTGTGTGTGTGTGTGTGTGTGTGTGTGTGTGTGTGTGTGTAGTGTGTATGCGTGTCTGTGTGTGTCTGTGTTTGTGTGTGAGTCAGTGTGTGTGTGTGTGTGTGTGTGTGTGTGTGTGTGTGTGTGTGTGTGTGTGTGTGAGGAATGAGGAAAGGATGAGTGGTTTATTCGTTTAATTATAGATCATAACTTAAGGGTACATCAGAAAATATTTACACGTTGGAGATGAAGAAAGGAAAACATTAAGACAAATATCCCACTTTGTCCAGTGATGTATACCCAGATAAGTAGTACACAATACAGATAAACGGCACATACATATTTAACTGCACGACACAGACAAGACAAGACAAGACAAGACAACAGTATTTATTTTCAAGGATAAAAGATAAGCATTGGCGCGATTTTTTTTTTTAACATCCAGTCCCCGCTCTGAACAGGGTCTACACTAGTCAATTCTACATAAACTCATAGTCATGCGCAGAATGAGACAGACACTGACACTGACACTATTTTATTGTCCATTCAGCGTTGAGGTCCTTTAGACAATGGGGGTGAGGGGGGGGGGGGGGAT
>NC_134895.1:45315588-45318088 GCF_041734735.1 Babylonia areolata | reverse complement strand
ATGCGTGGTAAGTGTGTGTTTGTGTGTGTGTGTGTGTGTGTGTGTGTGTGTGTGTGTTGGGTGTGTGGGGGTGGGGGGGTGGGGGGGTGGGGGGGGGTGTCGGTGTGTGTGTGTGTGTGTGTGTGTGTGTGAAAGGGAGAAACAGAGACATAAGAAGAAGACAGAGAGAGATACAGACAGAGACACAGACACAGGCGAAGTTTTTGATAGTAATTTTTTTCTCTTTTTTTTATGCCATAGTGATAGGAGAATGGAATGGTTTGAGGGTAGACAAATATCCTTTTATTTTGTACTCCACTTTCTTTTACATCAATATTTCTTTTTATCTGTCTTCTGGTTTCTTCCTTCCTGCATCTGTAAACTCCGTCTCGAATGTTTTGGCTGGGAGCGAACCTCTTATGGATGTGGCCGTTATTTTTGTTTGTTTTTTTAAACCCTCGCTGTTCTGACAGAGAGTCACTCTGTAATTTCACACACACACACACACACACACACACACACACACACACACACACGTTTCCGAGAAGATGGACTGCCCCTTGTTAACGAGCACTGTCTCCTCACAAATGGATTTTCCCACAATCGATCAATAACGATGCGTTGTATTATTGTTGTTGTTGTTGTTGTTTGTATTTGATTGCGTTGCGTACTGTTGCTTTGCTTTGTGTTAGGCTTGCACAGTGTTAAGGAGGAAGGTTGAGGAATGGTTACTTAAGAAGCTAATACAGTGTCTATGAGGGCCTGGGTTCGATTCCCGATCTCGACGGGCGCAATAGCCGAGTGGTTAAAGCGTTGGACTGTCAATCTGAGGGTCCCGGGTTCGAATCACGTTGACGGCGCCTGGTGGGTGAAGGGTGGAGATTTTTACGATCTCCCAGGTCAACATATGTGCAGACCTGCTAGTGCCTGAACCCCCTTCGTGTGTATACGCAAGCAGAAGATCAAATATTCACGTTAAAGATCATGTAATCCATGTCAGCGTTCGGTGGGTTATGGAAACAAGAACGTACCCAGCATGCACCCCCCCCCGAAAACGGAGTATGGCTGCCTACATGGCGGGGTAAAAACGGTCATACACGTAAAAGCCCACTCGTGTGCATACGAGTGAACGTGGGAGTTGCAGCCCATGAACGCAGAAGAAGAAGACGAAGAAGATTCCAGATCTCGCCCCTTTCTCCTCCCAAGTTTGACTGGAAAATCAAAACGGAGCGTCCAGTCATTCGGATGAGACGATATATAAACCGAGGTCCCATGAGCAGCACGCGTTTTGCGCGTTGGAAAAGAACCCACGACAAAATAAATGTTGTCCTCTGGAAGGGAAGCCATAACAAAATAAAATGTTGTCCTCTGGTAAAATTCTGAAGAAGAAAATACACACTAATTATGTGCATGCATTAAAAGGCCTGACCAGCGCCTTGGGTTATGCCCAACAGTTATGGTGTAGCGTACATGGATTTGTCCGAACGCATTAACGCCTCCGTGACAAACTGAAACTTGAAACTGTATTGTATTGTATTGTATTGTATTAATTTGCATCGTGTTGTGTTTTGTGTCATTGTATTGTACTGTGTTGCATTACACAGTAACGTTTTGCAGTTGTTATTGCCCTAAGGAGCTAAATGGTTAAAGCCTGAACCGGACTATAAATGGCGGGCGATTTGAATCAAGCCAGTTTCTCACCAGAGTCTGACACTGTGACGTCGGTGAAGGTTTATTCAAAATAAAAGCCTAATAAAGCTACGGTTTGGCTTCATTTATGGCAGAGAGCGAGATTTGCCTAGCAGCTTCCAATCTAGACCTGAATTGACTTTGGAAAGTACAAAATGTGTCAGCTACACGTAATACAAAATTTGAATGCAGAGAAAAGGGGCGCAACCGAAACCTTGCTCTCGGGAGTTAAGACTTTAAGACAATGTGTCATGAACTGTGTTTTGTGGGTTTGCGTTGCCTTTTTTTCTATTTTCCTCTTCTTCTTTAAATTTTTTTTTTTATTAAGATGTGATATATTTTATTGACGCGGTTGAGCATTTATAATTTTTAGAGTTTTGCAGTCCTGATAATATGGTCCTGTGTGGTCGGCTGGACTGTAAGCGACAATCAAAAATAAACAATCTCAGTTCTTTATTCTGATACGCACGAACAGACACATGGCACCTCACAAGTCTGCGCAGACAGTATTGAACTTGCAAGACTGTAAAAAAAACAACAACAAAACAACACCCAACAACACAAAAAACAACAACATAAAAATCCGAAGAAAGAATCGCCACCTTTAATCCGGCAGGCGCCAAGATGCGAGGCACTGTGTTTTCCATCATTTCTCGAGAAGTCGAGTTAATAAACAGAAGCAGAGCAGCGCTTCGTTCTGGCACCTGAGTGAGAATTGGCACTAAGAGTAGAGAAAGCAGGTGCGAGCTAAGGAGTGAAAGAGAGAGAGAGAGAGAGAGACAGACAGACAGACAGACAGACAGACAGACAGAGAGAGAGGGGGGAGAGAGAG
>NC_134895.1:45310588-45313088 GCF_041734735.1 Babylonia areolata | reverse complement strand
TGATTGTCAGGTAATGAATGTCATCTCTCAGTACTACTGCCTTGATAACAGGAAATGATTGTCAGATAATGAATGTCATCTCTCATTTGTCTCTCACCCTGCCCCCTATCTTTGTCTTTCCCTGTCTCTGTCTGTCTGTCTGTCTGTCTCTCTCCGTCTATGTGTCTGTCTGTCTCTGTCTGTCTGTCTCTCTCTCTGTCTCTCTATTTCTCTCTCTCTCCTGGTTCTTCTGCAGATGATGTCGTGATTCTTTCACAACTCGCTTTTTACAGTAGACGTTCGAGATGCTGTTTACTTCATTTGTATTATTTTCAGTACTTGTTTGTTCCTTTCCGTTTTTATTTTCTGCATTATTATTGTTGTTACTTGTACCCCCATGTCATTAGGGCTGATAAGCTGTTGACATTAATTAAAGATATCTGGAGTTCTGAGTTCTCTCTGTCTCTCACTGTCCCTCTGTCTCTGTTCCTGGTACTGTCTCTGTCTGTCTCTGTCTCCCTCCCTCCCTCCCTCTCTCCTTTCTTGTGTGACGTACCCCACATCATTAACATCCGAGCTCTGAGTTCTCTCTGTCTCTCACGTGTCTCTCTTTCTCTATTCCTGACACTGTCTGTCTCTGTCTCTCTGTCTCTGTACCTGACACTGTCTCTCTGTCTCTATTCCTAACACTGTCTGTCTCTGTCTCTCTGTCTCTATACCTGACACTGTCTGTCTGTCTCTATTCTTGACACCGTCTCTCTCTGTCTCTGTCTCTCTCTCCCTCGATCCTTCCTTCCCACTGTCCCTCTTGTTCTGATAATAGATGGGCCCTCCTTACAAGTTACCCTACGCAATGTGCGACGTAACCCACATCATTAACATCCAAGCTCTGCGTTCTCTCTGTCTCTTACGTGTCTCTCTGTCTCTATTCCTGACACTGTCTCTCTCTGTCTCTTTCCTGACACTGTCTCTCTCTGTCTCTGTTCCTGACACTGTCTCTCTCTGTCTCTATTCCTGACACTGTCTCTCTCTGTCTCTCTGTCTCTATTCCTGACACTGTCTCTCTCTGTCTCTATACCTAAAAATTAGGTTAAAATGTATGTATGCAGCGTGTGTGTGTGTGTGTGTGTGTGTGTGTGTGTGTGTGTGTGTGTGTGTGTAGTCACATTTTGGTGTGTGTATGTAACATAGATATGATGTATTATGTTAACAAAAGCGTTTTTGTAAAGCACCTAGAGCAGATTTCTGGATAGTGTGCTATATAAGTATCCATTATTATTATTATTATTATACCTGACACTGTCTCTCTGTCTCTATTCTGTCTCTCTCTCTCTCTCGTTCCTTCCTTCCTTCCTTCCCACTGTCCCCCTCTTGTTCTAATAATAGATGGACCCTCCTTACAAGTTAACTACCTTATCCGATGTGCGATGTAGCCCACATCTGCAAGTCATGAAGTCAAGCCAGTAAACTGACAGTACACCATCAGCAGCGTAACCCCTTCTAACCCGGCTTCCCTAAATCAGTGCCGTCCACGCTCATCACCATAAGCGACACAGCAGGCATGAGAAGTAAAGTGCCATGGTTGAGGCTGGGAAGGTGATGAAGACGGAGGGGAGTGGGTGTTGACGGGCACAGTAGCCGAGTGGTTAAAGCGTTGGACTTTCGATTCTAAGGGTCCCGGGGGTTCGAATCTCGGTAACGGCGCCTGGTGGGTTTGGGTAAAGGGTGGAGATTTTTTTTTTCCCGATCTCATAATCTCCATAATAATATGCAGACCTGCTTGTGGTTAAAACCCTTTCGTGTGTATAGGCAAGCAGAAGATCAACATACGCACGTTAAAGATCCTGTGATCCATGTCAACGTTCGGTGGGTTATGGAAACAAGAACATACCCAGCACGCACCCCCCCACCCCCACCCCCATCCTCCAACCCCCGCATCCCCGAAATCGGAGTATGGCTGCCGAAATGACGGGGTAAAAACGGACATACAAGTCAAAGCCCACTCGTGTACATACGAGTGAACGTGGGAGTTGCAGCCCACGAACGAAGAAGAAGTATAGGAGTAAAGGGTCAGTGGTAAATGGGAAAGGGTTGGGAAACTGTGGTGGAGGCGGGGGAGTGTGTGTGTGTGTGTTTGTGTTTTTGTGTGTGTGTGTGTGTGTGTGTGTGTGTGTGTGAGAGAGAGAGAGAGAGAGTGAGTGGGGGGGATTGTATGGGGGTAAAGGGGTTAATGCTAGATAGAAAAAGGTTGAAAAGGTGGTGGAAACAGGAGGTGGAGGGGTGGGGGTGGGGAGAGGCTGGTTGGCGGTGGAGGAGAGCTTTTTATGGGGTAGGGGTTGATGGTGGGGTTGGGGGTGGTGGGGGGGGGGGGGAGGAATGCGAGACAGAAGAAAGAGAGTCATTGTTTGACACGGTTCCTGTCTATCAGATTCTGAAATTTGGTTTTCACATTCGCGTCCTCTAATTCTAACCAGATCCGTTGCAACCGGGATATTCTGAACACACCGACACACACACACAC
>NC_134895.1:45288088-45300588 GCF_041734735.1 Babylonia areolata | reverse complement strand
GGAGAGGGGGGGACTGGAGAGAGAGGGAAGGAAAGGAGAGAGAGTGTGATGGGAGAGGAGGGGGTAATGGAGAGAGGTGAAGGGAGGGAGGGGGGAAGGGACTGGAGAGAGAGGGAAGGGAGAGGGAAGAAAGAGAGAGACAGAGAGAAATGGTGGAAGGGGGTTGAGGGAGGGAGGAGAAGGAAGGAAGAGGGGGAGACAAAGGAGAGGGAGGGAAGGGAGGGGAAGGGAGAGAAAGGAGAGGAGGGAGAGGGAGGGGAGGGAGAGGAGTGAGAGAAAGGAGAGGGAGGAGAAGGGAGGGAAGGGAGAGGGAGGGAAGGGGGGGAACGGAGAGAAAGGAAAGGGAGGGAGGGTAGGGAGAGGGAGGGGAGGGAGAGGAGGGAGAGAAAGGAGATGGAGAGGAGGGAGAGAAAGGAGAAGGAGAGGAGGGAGAGGGAGGGGAGGGAGGGAAGGGAGGAGAAAGAGGGAGGGGAGGGAAGGGAGGGGAAGGGAGAGAAAGGAGAGGGAGAGGAGGGGAGGGAGGGAAGGGAGGGGAAGGGAGAGAAAGGAGAGGAAGGGAGAGGGAGGGGAAAGGGGAAGGGTGGGAGGGAGAAGGGACAAGGGGAACAGAGACAGTAGAAGAGAGTGGGTAAGGGAGGGAGGAGAGAGAGAAAAAGGAGGGAAGGGAGAGGGAAGGGAGAGGTGGTGAATACAAGGGAGAGGGAGTGAGAGAAACGGGAGAGGGAGGTAGGAAGGGAGAGGGAAGGGAGAGGAAGAGAAAGAAGGGAGGAAAGGGAGACAGTGGAAGGGAGTGGGTAAGGGAGGGAGGAGAGAGAAAGAGGGAGTGGAGAGGGAAGGGAGAGGAAGTGAATGCAAGAGAGGGAGGGGGAGAGGGAAGGGAGGGAGGGAAGGGAGAAGGGGAAGGGAGGTAAGAAGGCAGAGGGAAGGGAGAGGAAGTGAATGCAAGGGAGGGAGAGAGAGAGAGAGGGAAGGGAGGGGGAGAAGGGAGTGGGTAAGGGAGGGAGAAGAGAGAAAGAGGGAAGGGAGAGGGAAGGGAGAGGAAGTGAGGGGAGAGGGAGAGAAGGGGAGAGGGAGGTAAGAAGGGAGAGGGAAGGGAGAGGAAAATAAGGGAGGGAGGAGAGAGAAAGAGGGAAGGCAGAGGGAAGGGAGAGGAAGTAAATGCAATGTAGACAGAGAGAGAGAAAGGGGAGAGGGAGGTAGAAAGGGAAAGGGAAGGGAGAGGGGAGGGAGACAGAAGAAGGGAGTGGGTAAGGGAGGGATGAGAGAGAAAGAGGGAAGGGAGAGGGAAGGAGAGGAAGTGAATGCAAGAGAGGGAGGAGAGAGAGAAAGGGGAGAGGGAGGTAGAAAGGGAGAAGGGGAAGGGAGACAGGAGAAGGGAGTGGGTAAGGGAGGGAGAAGAGAGGGAGAGGGAAGGAGAGGAAGTGAATGCAAGAGAGGGAGGAGAGAGAGAAAGGGGAGAGGGAGGTAGAAAGGGAGAGGGGAGGGAGACAGCAGAAGGGAGTGGGTAAGGGAGGGATGAGAGAGAAAAGAGGGAAGGGAGAGGGAAGGAGAGGAAGTGAATGCAAGAGAGGGAGGAGAGAGAGAAAGGGGAGAGGGAGGTAGAAAGGGAAAGGGAAGGGAGAGGGGAGGGAGACAACAGAAGGGAGTGGGTAAGGGAGGGAGAAGAGAGAAAGAGGGAAGGGAGAGGGAAGGAGAGGAAGTGAATGCAAGAGAGGGAGGAGAGAGAGAAAGGGGAGAGGGAGGTAGGAATGGAGAGAGGAGGGAGAGGAAGAGAAGGGAGGGAGAGGGAGAGAGAAAGAGGGAAGGAGAGGAAGTGAATGCAAGGGAGAGGGAGAGAGAGAGAGGGAAGGGAGGGGGAGAAGAAAGGGAGAAGGGGAAGGGAGACAGGAGAAGGGAGTGGGTAAGGGAGGGAGAAGTGAGGGGAGAGGGAGGTAAGAAGGGAGAGGGAAGGGAGAGGAAAATAAGGGAGGGAGGAGAGAGAAAGAGGGAAGGCAGAGGGAAGGGAGAGGAAGTAAATGCAATGTAGACACAGAGAGAGAAAGGGGAGAGGGAGGTAGAAAGGGAAAGGGAAGGGAGAGGGGAGGGGAGGGAGACAGGAGAAGGGAGTGGGTAAGGGAGGGATGAGAGAGAAAAGAGGGAAGGGAGAGGGAAGGAGAGGAAGTGAATGCAAGAGAGGGAGGAGAGAGAGAAAGGGGAGAGAGGGAGGTAGGAATGGAGAGGGATGGGAGAGGAAGAGAAGGAAGGGAGAGGGAGAGAGAAAGAGGGAAGGAGAGGAAGTGAATGCAAGGGAGAGGGAGAGAGAGAGAGAAAGGGGAGAGGGAGGTAGGAAGGGAGAGGGAAGGGAGGGAGATAGGGAAGAAGGAAAGGTAGAGAGTTTGGGTAGAGGTGGGAAGGTGTGTGTGTGTGTGTGTGTGTGTGTGTGTGTGTGTGTGATGACGTCAGGGCGAAAGGGGGCGTGAAGAAGCAGACACGACTTCAGGGAGCAGATAGGAATCCTCCCGTTCAGCGCCTGTCGTTTTCTGGGCTGTATTGACGTCAGCGACTTTTTTTTTTCCATTTTTTCTTTCTTTCTTCTTGCTTTTTTGTGTTTCCCTTTTTTTTCTTTTTTTTTCTATAAGCCTAGAGAGAGACAGAGACAGAGACAGACACACAGACCGACAGAGAGACAAACTCAGACTCCGATGTTTTGCTCATTTGAGAGAGCCCTTAGCTCGATGGGTTTTTTTATGTTGTTATTTTTTAAAATTTATTCTATAAGCCGAGAGAGAGAGAGAGAGAGAGAGAGAGAGAGAGAGAGTGAGAGAGAGAGAGAGTGAGAGAGAGAGAGAGAGAGAGAGAGAGAGAGAGAGGGCAGGAGGGGGGGGGGGAGGCAGGCAGGCAGGCAGGCAGGCAGGCAGACTCCGGCTCTGATGTTTTGTTCATTTGAGGGCTTAGCCCGATTTTTTTCTATAAGCTGAGAGAGAACGAGACCGAGAGCGAGAGACAGACAGACAGACAGACAGACAGACGGATAGACAGACAGATAGACGGACTCGGACTCCAATGTTGTTTTGTTCATTCGGGTGAAAATGGAACGTAGCATAGTCGTATCATCAAAACACTGAACTCTGCACAAGACAAGCACCACAGCAGGTCCTTTGAAAACTTTCATTCGTAGAAATCAATTAAGACAACAGAGAGAGAGAGAAAGAAAGAAAGAGAGAGAGAGAGAGAGAGAGAGAGAGAGAGAGAGAGAGAGATTCAAAGAGAGATTCAAAGATTCAAAGATTCAAAAACTTTATTACTCAAGGATAAAGATTTTAGGCATTGCCTAGTCTTCCAATCTGTCCTTGTGACAACAAAAACAGTAACGATAAGACACAACAATAATAACAATAGTAAATACTACCACTACCACTACTACTACTACTACTACTACTACTACTACTAATTATAATACTAATCAACGGACCATCATCATCACAAAAAATATAATGAAGGGAACACTGTCACACACTCACACCCACCCAATCACACACATATGCACACACTCATCCCCAAACACACACACCCTTATGCATATACATATTTGCACATATACCCACATGCATGCAGAGAGAGAGAGAGGAGGGGGTAGGGGTGGGGAGCAGACAGACAGGCAGACAGACAGACAGATAGACCGAGAATTTCACCCACCCACTCCTCCCTCATGTATCCGGTCCCCCACCCCACCCCGCCCCCTAACTCACCATTCATCCCCACCCCTACCCCCCTCCTCTTCTAAACGATAATACTCAAATGTATAATGATGATGATGATGATGATGATGATGGTGATGATAATAATAATTATATGATAATGATAATGACATTCGATTTCTGGAGCGCCGAATCTTGTGCAGAGACAAATCAAAGCGCTTTCGCACCAGTCATTCACACGTAGTATACATTAATACTCTGACAAAAATATCTTCAGTCACCGAAATGTGTCGCGGGACATTACACAAAATCCCTCCTCCTCCTCCTCCACAGACAGACAGACAGACTGACAGACAGACAGACAGAGGAAGAGAACGAAACAGAGACAGACAGACAGACAGATAGTGAGTGATGTTCTAGAAGTAACGCGTCCGCATAGGAAGCGAGAGAATCTGAGCGCACTGGTTCGAATCACGGATCAGCCGCCGATATTTTCTCCCCCTCCACTAGACCTTGAGTGGTGGTCTGAACGCTAGTCATTCGGATGAGACGATAAACCGAGGTCCCGTGTGCAGCATGCACTTAGCGCATGTAAAAGAACCCACGGAAACAAAAGGGTTGTCCCTGGCAAAAAAATCTATAGAAAAAATCCACTTCGATAGGAAAAATAAATAAAACTGCAGGCAGGAAAAAAAAAAGGTGGCGCTCTCAGTGTAGCGACGCGCTCTCCCCGGGGAGAGCAGCCCGAATTTCACACACAGAAATCTGTTGCGACAAAAAAAAGAGGAATACAATACAATACAATACAATACAATACAATACAACAGAGATAGGGAGAGGACGAGAGAAAGAAACATAAAGAAGAGAAGAAAGAGGCTTGGGCTTTAAGGTGTGTGGAGCTGGAGGAGTTTGGTAGCTGGGGGTGGGGTGAGAGAGAAACTTCTGCGGTGTCCTGTTATATGACTTCTTCCCCCGCCCCATTTCCCTCCCCCCCCCCCCCCCCCCGCCTCCCCTCGCCCCCCCTCACACACCCCTAAAAAAAAAAGACCCAACAAAAACCACCGTTCTCCATTACCACCACCACCACCCCTCCGCCCCCCTTTACTGCACGTTTCAAAGGGCACGACTTAGCTCTTACTTTCAGCCGCCTTCTGCTGGCCCCGGCGATAGGCAATCGTTGTATCTATAGCGCCTCAGCCGCGTGAATAATTCATCTTGGTTAGCAACGCATGATTATAACGAAACACTCCCTCGCCAGACATTCAGTTCTAGTTCTGCCCCTTAGCGTGGATGAAATCGATCCCCATGAATGAAAAACGTTAACGGTCTCAGCTGTAAAAGTACAGGAGAGAGAGAGAGAGGGAGAGAGGGAGAGAGAGAGAGGGATATGGAGGGAGGGAGAGAGAGTGGGAGATACAGAGGGACAGACAGACAGACACACTGAGTCAGATACTTAGATACACACAGACACAGACACATAGACACAGACACACACACACACACACACACACGGGTAACTAGGGAGAGAGACAGAGACAGACAGAGAGAAATAGAGAGACAGACAGACAGAGGAAGAGAGAGAGAGAGACAGACAGACAGACATAGAGAGAAATGGAAATGGACATTGTTTATTCAGATTTAGGCCTAAGCCCCTAACTGAAGGGGAAAGTCATATACCAATCAAACAATCAGTTTACCAGAAATACAGTGCTAAATACAATCATAAGCTTCAGATGATTGTTATAATGGACAATTCATATCATTACTGTCATCTAAGTTTTAGTAATACGCAATCGTTTTTTAAGGCATTGTAAATGTATGAAGCCACATTGCACAATACAAGAGAGAGACAGACAGACAGACAGACAGACAGACAGACAGACAGAGACAGAAAGATAGAGAATAGAATGCTTGTCACCACTGGAGGACAGACAGACAGACACAAAGACAGAGAATAGAATGCTTGTCACCACTGGAGGACAGACAGACAGACACAAAGATAGAGAATAGAATGCTTGTCACCACTGGAGGACAGACAGACAGACAGAAAGATAGAGAATAGAATGCTTGTCACCACTGGAGAACTGACAGACAGAGACAGAAAGATAGAGAATAGAATGCTTGTCACCACTGGAGGACAGACAGAGATAGAAAGATAGAGAATAGAATGCTTGTCACCATTGGAGGACAGATAGACAGAGACACAAAGATAGAGAACAGAATGCTTGTCACCACTGGAGGACAGATAGAGACAGAAAGATAGAGAATAGAATACTTGTCACCATTGGAGGACAGATAGAGACAGAAAGATAGAGAATAGAATGCTTGTCACCATTAGAGGACAGACAGAGACAGAAAGATAGAGAATAGAATACTTGTCACCACTGGAGGACAGACAGACAGAGACACGAAGATAGAGAATAGAATGCTTGTCACCACTGGAGGACAGACAGACAGACAGACAGAAAGATAGAGAATAGAATGCTTGTCACCACTGGAGAACTGACAGACAGAGACAGAAAGATAGAGAATAGAATGCTTGTCACCACTGGAGGACAGACAGAGACAGAAAGATAGAGAATAGAATGCTTGTCACCACTGGAGGACAGACAGACAGAGACACGAAGATAGAGAATGGAATACTTGTCACCAACTGGGGGATAGACAGACAGAGACACAAAGATAGAGAATAGAATGCTTGTCACCACTGGAGTGAAGGGCGGGGCGGGACGGGGCGGGGCGGGGCGGGAAGAGCGGAGAGTTTAATGCCAGTCTGTATACGAGACTCGAACCTGTGGATCCTCGCTTCAGTCACTGGTCGGGAGGCGGCATTACCACCACACTTTACCACCGGGGGGCTCTGTGGATCGATGGGGAAGACCGTGCCAAGTTCTGCGCAGCGCGGGCGAGAATCTGGAAGGTCTCATTGCCTCCTGTTTTTATTTTCTCATGAAAAAAACAAAAGCAGAGAGAGAGAGAGAGAGAGAGAGAGAGAGAGATGTGTAACAGAGAGAGAGAGAGAGAGATGTGTAATAGAGAGAGAGAGAGAGAGATATGTAATAGAGAGAGAGAGATGTATAAGAGAGAGAGAAATGTGTAAGAGAGAGAGAGAGAGAGAGAGAGAGAGAGAGAGAGAGAAAGGCCAAGCTTTCGTATGCTGTGATTTGTCTTGTCATCTGAACAGAACAATCGTATTATTATTCTCACTCGCCTCTCCTCTCACACACATCTTCTCTCTCTCTCTCTCTCTCTCTCTCTCTCCTATTTTCGGAGTCGGTAATCGCATTGCTGATTCCGTTACAAGAAGAATCTGACTCAGCCTGTGAACTTTCCACAAGGCTCAGGTTTAAAAACAAAAACAAAAACAAAAAACAAAGCAAAAAAAAAACATGACACCAAGATGGGGCCGCTCAGCTCTGATGCTGTCTGTCTAAGCTAACGAGTGAGATTTCACAATATTACCCCACCTCCATCCACTGCCCTCACCCCCACCCCCCCACCTCTCTCCCACCACCCCGCCACCCGACCCCAATCACTCCTCCGTGTGCAAGGAATGTCGGGGGGGAAACAGAGGAGGGAAAATAAAGCAGCGAAGCGAAGAAACAAAACCAAAAAAAAAATATTACACCGGAAAATAGATGAGATATAAGATAATGTAAAACACTGAACGGATAGTGCAATGAGTAACTGTTTTAGAATATTACCACAAAGGCTTCATAAATCTTTACGTATGTATTGTTTATTATTATTATTTTTTTTATTTTTTTTTTTTATAATAATTTTTTGTTCAAACAGGAACTTCTTTTGCTGAGCATGGAAGTTATATTTCTGGTGCATGTCTTTGCTGCAGATAGTAAAAAAGGGAAATTAATCTCTAATCAATGCTGGGGGGTTAATTTGCTTTAAACATATCTTTCTCATCTTAAACATTACATTCTGAAATCATACTCAATACATAAAAAGCTGGTGTTTTACTCTCTGTGTACAGGACTTTCACTATGTTCATTCGCCCAAGTGGTCTTTTTCGGAAAATACTAAAAATCAATACTATGAGTGGATCTATTGGCTGAGCCCTGAAGGTCATGGGCAAAAGTCAGTTGCGTACACATATTTATACATATTCAAAGCGCGTGCTCATATTCCTCGCGAACGCGAAGGACGCCATTTTGTTTCAAGTTGCTGACCCGCCCGTTCAATCCTATATTCAATCGACAATACACGATAACATGTGATGGAAAGTTGGAGAAGGAGACCATTAAATATTTATTCAGAGAAAGATTTGTGAACGCCTCATCACTTACTGGATTATGCCCCAAACTGCCATAAAAATATCCACAAAATCAGTAGGAATTCACAGTTAGAAATAATAAACCATGAGAGTTAATACCCTTGATGAAGCGTAAAAATTTCCAGTCTTGACTTTTCTCAGAATGAAGTCCTTTTCACGTCATACGACGTTTAGAAGTACTTGTACTTGGCTCTACATGTTAATTGTTTAACAAAATACTCAATTTTCATATCAACTTTAAAACCATAAAACTAGAATGAACATAAAAGAGAAATTGTCATACAATCCTGGCGGGTGTAACTAAACTTGTACATCTATCTAGATCCAAAGAAAACGGCTAAATGTTGCAGTGTGATTGTGGTGATAGCCACGTCTCCTTCACCGCGGACTTAAAAAGAATTTTTAATTGCCCTTAAAGATTTTTTGAATGCCCAAGATACACCAGAATAATATGATTTAAACAGCATTCTCACTGCGAATACCGCAATCGATTTATCGCCCTTTAAAAAAGCATGTTTAAATGTCAAATTTTTGAACGTCAGTTAGGGAGCCACGATAGTGCATTGGGTAAGACAGTTTCTTCTCATCTGAACACGCGGGGTTCGAATCTGCGGTCAGAACTTTTTTTTTTTTTTTTAACTTGAAGCTTTATACTAACAAATACAGAACACATTTTAACGATTAGATTTATAAAAAATTTTTTTTTTTTTAATTTAAAAAATGTATCACAAGTGAGTCTTGAAGGCCTTGCCTCTCTTTTTTCCTTTGCGTTTCTTTCCAGTATATTTTTGATTTTTCTAAAATCTTTCTCTCTGTCGTTTTTGACCTTTTTTTCAGCTGCTTATCTCCGTCTCTTTATCTACATTTCGTTCGTGTTCCTTTTTGTGTTCCGGAACCTTTGGACTTTTTCGTTTTGTTTTTCTACGTAATTCTTAGTTCTGTTTGTTGTTCTTTTTCTGCCTTGCCTTGATTGGAAGACGTCACAATATTCCGTGTGAATTGCGTACGTGTCGTAGTAACTATAATATGGATGTGATTAGGGACGAATCTCAATTCATTACGAAAATGATCGAATTTTAATTAAAGATCTTTGTGATGAGTATATCCCAAAGAAATATTTGAATCCAAAATCCGTTTTTAATGCATTACAATTTATTGAAAGCAGGCATAAGAGTGTGGGTTTGAAATTGGGGAAATTCAACACACACACACACACACACACACACACACACAGAGGAAAGATTACAAATATGATCTGACCACTATATTTTCTGTTTTTGTCACCAATTTCATTGTTTTATTTGTTGTTTGTATTTCAGCTTTTGGTGCATAATTCCAGTGTTGTTACTTTATAATTATCCTCTGTACTTCAACATGGGTCAAAGGATTAAAACATTCTTGATTCGTATCTTTTAATAATTTTATTATTTCATTTGTTTATATATTTTTTAATCATTTCATTAGTTCATTTGTTTATGTATCTTTTAATTATTTCATTAGTTCATTTGGTGATATATCTTTTAATCATTTCATTAGTTCATTTGCTTATATATCTATTCACCTCCGTTTGGGAGTGGGGGGGGGTAACATTCTGTTGTCAGGTGAAGGTCATTATATGTCGGTGTCGAAGGACTCTGCCTCCAATAATCCGGCCCAGACGGTGATGGTGTCGGGTCCGACGGTTCAAATCTTTGCATATGTGTGTGTGTGTGTGTGTGTGTGTGTGTGTGTGTGTGTGTGTGTGTGTGTGTGTGTGTGTTAACACCAAAGCCTGGCACATTGATTCAACGGGAGACAGGCAGAAAGAGACAGAACGTGAGTGCGAGCCAGAGAGCGAGAGACAGAGACAAGTGGAGCAAAGGGGAGAGAGAGAGAGGATGATAAGCACACACAGACACACACAGGCACTCAGACAGACAGACAGACAGACACACACACACACACACACACACACACACACACACACACACACACACACACACACACACACACACACACACACACACACACATACATACATACATACACACACGCGCGCGCACACACGCACACATACATACTCATAACACACACACACGCGCGCGCGCGCGCACGTGCGCGCGGACACATACATTCAATAAATACATTATGCATCAGTATGTATCGGGTAACGTATTTGCAATCATTGCTTTAAATTCTTGCTGGAGAAACTGTCCTTACAAGTCATACGAGAAAATGATATTAATGCCGGTAGTTTTATCTCCACTTGCACAGCTTGGATTTGACCTCAAACATGTCATGGTTCACCTAGTACTAAGAGGAACATTAGTCCAGCCTCAGGCTAAATCAAATTCAGAGTTAAAAAAATCAGAATTAAAAATAAATCAGTTATTGATAAATTACAGTCATTTGAAAAAGTAAGAACACTAACCATGTCATTGGCTGTATGTTTACGTGGAGAACAACAAAATACGACCGCCTCTCTCTCTCTCTTTTTTTTTTTTTTTTTTTTTTTTTAACAAATGTCTATAATCATGTTTGTTTTCAGGAAGTCACACCGAAAATGAAGAGGTGACTTTGCAAAATGAGCACAGGTTTGATACTCTGATAACGTAAAAGATACTCAAACATTCCCCACGAAACGATACGAAAAAAAGAAGACGATAATGACAAAAGATGAGAAAAAATGGTGAAGAAGTTTTTTTTCTTTAATTAAAAACAAACAAAAGGCATCGCATTTATTTGGACCCAACCAAAGCATATAAAATCTGTTCAGTCATGACAGAGACTGTCATAGGGAAATACAGGCCTGCAAAACTTTTCAAAATAAGTAAAGGTTCACAGTTAGACTATTTTGGCTCGACAAATGTCCAAAACTATATGAATAGTAACAGTCAGGCGAGGGGGTTAAAGCGAACTGTGGGCCCGTAAAAACTGTCCAACAGACATATACACCGAGTCTATCAGATAACAGCCAAGATCATTAATCCACAGCTCTCCACGTTCAGCATGGCAGCTTAGAGGGTCAGATATCTCCGAACCGGCAGATGCTCTGTTGTCTTTACAGAGGCTCTGTTACGGCGTATGAGACAGTTAGGCTGACCATAAGCCCCACACCTACAGGCTTCGTCAGGGCATAGAGATCGTCACGGCTCAGAGCTGACACACCTGGTGTGTGTTATGACTGTGTGGAAGCAGTCTTTAAGAGCTTTGTTTCGAAAATCCATGGATTCTTATGGTGGTTCTTGTTGACAAGTAAAGAGAAAATATGGGATGAACTGTGTTTTGTTAGAGTCAAGAGAGGGGGGTTAAATGGAAATCCAGGCCCGTAAAAACTGTCCAGCAGACATATACACCGAGTCTATCAGATAACAGCCAGGATCTCTAATCCACAGCTCTCCACGTTCAGCATGGCAGCTTAGAGGGTCAGATGTCTATGAACCGGCAGATGCTCTGTTGGCTTTACAGAGGCTCTAGTGCGGCGTGTGAGACAGTTAGGCTGACCATAAGCCCCACACCTACAAGCTTCGTCAGGGCATAGAGATCGTCACGGCTCAGAGCTGACGTACCTGGTGTGTGTTATGACTGTGGAAGCAGTCTTTAAGAGCTTTGTTTCGAATATAATGGAATTTCGTATCATTATTTTTGTTTTCCACCAAAACACCATCAATAACAACAGGTGGGATGGATTAAAGGTAGATTCTACAACAGTTGGGATGGATTAAAGGTAGATTCTGTGACGCGGCATAGTGTACAAGGTGCACTGATTTTAGGAACACTAAAAACAAAAAATGAATTAATTTGATGGCGATACATTCAGCTGAGATTGTTTCACAAGGTTATGTCCATAAACAATTCTGTATACTCCCTTACCCAGTTAAGGAATGAAAAGAAGAAAAATATGTCCAACGCCGTTCCTATCAATAGTGGGGTAAAAAATAAATCTCAATCAATTTTGCTAAAAAGAATATTCATTTTACCAAATCAAACAACTAGGGAAAAAACAGAACGTAGACGCTGCAGGAAAAGAATTCAGACGAATGGAGACTTTTTGTTGTTGTTTTTTGAAAGATTGCCTGGCATAATTAACTTTTGACATGAAATCAGGATGATTTTAAATCAATACCGAAAAAAAAATCAAACAGACGGAATAAAAGAAACCCGAAATAATGTTCCTGCTGTACCTTGCATAGAATCTTTAAGAAAACAAAGCGCTGTTATTTTTGATAGATTCCCTGGTCAGCCCACAGTTTGATCTTATGGATTTGATTAGTTAATGTTGTGGTGATGTCGAGATGCACCAGCCACTTCAAAATCTCTGAAATATAAAACCGTGGTAGATTTGGAAGTGCTGCTTGAAAATCCCAAAATTTGACATAACCATTTCAACTCTCGTGTTTTGCGAAAAACTAATGTTATGCCCATACAGCCCACGACCAAACTGATGCAACCTGTATTGTTTGCAATGAAAACCGCCATTACCTTAAATAACAAACACAAATCATGCTAGCATTTCTTACCTCGGACTTTAGAAAACAGACCTCGTTGTCGACGAA
>NC_134895.1:45258088-45270588 GCF_041734735.1 Babylonia areolata | reverse complement strand
GGGGAGGGGGGTAGTGAGGAGATTGTGGGAGAGAGAGAGAGGGGAGGGGAGAGGGGGAGTGGGGAGGGGAGAAAGGGGGGTGGGAGGGGGATTGTGACGGTGAGAGAGAGAGAGAGAGGGGGGGGGGAGATTGTGACGATGAGAAAGAGAGAGGGGGGAAGGAGATTGTGACGGTGAGAGAGAGAGAGAGAGAGAGGGGGGGAGGGAGATTGTGACGGTGAGAGAGTGAGAGGGGGGGGGGGGGATTGTTGCGGTGAGAGAGAGGGGGGCGGAGGGGAGGGAGATTGTGACGGTTAGAGATTCAAGATTCAAGATTCAAAAACTTTATTACTCAAGGATAAAGATTTTAGGCATTGCATAGTCAGAGAGAGATAGAGAGAGAGTTTGTTTGTTTTTCTTCCAGGCTGTCTGTAATCAAATACAATACAAATTAGGCCCAACGCTCAGCTTGTATCACACATTGACTTTTAGCTTACGGTTGGTCCAACAGCACAGTGAGAGCAGTATGATCAGTGGTTTCTCCACTGTTATGGGAAGTCATTTTACAGCGTAGTCTTTTGTGTGAAGGACTAGGACTCTCAAACGAAGGTGCAAAATGGCACTGGCTCTTCGTGCTGCAGCCTTGGGAACCAGTTGGCCTTTGGGAATCATCCCAGCGCCGACTGTCCTAAAACCCTCTTGGCAGAGAGAGAGAGAGAGAGAGAGAGAGAGAGAGAGAGAGAGAGAGAGAATGGGGATATAGCTTGGGCAAGACATTCTCCACTATAATCAAATTCTAGCCTACATAGTTGGGAAAACAGTTGCCTCCTCTGCTGTTCTATCATTTTGTTTATTTATTCATTTATCTATTTTCTTCATTCCCTCCAGGCCATCTACAAGATGGTGGGCACGGTGATGAATTTATTCGTTTATCCATCTATTTGTTTATTTATTTATTTATTAATTTTTATCTGTTTTCTTCATTCCGTCCAGGCCATCTACAAGATGGTGGGCACGGTGATGAATTTATTCGTTTATCCATCTATTTGTTTATTTATTTATTTATTAATTTTTATCTGTTTTCTTCATTCCGTCCAGGCCATCTACAAGATGGTGGGCACGGTGATGAATTTGTTCGTTTATCCATCTATTTATTTATCTATTTATTTATTTATTTATCTACTTATTTATTTATTTATTCATTTATCTGTTTCCTTCATTCCCTCCAGGCCATCCACAAGATTGTGGGCACGGTGATGAATTTATTCGTTTATCCATCTATTTAATTAATTAATTAATTAATTAATTAATCTATTTTCTTCATTCCGTCCAGGCCATCTACAAGATGGTGGGCACGGTGATGAAGATGCCTGAGGACGAGTCCACCCCGGAGAAGCGCACGGACAAGATCTTCCGCCAGATGGACAAGAACCTGGACGGCAAGCTGTCCCTGGACGAGTTCATCGAGGGCGCCATGAACGACCCCTCCATCGTGCGTCTTCTGCAGTGCGACCCGCAGTCCAGTCAGAGTTGAGAGAGACAGAGAGTAGAGTAGAGTAGAGAGAGAGAGACAGAGAGAGAGTGAGAGAGAGACAGAGAGAGGAGTGACAGAGAGAAGGAAAAGAGCGGCTGCCCAGACAGCAGCAGCAGAAGCAGCAGCAGTGGAAAAGCCAACCAAGCCAACCAAGCCAACCAGAATCAGTGTGGAAGAAGGCGGGGGACACAAGAGTTCCGAACGTACCCCGCTCCGCCTCCCCACCCCCATTTTTTCTTCTTCTTTCTTTCCTTCCTACCATGTCAACAGCAGCGAGAAAGAAGGGGTTTATTGTGTGGGTTGTTTTTGTTTGTTTGTTTTGTTTTTGTTTGTTTTTTGTTTTTGTTTCGCTCTTTTGAGTGGTGGTGGTGGTGGTGTTTTGGTTGGTGTTGGTGTTGGTGTTGGCACTTCATAGTCCCTGGCGTTGGTCGGTGTGGCTCCTTCGTACTGTGTCGTTGTGTATCATGGCGGAGGTGGTGGACAGGTTGGACTGTGGATTGGGCTGGTGAGGTTCATGGATGAGGGGTAGGGAGTGGGGGGTGAGGATGGTATTGATGGAGGAGGACCAGACAGACACGAGGGGTGAGGATGGTATTGATGGAGGACAAGACAGAAACGACCGGACGTGCTTCACCTTCACTGGGTACATAATTATCTGCTATTTTTTTTTTCTTCTCCTGAACACTTCTTCAGTCATTCATTAAATAAACCCTTTTTTTTCCATTTGCTTCCAATCTCCATCCACGCCCACCCACCCACCTACCCACCCCACCCTACCAACCCCAACTGCGTTCAGATTGGACAGTTAGTGTTCCCTTCTTCAGCACTACGACTCCCCCCCCCCCCCCCCCGATAACCACACACACAAAAAAAACCAACTTTGTTTTCCTCCTCCATTCTCAAACCAACGAACCTCTGGCCCCACCCCCCCCACCACCACCACCACCAATCCCATCCCCCCCCCCCTACCTCTTCCCCATGCCCTGTCCTGTCCCATCCGACCCCCCCCTCCCCAACCCGCCAGCAATCTCCTCCTTCCCCTCCACTTCTATCTTGACTTTCTTCTTTTCCTTGACGAGAGAGACTTGTAGCAAAGAAAAAACAAAAGTTCAAACTGGACAAAGAAAGTACATGACAGCACATCGTTTTCGAAACGAGAACTCGCTCCCTTTTTTGAAATGGTGCCGTGGCGCGGTAGATTATGTGTGTGTGATAACATTCGGCTGCAAATAATAAAAGTGTGTGGAGTGTACTTCAGAAGAAAAAAAAAACACCCCAAAAACAACCAAACACAAAAAACTGTTCGTTGAGTGTATACATGACAACGGAGCTGGTGTTCAGTAAACTGCAGGAATGCAGTGTTTGAAGGAGAAGAGAGAGAGAGCGAGAGACTGAGTTACTCACACGTGGGAGACAAACAGAAGCAAAAACAGCAACATTTCGACTGTAGATGTGATGTGATGTGATGTGCAGTATATCTACTGCAACCGAACGCTTTACATTGACCGCATTCATGGTATAAACTATGAATCCATTCATGATAAAAACGCAAGTATGTATCTGTGTTTTCATGGGGGTGTGGAGGGGGGGAGGGATGTCATCAGCAATCTTATGAAAATGAAAAGAAAAGAAGAAAGACCAAAAAAAAAAAAAAAAGGCAAAAATGAGAAGAAAATGAAAGTTCGAAATGAGGCAAAGAAAGTTTCAGGCGACGTTCTCTGGTTATGGATTTGACTGATTTAAACGCAAAATTAGGTGCGCTGTAATTTGGCAAGCTGATGTAAGGACTTGGTGAGAAAAACACATAAGTGTGGTGGACAGCAACGTAATTTGATCTTTTTTTTTCTGGAAAAATTCGTGAAGGTGGTAACGTATTCCAGAACATTCCAGAACAAACATCCGTGGTGGATTTGTGTGGTGTGGACGGTTCCTATACACTTATAGATATATAATGTCACAGTTTTTGTGTGTATTTTTTTGTTTGTTTGAAATTTCCTCAGCATGTTTCTGTCATCTGTGTGTGTGTGTGTGTGTGTGTGTGTGTGTGTGTGTGTGTGTGTGTAGACCCACGTCTGTTTGCATGTACTCTCTCTCTCTCTTGTCTATGTCTCTCACACACACGCACATACAGATATCTGCACACACACACACACACACACACACACACACACACACACACACACACACAAGAGAAATTAAAAAAATGCACACTAAATTTTAATACAGTGCGTCGTTTTTTTTTCTCTCTCTCTGTGTTTTTTTTTTTGCTCTCTGTTTTATCTGTCTCTTTATGTGAGTGTGTGTGTGTGTGTGTGTGTGTGTGTGTGTGTGTGTGTGTGTGCCTCTCTCTGCATCCCCATTGCACACATGAAATGGTATGTAATAATAATATAATTGCAGCTTCTTCTTTTTTTTTTCCTTTTTTTTTTCATTTTCACATACGGCACAAATGAATATTTCGTAACCTCCTCACTTCCCTCCCTTGCCACAACGTGCGTGATGGAAATTGTTAGCTGAAATATTGTGTCGTTCTTATTACGATTCCTTGTCTTTTGCCAAGTCGCTTTCGACACTCTCTATTATCTCTGTGTGTGTGTGTGTGTGTGTGTGTGTGTGTGTGTGTGTGTGTGTGTGTGTGTGTGTGTGTGTGTGTGTGTGTCTCTCTCTCTCTGTGTCTCTGTCTTTGTCCGTCTGTCTGTCTGAGTCTCTTCTCTCTTTCACTTTTCCTCTTTGTCTTTTCTCTACCCTCTTTCTCTCTCTCTCTACTCTCTTTCTCTCTCTCTCTCTCTACTGTCTTTCTCTCTACTCTCTTTCTCTCTCTCTTTTTCTCTTTCTCTCTCTCTCTCTCTCTACTCTCTGTCTCTCTATTCTCTTTCTCTCTTTCTCTCTACTCTCTTTCTCTCTCTCTTTCTCTCTACTCTCTCTCTCTACTCTCTGTCTCTCTAATCTCTTTCTCTACTCTCTTTCTCTCGCTCTCTCTACTCTCTTTCTCTCTACTCTCTTTCTCTCTCTCTACTCTTTTTCTCTCTCTCTCTACTCTCTCTCTCCACTCTCTTTCTCTCTCTACTGTCTTTCTCTTTTCCTCTTTCTCTCTCTCCCTCTCTCTCTCTTTCTCTCTCTCTTTTCCTCTCTCTCTCTTTCTCTCTACTCTCTCTCTCTCTACTCTCTTTCTCTCTCTCTCTCTCTTTACTCTCTCTTTTCCTCTTTCTCTCTCTCTTTCTCTCTCTACTCTCTCTCTTTCTCTCTCTCTCTTATGTCACCAGCTTCCTTTCTCTTTCTCTTTTATCTCTTGTTTTTTTGTGTCTTTTTTCTTCTTTTTTTTTCTTTCTGATTCTCCGTCTTATTCTCTCTTGTCTCTTTGTCAGCATGCCTGTGTCTGTGTGGATCTCCCCTCTCCCCCCCCCTCTCTCTCTCTCTGTTTCTCTTTCTCTGTCTGTTGCTCTTTCTCTCTCTCTCTCTTTCTTGTTCGGTCTGTCTTTCTCTCTCTGTGTGTCTCTGTCTTGTCTCTTCCTGTCTCTGTCACTCTCCCTCATACCCCCCTCCCGTTCTCTCTCTCTCTTTCCCTCCATCTCCCCTCTCTCTCTTTCTCACCCTCCATCTCTCTCTTTCTCTCACTCTGTTTCTGTCACTCTCCCCCATCTCCCTCTCTCTCTATCTTCCCCTCTATCCCCCCCTCTCTCTCTCTTTCTCACCCTCCATCTCTCTCTTTCTCTCACTCTGTTTCTGTCACTCTCCACCATCTCCCTCTCTCTCTATCTTCCCCTCTATCCCCCCCCCCTCTCTCTCTTTCTCACCCTCCATCTCTCTCTTTCTCACTCTGTTTCTGTCACTCTCCATCTCCCTCTTCCTCTCGCTCTATCTTCCCCTCTATCTCCCCCTCTCTCTCCCTCTCTCTTTCTCACCCTCCATCTCTCTCTCCCTCTTTCTCTTTGTCTTTCTTCTTCCATGCCTGCCACTCTCTCTCTCTCTCTCGATGGCCATGTTTGTAGATGTTTGAGGAAATGTCAGCGTCACCTTCACAGCAGTATCAGTGCCTATAAACGCCTAGCGCTCTCTGGCTCTCTCTGTCTCTGTCTCTCTCTCTGTCTCTCTGTGTTGCTGCACATGTTCTATTGTTGTACGCGTATTACACAATCCCCCTCAACTAGTGCATCTGTTTTGTGTTACACAGTCCCCACAATCTGGCAAATATCATACCTTTTGCTTTCCGTTTTCTCTGTCTCTGTTTCGCTGTCTGGTTGTTATTATTATTATTATTATTATTTTTTTTAAATCTTCTCTGTTTCTTTCTAGGTCAGTCTCTGCTTGTACGTGTGTGTGTGTGTGTGTGTGTGTGTGTGTGTGTGTGTGTGTGTGTGTGTGTGTGTGTGTGTGTGTGCGTGTGTGTGTGTGTGTGTGTGTGTGTGTGTGCCTGTCTGTCTGTCTGTATCGCTTGCTCTCTCTCTTTCTCTCTCGCTGTCTCTCTCTCTGTACACACACACACACACACACATATATATATGTATGTATGTATATATATATATATATATATATATATATATATATATATATATATATATATAATCATGTGTGTGTGTGTGTGTGTGTGTGCCCATCTGTCTGTCTTATTTTTCTGTCTTTCCCGATCTCTCCATGTCTGTCTCTGTCTCCCTGTCTCTCTAGCTCTTTATCTCTCTCCGTATTTGTCTAGCTATATCTACCCCCTTGCCCCTCTCTTCTCCGTCAATGTGCTTGCATCTCTCTCTCTCTGTGTCTCTATCTCTCTCTCTCTCTCTCTCGCCCCCCTGACTCTCTCCCTCTCCCTCTCTAACCCTATTTCTTTCATTTATATTAAAAAAAAAAAATCTAATTCTCTGTTTCTCTATATCTCTCTTCTTTATTATACCTTGTTTATTACTTTTAGCATATCTTAGTGGCTCACAGAGTTTGGCTTGCACTAATCAACGAAGCAGCAGCTGTTGTTATCACTTGGTCGTGCACTATACCTGTTGCATTTGGTTCCATGAAACTTAAAGGCACATACAGCCAGTTTCAGTTCATGATTTAGTAATATTTTGTTCTGACGTTTTGTTTGCATTCAGTAAAATGTCCATTTTTTTTTTTTATAGGTTGTCACTTTATTTATTTATTTATTTTTTATTTGATCCAAATATTGGGTGATCGTTTATAGTTGTGTGCAAATCAATAACTTCTAAATCTGTCTCTGTATTTGTTTTTTTTATATTTTATTTTATTTTATTAAACCTCATATAAATTCGATTATGAACTTATGTCTTTTGGTTTAATTTTCTTTTTTTTTTTCTTTTCTTTTTTTTTGGTTTTGTTTTTGGTTGTGATTTTTTTTCTTTTTTTTTCTTTTCGGTTTTTTTTTTTTTTTTTTTTTTTCGAATGTGGTGTTATGCGTTTTCAGTTTTAATCTATTATGTCATCTGATTTGATATATTAAAAAAAAAGTTTGTATGAAATCGTGTGTGGATTATTAGTTGTAATACATTGACTTTGACTGGTTTTGTTTCTGTCTCTTTTTGGAACGTCAGGTTAATTTTATTTTTGATTTGATGTGTGTGCGTGTGCGCGCGCGCGTGTGTGTGTGTGTTCAAATCGGCAAAAGGTCACGATCAGCATGAATGCGCGCGCGCAAACATACAGACACAGATACACACAGACACACGCACACACACACACACAGAATCGCAAACGCGCTCACAAGCACGGAGAGAGAGAGAGAGAGAGAGAGAGTTTCCAAAATGTGTGTCAGCTGACATTTTGTGCAAAAAGCGAGCGAGACACGTGTTCGAATACAAGGGCCTACCTTCTATTCACCAGATGCCTCCATGTTTGCTGACTGTCAGTAAAAGCCTGTGTAGCTTGCACGATCCAACAGGTATCTGCATCTCAGTAAACGTTTCGTATCTTTATTGTTTTTGACTCACTTGTGTAAACAAAGTGAGTCTATGTTTTAACCCGGTGTTCGGTTGTCTCTGTGTGTGTGTGTGTGTGTGTGTGTGTGTGTGTGTCTGTGTGTCCGTGGTAAACTTTAACATTGCCATTTTCTCTGCAAATACTTTGTCAGTTGACACCAAATTTGGCATAAAAATAGGAAAAATTCAGTTCTTTCCAGTCATCTTGTTTAAAACAATATTGCGCCTCTGGGATGGGCACAAAAAATAAAGAATGAAGCCTAATTATATGCAAACTGCATTTACTGTTATATTTATATTTTTTGTATTCTCTAAACTTGGCACTTTGATCTGATATTCAGACCCAACAACAAGAGCGGTCATTATTATCATTTTTTGTTCAAACAGGAACTTCTTTTGCTAAGCATGGAAGTTTTATTTATTTTGCAAACGTTTTGGTGCAGATAGTAAAAAAGGGAAATTACTCCGTAATTAATGCTATGAGACTTAATTTGCTTTAAACTGATCTTTCTCATCTTAAACATTACATTTTGAAATTATACTCAATACATAAAAAGCTTGTGTGTTTTACTCTCAGTCACAAGTGAGTCTTGAAGGCCTTGCCTCTCTTGTTTTTTTCATGTAACGTGCATTGCTATTAAAAGAAAGTGCAATGGCTCGTGTGTATGTATTTCCGCTGTCTGTCGACTTCATTTACAGGTATGGATCTAGTGTTGAACTGCACTGCTGTGATGTTTCCTAACGCTGAACCGTGAACGGGGAAAAAAAAATCAACAATTCTGTATGTGTAGAAATCATGGAAAATCTTTGAACATGTGACTGTAGTGTGAACGTTAATTAACGTGCACTCTCCCCATTGACTGCCATTTGTTGATCATTATGGAATGATAGTACCACCACAGCGAAAACCAGCACAATCTTTTAACACACTAACTGAAAACAAACAAACGAACAAACAATACACCCCCCAAAAAAACACAGCTGGACAATTCCTCAAAATTCTTAACAAGTTTTGGGAAGTTTGACAGGTAAAAACAGTTTTAGCCATGAAACCTTGACCAGAATATATTTGTATTTCTTTTTATCACAACAGATTTCTCTGTGTGAAATTCGGGCTGCTCTCCCCAGGGAGAGCGCGTCGCTACACTACAGCGCCACCCTTTTTTTTTGTATTTTTCCCATTTGTTGCCGTGGGTTCTTCTACGTGCGCTAAGTGCATGCTGCACACGGGACCTCGGTTTATCGTCTTATCCGAATGACTAGCGTCCAGACCACCACTCAAGGTCTAGTGGAGGGGAAGGAAAGATCGATGGCTGAGCCGGGATTCGAACCAGCGCGCTCAGATTCTCTCGCTTCCTAGGCGGACGCGTTACCTCTAGGCCATCACTCCACATATCAAGCTGGTTTGAGAAACAAAGGGACAATTGAAAAGTTTTGCAACTACTCCATTACTACTACTACTACTACTACGACTGCTTCTGCTGCTGCTGCTACAGCTACATTGTGGAAAAGGACCTTTTAGAATTTCTGGCGATACCAGTCAAGTCGAAATCTATAAATACTCATTTTCTTCCACCACTTTCTCTTTTCTTTCTTTCACATCCAGTAAAAGCAAAACAAACAAACAAAACAAAACAAAAACCGAACACAAATCCAACAACTTATCTTTGTATCTGTCCGACAAACGCTTAGGATGGTTTATATGTAGCAAACACAAACAATGCTAAAACATGCAAGGTAGTGTTGTGAACTTCGATAACCGAGTTAAGAAGAATGAAACAAAAGCTGGCACTTTGTTTAACCCTGACCGCCAGTCAATTTAGAGTACAAAATTCCCTTGTGCTACAAACACAGAAAATACGGAGTCTAAGAATAGCTGGGGATTCCCCCGTGATATGTTGAAAATATGGCCTACCCTACCAGCGAACATAAAGAGCAGTTGGTTCATGGATAACAGACCCATGATCTAGTCACCCATCAGTGACATGGGTCCTCTACCTAGCTGCTGCATAAATGTGAGTTTGGCAGTGAAAGGGTTAAAAGCTCTTCGTCGTGCTCTACTTTTCCGGAAAGGGTTTCGTTTTCTATTTCCAAATAGCGAGTTCACGTGAATCCATAGGCATTTGGTGTACAACTTCCCTCTCATTGATTGCAAAACACGGCTGTTACAAATACATGGGCACCATGAACACCTTAAAAACTTAGTTTGAAAAACAGATGTTCCAGCAAAACAACAACAACCAACCAACCAACCAAACAAACAACAACAACAAAAAACCCAAAAAAAACCCAACGTCTTCCAGTGGTTATAAACAGAAGTTATAAATGTCCACCGTGAACCGTGGCAATGCGAGTGAAAGCGCCTCAAGTTACGAGTGGTACCTGTTACAGTAGCTGCATACACCGCTATTTTACTTGCCGGAAATTCAGCAATCCTTTCAACATGCCCTCAAGAAGAAGAAGACTGTTCCCAGGTGGTCTTCAACATTCTGAGAAGAACCCTGTACTTTTTCTATCCAGTGCCACAGTCTGCTTCCGGTTCTTCACTTCCGTTCATTTTGTCAAGGAGGCATCACAGCGTTAGGACCAGTACGTCCATGCTACATCACAACTGTCGAGCAGATGACTGACCTGCAGCATAACCTAACGCACTTTTTTTTTATCGGGCCTTGAGGAATAAATGGATTGATTAACTGATAAATCATCAACAACAATAATAATGATGATGATAATAATAATGATGACGATAACAACAACAACAACAACAATAATAATAATAATAATAATCATTATCATCATCATAATGATAACAATGATGATGATACCAATGATGACGATGATGATGATAATAATCATTATCATCATCATCATCACGATAATGATAACAACAACAGCAATAATGATGATGATATCATTATCATCATCATCATCACGATAATGATAACAACAACAGCAATAATGATGATGATGATATTAATGATAAATTGATACATGAATAGATAAATAAATAAATAAATACTGAAAATTTTAATTTCGATGTATGTGCGTGTGTGGGAGTGCGCACGACATGGGTTTCACTCAGGGTGGCCCACTTTTAATTTTTTTTGATGTTCTTATCTCAATTTTGGCCTTATAATTATCTTTCCCTGCACTAATAGTTTTATGTACTTACCTTCTCTCTCTCTCTCTCTCTCATTTTTTTTCTGTTATTATCATTTCGGGCAGAGTGAACAGAACTCCATTCATGTTCCCTTTGCAGCCTCCCATAGAAGGCCATGGTGCCGGATGGAAAAGACAGGACACCGATTTTTTTTTTTTTAACTTCTACACTGGACTTCAAGTGGTGGTCTTTGCGCTAGTCCACTTCCTTTGCGTTAGCTGTGCTTGACTATGTGTGTATACATATGTATGTGTACATAACTACATGCATGTATATGAATGTGCATTGTGTGTGCGTGTGTTTATGTAAGTTTGTGCCTGCCTACGTGTGCGTATGTGTTAGGGTAGCTGTTAGATACACATGTATGTTAAGATGTATGTATGCAGTGTGTGTGTGTGTGTGTGTGTGTGTGTGTGTGTGTGCGTGTGTGTGTGTGTGTGTGTGTGTGTGTAGTCACATTTTGATGTGTGTATGTAACATTGATGTAGTGTAATGTTTTATGTTAACAAAAGCGTTTTTTTGTAAAGCACCAAGAGCAGATTTCTGGATAGTGTGCTATATAAGTATCCATTATTATTATTATTATTATTATTATTAAGACGACAAACCAAGGTCTCGTGTGTAGCAAGCAAGCAGCGCACAGACTGAGAAAAAAGCAACAATATACCATAACATAGATATGTGCTGCACTGTGGCGAATTTCACGCAGAGTTCTCTGTTGTGAAAAAAAAAAAGAAAAGAAAAGTTCAGTTCAATACCATACGATACAGCACAGTACAATGCAATACAGCAGAATGGAGTGATGACCTAGAGGTAACGCGAGAGAATCTGAGCGCGCTGGTTCGAATCACGGCTCAGCCGCCAATATTTTCTCCCCCTCCACTTGACCTTGAGCGGTGGTCTGGACGCTATTCATTCGGATGAGATGATAATCCGAGGTCCCGTGTGCAGCATGCACTTGGCGCACGTAAAAGAATCTACGACAACAAAAGGGTTGTTCCTGGGCAAAATTTTGTAGAGAAATCCACTTCGATAGGAAAAACAAATAAAACTGCAGGCAGGAAAAAAAAAAAAAAAAAAAAAAGAAAAAAAAGAAAAAAAAAAAAAAGGGTGGCTCTGTAGTGTAGCGACGCGCTCCCCCTGGGGGCTGGGGGGTGGGGGGCGGGGAGGGGCTCGCCCGAATTTCACACAGAGAAATCTGTTGTGATAAAAAGAAATACAACTACAACTACAAATAATACAATAATGATGATATACAATTACAATACAGTACGGTACAGGGCAGGACAATACAGCAATACAATGCAATACAGTGCAATGTAACGTAACACATCACAACACAGCACATCACAGCACAGCCCAGCTCAGCCCAACGCAACGCAACATAGTGCAACACAACACATCAGTAGATATTATATATATTCGTTGATTGAAGCTTGTCAGCGTTATGGCGCGAAAGATGCCCAAGTATCTAATGACTGGAACATTATTATTCGATCGAGACTATGGTATAGCTGTAATCAGTATTGTATTACTGTTTTGTCTCAACAAACACACGTGCAGAAAAACACACATACACACCAGCACACACACGTACAGACACACAACGTATACGAATACATAAATCACACAAAAACAACGGAAAAAACGCATACAAACACGCTCGAATACACACATATTTACAGGCACACAGGCATAAAACTCTCTGTATGTCTCTCTCTCTCTCTCTCTCTCTCTCTCTGTGTGTGTGTGTGTGTGTGTGTGTGTGTGTGTGTGTGTGTGTCTGTTTGTCTGTCTGTCTGTTTGTCTGTCTCTATCTGTGTACAGAAAAGCATTCAAGATTTAAAAAAAACACACACACACACAAAACATACAGAGTCAGAGAAATAGGGTGATAAAGAACAGA
>NC_134895.1:45250588-45253088 GCF_041734735.1 Babylonia areolata | reverse complement strand
GATAGAAAGCGGAGTGGTGAGACAGTAAGGGAAGTGGATAGAAAGCGGTGTGGTGAGACAGTAAGGGAAGTGGATAGAAAGCGGAGTGGTGAGACAGTAAGGGAAGTGGATAGAAAGCGGAGTGGTGAGACAGTAAGGGAACTGGATAGAAAGCGGAGTGGTGAGACAGTAAGGGAACTGGATAGAAAGTGGAGTGGTGAGACAGTAAGGGAACTGGATAGAAAGCGGAGTGGTGAGACAGTAAGGGAAGTGGATAGAAAGCGGAGTGGTGAGACAGTAAGGGAACTGGATAGAAAGCGGAGTGGTGAGACAGGGAACTGGATAGAAAGCGGAGTGGTGAGACAGTAAGGGAAGTGGATAGAAAGCGGAGTGGTGAGACAGTAAGGGAAGTGGATAGAAAGCGGAGTGGTGAGACAGTTAGGGAACTGGATAGAAGGCGGAGTGGTGAGACAGTAAGGGAAGTGGATAGAAAGCGGAGTGGTGAGACAGTAAGGGAACTGGATAGAAAGCGGAGTGGTGAGACAGTAAGGGAAGTGGATAGAAAGTGGAGTGGTGAGACAGTAAGGGAACTGGAAAGAAAGCGGAGTGGTGAGACAGTAAGGGAAGTGGATAGAAAGTGGAGTGGTGAGACAGTAAGGGAACTGGATAGAAAGCGGAGTGGTGAGACAGGGAACTGGATAGAAAGCGGAGTGGTGAGACAGTAAGGGAAGTGGATAGAAAGTGGAGTGGTGAGACAGTAAGGGAAGTGGATAGAAAGCGGAGTGGTGAGATAGTAAGGGAAGTGGATAGAAAGTGGAGTGGTGAGACAGTAAGGGAACTGGATACAAAGCGGAGTGGCGAGACAGTAAGGGAACTGGATAGAAAGCGGAGTGGTGAGACAGGGAACTGGATAGAAAGCGGAGTGGTGAGACAGTAAGGGAAGTGGATAGAAAGCGGAGTGGTGAGATAGGGAACTGGATAGAAAGCGGTTTGGTGAGACAGTAACGGAACTGGGTAGAAAGCGGAGTGGTGAGACAGTAAGGGAACTGGATAGAAAGCGGAGTGGTGAGACAGTAAGGGAACTGGATAGAAAGCGGAGTGGTGAGACAGTAAGGGAACTGGATAGAAAGCGGGGTGGTGAGACAGGGAACTGGATAGAAAGCGGAGTGGTGAGACAGGGAACTGGGTAGAAAGCGGGGTGGTGAGACAGGGAAGTGGATAGAAAGCGGAGTGGTGAGACAGTAAGGGAACTGGATAGAAAGCGGAGTGGTGAGACAGTAAGGGAAGTGGATAGAAAGTGGAGTGGTGATACAGGGAACTGGGTAGAAAGCGGGGTGGTGAGACAGGGAAGTGGATAGAAAGCGGAGTGGTGAGACAGTAAGGGAACTGGATGGAAAGCGGAGTGGTGAGACAGGGAACTGGATAGAAAGCGGAGTGGTGAGACAGTAAGGGAACTGGATAGAAAGCGGAGTGGTGAGACAGGGAACTGGGTAGAAAGCGGAGTGGTGAGACAGTAAGGGAACTGGATAGAAAGCGGAGTGGTGAGACAGTAAGGGAACTGGATAGAAAGCGGAGTGGTGAGACAGGGAACTGGATAGAAAGCGGAGTGGTGAGACAGTAAGGGAACTGGATAGAAAGCGGAGTGGTGAGACAGGGAACTGGATAGAAAGCGGAGTGGTGAGACAGTAAGGGAACTGGATAGAAAGCGGAGTGGTGAGACAGGGAACTGGGTAGAAAGCGGAGTGGTGAGACAGGGAACTGGATAGAAAGCGGAGTGGTGAGACAGTAAGGGAAGTGGGTAGAAAGCGGTGTGGTGAGACAGTAAGGGAAGTGGATATAAAGCGGAGTGGTAAGACAGGGAAGTGGATAGAAAGCGGAGTGGTGAGACAGGGAACTGGATAGAAAGCGGAGTGGTGAGACAGGGAACTGGATAGAAAGCGGGGTGGTGAGACAGTAAGGGAAGTGGGTAGAAAGCGGAGTGGTGAGACAGGGAACTGGATAGAAAGCGGAGTGGTGAGACAGTAAGGGAACTGGATAGAAAGCGGTGTGGTGAGACAGTAAGGGAACTGGATATAAAGCGGAGTGGTGAGACAGGGAACTGGATAGAAAGCGGGGTGGTGAGACAGGGAACTGGATAGAAAGCGGAGTGGTGAGACAGGGAACTGGATAGAAAGCGGGGTGGTGAGACAGTAAGGGGAGTGGATAGAAAGCGGAGTGGTGAGATAGGGAACTGGATAGAAAGCGGAGTGGTGAGACAGTAAGGGAAGTGGATAGAAAGCGGAGTGGTGAGATAGGGAACTGGATAGAAAGCGGGGTGGTGAGACAGTAAGGGAACTGGATAGAAAGCGGTGTGGTGAGACAGGGAACTGGATAGAAAGCGGGGTGGTGAGACAGTAAGGGAAGTGGATAGAAAGCGGAGTGGTGAGATAGGGAACTGGATAGAAAGCGGAGTGGTGAGACAGTAAGGGAACTGGATAGAAAGCGGGGTGGTGAGACAGGGAACTGGATAGAAAGCGGTGTG
>NC_134895.1:45243088-45245588 GCF_041734735.1 Babylonia areolata | reverse complement strand
GTCGTGTGACCATGGCAACACCGATTTTATGGGAGAAGGGGTGTGGGGGTGAGAAGAGGGGTAGGGGGGTGGGGGGGTTGGAGGGGAGGGGTTGGGTGGGTGGGGGTGGGGTGGGAGGGGGGGAATGGGAGAAGCGGTGCTGGCGACGTGACTTCCAGGCTGAAATTCTGCTCCCTTGAAGTGATCTGCCCCTTCCTCGCTTCCGTCCATCCCCTCCTCCCCTATCCCTGTTACATACACCCCTCTCCCCCCCCGCCCCCCACCGACCTCCCTTACACATACATCACCCTCACACCCCCCGTTACACATTCCCTAACCCACCATCCTCGTTGCACCCACCCCCACCCTCCCCGGCCTTGCACACAACTCTTCCCCCATCTCCATTACACATTCCCTCTCCGCCGCTACACACGCGCCACCCCCACACCCGTTACACACACACACCCCACCCCACCCCAATTACACATACCAAACCCTTATCCCCAATACACACCCCGTTCCTCCATTCACCACCGTTACACACACACCTCTCCCCCACCCCTGTTACACATATCAAACCCTCATCCTTAATATTTGTATTTGTATTTCTTTTTATCACAACAGGTTTCTCTGTGTAAAATTCGGGCTGCTCTCCCCAGGGAGAGCGCGTGGCTACACTACAGCGCCACCCATTTTTGACTCACTTGTGTAAACAAAGTGAGTCTATGTTTTAACCCGGTGTTCGGTTGTCTGTGTGTGTGTGTGTGTGTGTGTGTGTGTGTGTGTGTGTGTGTGTGTGTGTGTGTGTGTGTGTGTGTGTGTGTGTCTGTGTGTGTGTTTGTGTGTGTGTGTGTGTGTGTGTGTGTGTGTGTCCGTGGTAAACTTTAACATTGACATTTTCTCTGCAAATACTTTGTCAGTTGACACCAAATTAGGCATAAAAATAGGAAAAATTCAGTTCTTTCCAGTCATCTTGCTTAAAACAATATTGCACCTCTGGGATGGGCACAAAAAATAATAAATGAAGCCTAATTATATGCAAACTGCATTTACTGTTATATATATATTTTTTGTATTCTCTAAACTTGGCACTTTGATCTGATATTCTGGTCCAACAACAAGAGCAGTCATTATTATCATTTTATGTTCAAACAGGAACTTCTTTTGCTAAGCATGGAAGTTTTATTTATTTTGCAAACGTTTTGGTGCAGATAGTAAAAAAGGGAAATTACTCTGTAATTAATGCTAGGGGACTTAATTTGCTTTAAACCGATCTTTCTCATCTTAAACATTACATTTTGAAATTATACTCAATACATAAAAAGCTTGGATTTTGTTAAGTGTCTCACAAGTGAGTCTTGAAGGCCTTGCCTCTCTTGTTTTGTGTATTTTTTCCTGCGTGCAGTTTTATTTGTTTTTCCTTTCGAAGTGGATTTTTCTACAGAATTTTTGCCAGGAACAACCCTTTTGTTGCCGTGCGTTCTTTTACGTGCGGTAAGTGCATGCTGCACACGGGACCTCGGTTTATCGTCTCATCCGAATGACTAGCGTCGAGACCACCACTCAAGGTCTAGTGGAGGAGGAGAAAATATCGGCGGTTGAGCCGTGATTCGAACCAGCACGCTCAGATTCTCTCACTTCCTACGCAGTTGCGTTACCTCTAGACCATCACTCCACTCACCACCGTTACACATACCTCTCCCCCATCCCCGTTACACATACCCTCCGTCCACAACTATTACACATATGCCACCCTCATACCCAGGTAACGCGTCTGCCGAGGAAGCGAGAGAATCGGATCACGCTGGTTCGAATCACGGCTCAGCCGCCGATATTTTCTCCCCCTCCACTAGACCTTGAGTGGTGGTCTGGACGCTAATCATTCGGATGAGACGATAAACCGAGGTCCCGTGTGCAGCATGCACTTAGCGCACGTAAAAGAACCCACGGCAACAAAAGAGTTGTTCCTTGCTAAATTCTGTAGAAAAATCCACTTCAATAAGAAAAATAAATAAAACTGCACTCAGGAAAAAATACAAACAAATGGGTGCCGCTGTAGTATAGCGACGCGGTCTCCCTGGGGAGAGCAGCCTGAATTTCACACAGAGAAATCTTTTGTCATAAAAAAGAAATACAAATGCAAATACAAAATACAAATTACACATACCCCTGCCTCACCGCTGTTATACACCCACCCTCATTCCTATAACACACAGAGAGACAGAGACGGAGACAGACAGACAGACAGATTCAGAGACAGAGACAGAGAGACAGACAGAGACAGAGACAGAGACGGAGAGACACCACATACAATATTTCAATGAAAACGACTTCCTTGTCTGTCAAAGAGAGAGAGAGAGAGAGAGAGAGAGAGAGAGAGAGAGAGAGAGAGGACATACTGGCCAGACACACTAACTGACAATGCACTCCAAAACCAAACCTTTCTTCCAGAATACATGTCACCCTTTCTCCATGTAACACAGTCTTCGTTTTTTTGTTGTTGTTTTTTTGTTTTTGGTTT
>NC_134895.1:45195588-45223088 GCF_041734735.1 Babylonia areolata | reverse complement strand
AGGGGGTGGGGTGGGGTGGGGTTGGGGGACGGGAAGGTGGCTTCCAACACATGCTGGCCATTAGTGTAGCACCCCATAGGGAGGGGGAGCGGGGGGGGAGGGTTTGGGAGGGGCTGGGGGTCGGGGTGGGCGGGGGAGAGAGATGCCTCCACCCCCGAACCCCACCCTCTCACCACCTCCCCCCTCCCAACAGCCTGAGCATGTGGGATGGGAAGCAGGTGCTATTGTTTTCCCTGGGCTTGAGCACTTCTCCCCCCGCGTGAAGCCACCGCCACACAACAACGACCACCACCACTGAGGCCTGTTCTCTATTGACCCGCTATCGATCATATTGGGAGCGGGGGGGGGGGGGGGGGGGGGGGGGGGGGGGTAGGGTAGTGGAGGTGGTGGGGGAGAGGGGCGGGCATGATTCCTTCCAGTCTGTTGAAAGGAAAGGGAAGGGAAAGGAAGAGAGGATGAGAAGTAAGGGGGAAGAGGTGAAAAGGGGTGGAGAGGGTGGGAGGATGAGAAGTAAGGGGGAAGAGGTGAAAAGGGGTGGGGGTGGGGGAGGGAGGGAGGATGAGAAGTAAGGGGGAAGAGGTGAAAAGGGATGGGGGTGGGGAGGGAGGGAGGATGAGAAGTAAGGGGGAAGAGGTGAAAAGGGGTGGGGGTGGGGAGGGAGGGAGGATGAGAAGTAAGGGGGAAGAGGTGAAAAGGGGTGGGGGTGTGGGAGGGAGGATGAGAAGTAAGGGGGAAGAGTTGAAAAGGGGTGAAGTGGGGGAGGGAGGATGAGAAGTAAGGGGGAAGAGGTGAAAAAGGGTGAAGTGGGGGAGGGAGGATGAGAAGTAAGGGGGAAGAGGTGAAAAAGGGTGAAGTGGGGGAGGGAGGATGAGAAGTAAGGGGGAAGAGGTGAAAAGGGGTGGGGGTGGGGGAGGGAGGATGAGAAGTAAGGGGGAAGAGGTGAAAAGGGGTGGGGGTGGGGGAGGGAGGATGAGAAAGAAGGGGGAAGAGGTGAAAAGGGGTGGGGTGGGGGAGGGAGGATGAGAAGTAAGGGGGAAGAGGTGAAAAGGGGTGGGGTGGGGGAGGGAGGATGAGAAGTAAGGGGGAAGAGGTGAAAAGGGAGGGGGTGGGAGAGGGAGGGAGGATGAGAAGTAAGGGGAAGAGGTGAAAAGGGTGGGGGTGGGGGAGGAGGGAGGATGAGAAGTAAGGGGGAAGAGGTGAAAAGGGGTGGGGGTGGGGAGGGTGGGGAGGATGAGAAGTAAGGGGAAGAGGTGAAAAGGGGTGGGGGTGGGGAGGGGAGGGAGAGAGGGATGAGAAGTAAGGGGGGAAGAGGTGAAAAGGGGTGGGTTGGGGTGTAGGGAGGGAAAGAGGATGAGAAGTAAGGAGGAAGAGGTGAAAAGGGGTGGGGTGGAGAGGGAGGGATGGAGGATGAGAAGTAAGGGGGAAGAAGTGAAAAGGGGTGGGGTGGGGTGGGGGGAGGGAGGAAGGGGGGCGGGGTGTTGTGTAGGCGTAGGAGATTGATTTGATTGATTGGTTGATCATTTTGCTCACATGGAGGATGTTTGAAGGTGGGTGGTGTGTTTTGTTTGTGGATTTTTTTTTCATGAAAGGAATCAGGGTGAGAAGGTGGGGTGGAGTTATTCCTTTCAGGAGGAGGGAAGGGGTTGCAGGGGTGGGGGTGGGGGCGGGGGGTTCCAGCCAATATGTGTTTTATTATAGCGTGTCTGTCCGTTCTTATCTGTCTGTCAAACAGATCTGTTTGTATGTCTCTCTTTCTGTCTGTCTGTCTGTCTGTCTGTCTCTCTGTCTGTCTATTTGTCTCTGTGTGTGTATGTATATCCGTTCAGTCAGCCAGCCAGCCCTTGTTCTGTCTGAATTGAAAGTCTCGACTCGGATCCTGTAGCCAGGTCTGTCTCTTCTCTCTCCCTCTCTCTCTCTCTCCCACTCTCTTCTCTCTCTCTCTCTCTCCCCCACTCTCTCTCTCTCTCTCTCCCTCTCTTCTCTCTCTCCCTCTCTCTCTTCTCTCTCTCCCTCCCTCGCTCTCTCTCTCTCCCTCTTCTCTCTCGCCCACTTCTCTCTCTCTCTCCCTCCCTCTCTCTTCTCTCTCTCTCTCCCTCTCTTATCTCTCTCTCTCTTCCCTCTCTCTCTCTTTCTCCCTCCCTCTCTCTCTCTCTCCCTCCCTCTCTTCTCTTTCCTCTCCTCTCTCTCTCCCTCTGTCTCTCTTTGTCTTTCACGATCGGTAATGACTACTGCAGACATGTTCACGATCATGCACATTTTGCAGTCAAGGGCGCACACACACACACACGCACAGACAACACACACACACACACACACACACACACACACACACACCTGTGGGTGTTTGAGAGTAATAATAACTTGACTGTCTGTCCGCCTTCTGCATTTCCATTGTGATCTGTCGTTATTGTTCCCATTGTATCCCTGACGCTGTTCACATTCCAGAATTTCCCTTTGAACTCTCTGATTCTGACCTTCCAAAATGTATTCCATGTTTCACCCCTGAAAACGGAATATGACTACTTACATGGCGGGCATGAAAAAAGAAAAAAAAAACCACAAAAAAACCCGGTCATTAACATAAAAGCCCGCTCGTGCGTATGAGTGAACGTGGGAGTTGTGTTGCCTATGAACGACAAAAAAAAAAAAGAAGAAAAAAAAAAGAAAAGTTCCCGATATGGATTGTCACTGCCAAAATGCCAATGGGATATTACTCTGGGGACATGACTGGTGTTTGAGTGTGGGCAGACAATGTGGTTGAACCATGCTCTCATTCTCCCTTGTCTGTACGCAAACGGCAAAAAGTTAAGAAGATAGTCCGTGGCGTGGCTTTGAAAATGCTGTCGAGCTCATACTGTCTGTTGTGGTAGTAACAGTAGTAGTGAGTGGTAGTAGCAGCAGCAGCAGCAGCAGAAGAAGAAGAAGAAGAAGAAGAAGTGGTAATTGTAATAGTAGTAGTAGTAGAAGGAGGAGGATTAGGAGTGGTAGTAGGAGTAGTAGTAGTAGTGTAGTCTTCTTCTTTTTCTTTTCTCTTTCATTAAAAAAAAAAAAAAAAAAAATGTATTGTGTTGTATTGTACTGTATTTCTCTTTTTGTCACAACAGATTTCTCTGTGTGAAATTCGGGCTGCTCTCCCCAAGAAGAGCGCGTCGCTTTTCTACAGCGCCACCCATTTTTTTTTTTTTTTTCCTGCGTGCAGTTTTTTTTTTTCCCTATCGAAGTGGATTTTTCAACAGAATTTTGCCAGGAACAACCCTTTTGTTGCCGTGGGTTCTTTTTCTTTTGCTTGCGCTAAGTGCATGCAGCATACGGGACCTCGGTTTATCGTCTCATCCGAATGACTAGCGTCCAGACCACCACTCAAGGTCTAGTGGAGGGGGAGAAAATATCGGTGGCTGAGCCGTGATTCGAACCAGCGCGCTCAGATTCTCTCGCTTCCTAGGTGGACGCGTTACCTCTAGGCACCATCACTCAGCATTATTCTTCCTCCCCCTCACGTGCTCCCCTGTCTTCTTCTCCTCCTCCTCTTCATTCTGCTCTCTTTGCTACCTCCTCCCTATCACTCCCTCCTTTTCCCACTCACCCCTCCTTCTCTTGATATTGATTCATTGATTGATTGATATCGATACTTACAATACCGCCTGTCCACGGTTGGAGCGGAGACAAAGCTCTAAGCGCTTTACAAACACGGGGGTCATTTGCACAACAGGCTGCCTACCGGAGTAGAGCCGACTGACGGCTGCCACTGGGAGCTCATCATTCGTTTCCTGTGTCATTCAATCAGATTTCAGGCACGCACACATACACACTCACACAAACATGTAACGTTTTTGCTACGTGTATGACCATTTTGTTTATTTACACCGCCATGTAGGCAGCCATACTCCGTTTTCCGGGGTGGGGGGGGGTGTATGTGTGTGGGTGCATGCTGTGTATATTCTTGTTTCCATAACCCACCGAACGCTGATCTTTAACTTGCGCATTTGATCTTCTGCGTGCGTATACACACGAAGGGGGGTTCAGGCACTAGCAGGTCTGCACATATGTTGACCTGGGAGATCAGAAAAAAAAAAAAAAAAAAAAATCTCCACCCTTTACCCACCAGGCGCCGTCACCAAGATTCGAACCCGGGACCCTAGGATTGAAAGTCGAACGCTTTAACCACTCGGCTATTGCACCCCAATCCTCCTCAACCTTCATGTTCTTCTTCCTCGTTTTTCCCTTATTGCTTCCTCTCTCTCTCTCTCTCTCTCGGGTTCCTCATCGTTGTCCTTTTCCACATCCTCGTCATCAACAATAAATAATCGAAATGTGTCTGTGAATAAACCTGTTTGCTTCCAAGTGGTATGGCATTATATGTCAAGGTTCTCATAGGGTGTTTCATGAAGTTTCATCAACATGATACCAAATGCTTCAATGCGTCAAACATACTATGATACTTCCTGCTGTCAAAACTAATCGATCAATGTTGACAACTCTACGGAGATTTGGTCTTTGTGCATATCTCAGTCCAGCAGCCCCCCCCCCCTCTCTCTCTGTATGTGTGTGCATTTCCATGGTTTATGAATCAGCAACAGTAGTAGTGGTAGTATTAGTAGCAGTAATAGTAGTATTAGTGACAGTATTAGTGGCAGTAATAGTAGTATCAGTAGCAGTAGCAGTAATATTAGTATTAGTAGCAGTAATAGTAGTATCAGTAGCAGTAATAGTAGTATTAGTGATAGTATTAGTAGCAGTAATAGTGGTATTAGTGATAGTATTAGTAGCAGTACTAGTAGTATTAGTAGCAGTAATAGTAGTATTGGTGATAGTATTAGTAGCAGTAATAGTAGTATTAGTAGCAGTAATAGTAGTATTAGTAGCAGCAGTAGTATTTGTTATAGTATTAGTAGCAGTAATAGTAGTATCAGTGATAGTATTAGTAGCAGTAATAGTAGTATTGGTAGCAGTACTAGTAGTATTAGTAGCAGTAAAAATAGTATTAGTGATAGTATTCGTAGCAGTAATAATAGTATTAGTAGCAGTAATTGTGGTATTAGTTATAGTATTACTAGCAGTAATAGTAGTATTAGTGATAATATTAGTAGCAGTAATAGTAGTATTAGTAGCAATAGTAATAGTAGTGGTTGTCATGGTGCTTCCGTGCACTGTCTTGCTACCAGTAGCAGATGCAGCAGATGCAACGAAGACACACACAGTGGGAAAGAAAGAGTGAACGATCTGACGTCATTTGACTAAATTATCTTCTTCCTGGGATAAATAGATGTGATTGTAGTGGACGTAATAACGCCGTTCAAATCATGTTTTTTGTGTTTTATTATATCTCGATTATTCTTTTATTTCGGTAGTAAAGGAGTCTTTGCTATCCCTTCAAGCACACCGCAACACATGGTAGATCTCTAGATCTGAACGAACCAGTCGAGGCCTACAACTAGCTGAAAGAAACAATCATTCAAATTTTCTTTCATGTCCATTCCAGTTAATTCCGTGTCCAACTTTGAATATTTATATGCAGAAAATACGTCGATGGTGTAGTTAGTATGTTCAGTCCAGAATTTGTATTTCTTTCCTTTATTGTGAACAAGAAAAACGAAACGAAGTTATGCCTTCGAATACAACCTACTTGCTGGTAAGCCTAACTCAGTGGAAAGCGGTTAAAAAAAAAAAAAAAAAAAAAAAAAAAATCGGATTTCGGAACAAGCCTTAACGAAATAAACCGTTAATGAATCGGAAAAAAAGCTTAATTCGGATGACTTACAACCTATTATTGGTATCACACACACACACACACACACACACACACACACACACACACCACAGACAACCAAACACCAGGTTAAAACATAGACTCACTTTGTTTACACAAGAGAGTAAAAAACCAACAACAACAACAAAGAGAGAGAGAGAGAGAGAGAGAGAGAGAGAGAGAGAGCAAATTGTAAGCTTCTTTGTTGTTGTTCCTTGTTAAAGAACATTGTTTTGAATATTTCATTTGACGGGCGCAATAGCCGAGTGGTTAAAGCGTTGGACTGTCAATCTGAGGGTCCCGGGTTCGAATCACGGTGACGGCGCCTGGTGGGTAAAGGGTGGAGATTTTTACGATCTCCCAGGTCAACATATATGCAGACCTGCTAGTGCCTGAGCCCCCCCTTCGTGTGTATATGCAAGCAGAAGATCAAATACGCACGTTAAAGATCCTGTAATCCATGTCAGCGTTCGGTGGGTTATGGAAACAAGAACATACCCAGCATGCACACCCCCGAAAACGGAGTATGGCTGCCTACATGGCGGGGTAAAAACGGTCATACACGTAAAAGCCCACTCGTGTGCATACGATTGAACGCAGAAGATTGATTGATTGATTGAATCTTTAATGGGTAAAGAATTAGGCACAGTAAAGACCTGTTTACAATTCTGCCCATTTAACGACACAAAACATAAAAAATAAAGAACGACACAAAACATAAAAATAAAGAAATAAACTGAAATAAAATAAAATAATAAGAACGACGAATAAGAATAGGAACTTGAATAGTCTATTAAAGGTAACAAAGCGATGAAAACTGGAACAATTGGTACATTACATGTACATACGTACTTACACACACACACACACACACACACACACACAATTATAAAACAAGCAAACAAAGACATACGTACACATTCACGCCCACACACTCAAACACACACATACACACACACGCACTTACTGTTCACACATACACATACATTCAATTTTTCATTCATCATGGCATGGCAGCTAGTGGACTGAGTACAAGCAAGCATTTGCAAAAGACCGCGAGTAGGTTAATCAAATGTATCGAATAGAAATATTCTTATCTTAGTTTTAAAGAGAGATATGGCTGGAATTTGACGACATGTCTTTGGAAGCATGTTCCATTCGATGCTTCCATTAAATGAGAGACTCATCTTAAATAAATCAATTTTAGGCTTTGGGACAATAGCTCTATCTGAATTACGTTGGAACTGGAAACAAAATAATGATTTTAAATATTGTGGGCATGCTTTATGAACAATTTTATGCATAAGAATCAATGTGTTATATCTAATAGTAGATGAACAGGTAATAATTTGAAGTTCTTTGTACATATTGTGCACAGATCCACCTGTGGTATTTACATGGTTAATCATCTTAATGGCACGTTTTTGTAAAGAGCAAAGTGGCTTTAATGTAGAAGGAGGACATTTACCCCAAATAATCGAGCAATAGCTGAGGCGAGACTGGATATAGGCAAAGTAAAACACACGTCTAGAATGATTATCAAGAAAGTGTTTGATCTGTGATAATTGGAATACACTAGATGATACTTGTTTTATGAGGCAATGAATATGTTCCTGCCACGAAAGATTTTGATCAATAGTAATGCCTAATAGCATATGCTTAGTAACTTGTTTGATAGTATTGTCTTTATATTTTATGTTAAGTTGTGCCTCTTTTATCTTCTGTCTTTTCTGACGAGGACAAATTAACATGCATTCTGTCTTTTCAGGGTGCACGGCCATATCATTAGCATCACACCAGTTTTCGACAGATTTCATGTTGGCATTCAGGTGATAACTAATTTCGTCAACATTGTGACTAGCATATTGTATTGATGTATCATCAGCAAATAAATCACAGATTGCATGTTGAATTGATAAAGGTAGATCGTTGATATACAAGGAAAATAAGAGAGGGCCTAGAATTGACCCCTGTGGTACTCCTCTTGGAACATGCCTTTTGGAAGAAATAAAGCCACGTGAATAGACAGACTGAATACGGTTTTCTAGGTAAGATCTGAGAAACAATAAGCAGTTATCGTCAATACCATAACATTTCAATTTTTGAAGCAATATTTCGTGAAGAAGAAGAAGAAGAAGAAGGAGGAGAAGAATATTTCATTTTAGTGTGGGAATTGATTTATGTGTCTGCATGTCTCACTGTGCTGAAAAGAGTTTTGTGCTTTCAGGCGGACATATTATGCAGTGGTTTGTGAAACAAATAAGAACTTAGAAAAACAACAACAAATAAGAACTTACAAAAACAACAACAACAACAAATACAACTTGCACTGAAATACATTTTCTGTAAAACATATCGCCCAGAGGAGGAGTTATTTCATGCACATGCGTACTATCCCTATGTCTGTCCGTTTGTCTGTATGACCCAGTGTCTTTACTCCGTTACTCTTTTTATCTCTTCCTCTGTTCCTCTCTCTCTCTCTCTTGCTATAATAAGCAGGCAATGAGGTCAACAGATCTGTATTATTTGTACATCATAAAACGCTTAATTCAACACACACACACACACACACACGTTAATGAGTACATACATACATACATACATACATAGGCCTACATACACATATATGGGTTCCGCTTTTCGCAGAATTCACTGAGGTAGACAGCAAATGGTAAAATATTATCTACATTTTTTTTGTTTTAAAGATACGAATAGACTGTTGTTTTATATTCTAAACATATTTTTACAGACACAAAAACACAACATCTGTAAGATATATGTATGACATAATGCAAGCGGTTGCTGAAGTTTTGATGACTAAGAATAATTCATCATCAGTTTAACATACCATATGTATTTAACTGTTAAATCCGCATGGGTAGCGCTATAAGAATGTGCATTATCATTATTATTAGTAGCAATAGTAGTAGCAGCAGTAGTAGTTGTACATGTTCACTTTTAGCTGTGGGTTTGTTCAGAGATATGGTGTTCAAAATATCAGAACCGATTTCCTTACATTTGGAAACACAGTTACTTCCTTCTGAATAATGCAGTAGACAGCTCGTCTGTGGTATTGTCATTTGCTTGAATGTTATTTTACTTCCTCCCCCCCCACACCCCTCCATGAACGCTAAGAACTGTTCATTTCATTTTTATACCACAATAATATTATATCTGCCTTTCTAATATTTATCTTTTTTATACAGCATTACAAACCTCATATATAATAGAAATATATATCTGAAAAGAAAGTCAAAAACACGTTAGCAACTTCTTACTTTACAAATCGAATCAAAAGGAACAATTACAAAGAAAATAGAAACCCAACAATAAATGAAACGTCACCTGAAAATCTGAAACAACTTCAGCACAATCCGTGAACCAAGGGAAGTAAATGTAGAGTTCTCCCAACGAAGACTGTCAAAGTGCTCGTGTAGCCTCCCTTTACCTACATTTTAATAGTCTCGTCATCCTGTTTTTGTGTGTCCGTGGTAAACTTTAACATTGACATTTTCTCTGCAAATACTTTGTCAGTTGACACCAAATTTGGCATAAAAATAGGAAAAATTCAGTTCTTTCCAGTCATCTTGTTTAAAACAATATTGCACCTCTGGGATGGGCACACACACACACACAAAAAAAAAAGAAAAGAAAAAAAGAAAGAAAAAAAGAAAAGAAAAAAAAAAAGCCAAATTATATGCAAAATGAATTTACTGGTATATTTATATATTGTTTTTGTTCTCTAAACTTGGCACTTTGATCTGATATTCTGACACAGCATCAAGAGCAGTCATTTTTTTTTTTTTTAAATCATTTTTTGTTCAAACAGGAACTTCTTTTGCTAAGCATGGTTCAGTTTCAGTTTCAGTACTGAACCATGCTTAGCAAAAGAAGTTCCTGTTTGTACCAAAAATGATTTAAAAAAAGAAAAAGAAAAAAAAAAGAATGCTCTTGATGCTGTGTCAGAATATCAGATCAAAGCATGCATGCTAAGCATGGAAGTTATATTTCTGGTGCATGTCTTTGGTGCAGATAGTAAAAAAGGGAAATTAATCTGTAATTAATGCTAGGGGGGTTAATTTGCTTTAAACTGATCTTTCTCATCTTAAACATTACAAATTGAAATTATTCTCAATACATAAAAAGCTTGTGTGCTTTACTCTCAGTGTACAGGGCTTTCACTATGTTCATTCGCCCAAGTGGTCTTTTTCAGAAAATACTAAAATCAATACTACGAGTGGACTTTATAGATCTATTGGCTGAGCCCTGAAAGTCATGGGCAAAAATCAATTGCGTACACATATACATATTCAAAGTGCGTGCTCATATTCCTCGCGAACGTGAAGGACGCCATTTTGTTTCAAGTTGTTGACCTGCCCGTTCAATCCTTTTTTCAATCGACAATACACAATACATGTGATGGAAAGTTGGAGAAGGAGACCGTTAAATATTCATTCAGAGACTGGATTATGCCCAAAACTGCCATAAAAATATCAAAAAAAAAAATCAGTAGGAATTCACAGTTAAAAGTAATAAACCATGAGAGTTAATACCCTTGATGAAACGTAAACATTTTCCAGTCTTGACTTTTCAAAATTAAGTCCTTTTCACTTCATACAACGTTTAGAAGTACTTGTACTTGGCTCTACATGTTATTAGTTTAACAAAATACTCAATTTTCTATATCAACTTTAAAACTGTAAAACTAGAATGAACATAAAAGAGAAATTGAATCGACTGTGTTGTAAATTCCTGGCGGGTGTAACTAAATTTGTACATCTATCTAGATCCAGAGAAGACGGCTACATGTTGCAGTGTGATTGTGGTGATAGCCACGTCTCCTTTACCGCGGACTGAAAAAGAATTCTTAATTGCCCTTTAAGATTTTTTGAATGCCCAAGATACACCAGAATAATATGATTTAAACAGCGTTCTCACTGCGAATACCGCAATCGATTTATCGCCCTTAAAAAGCATGTTTAAATGTTAAATTTTTGAACGTCAGTTAAGGAGTCACTATAGTGTTTTGAATAAGACAGTTTCTTCTCACCCGAACACGCGGGGTTCGAATCTGCCTTCAGGGCTATTCTTTTTTCTTTTCTGTTTTTCTTTTAACCCGGAAGTTTATAATAACAAATACAGAAAACATTTTAACGATTAGATTTTTTAAAAAGTGTATCACAAGTGAGTCTTGAAGGCCTTGCCTCATTTGTTGTACATAGGTTCAATGGCAGAAGAAGGTGAAAGGGCACCTAACGATAAATAACTGCAGTTGCCTAATCTGGAAAGAACGCATGAAGTGACCAGTTTCTTTGTTTGCATTTTTTTCTTTTTCTTTCTTTCTTTTTTTTTTTTAAATATTTTTTTATTGTTGTTGGTATTCCATCGTCTGTAAGGTACTTTCGGATTGAACTAGTTCGTCTTAGCTTGTAAAAGGCAGTTTGACATGATCTTTCAAACGTTGTTCAGAATCAATAACAAAGCCCTAGCCGACTGATTAAAAGCGTTGTACTATCAATGGCGTCTGGTGGATAAAGGGTGGAGATTTTTCCGATCTTTCAGGTCAACATAATATTATGTGCAAACCTGTTAGTGCCTGAACCTCCTTCGTGTGCATACGCAAGCAGAAGATCAAATACGCACGTTAAAGATCCTGTAATCCATATCAGCGATCGGTGGGTTATGGAAACAAGAAAATACCCAGAATGCACACCCCCGAAAACCGAGTATGGCTGCCTACATGGTGGGGTAAAAAAAAAACCCGGCCATAATCATAAAAGCCTACTCGTGTACATACGAGTGAACGCGGGAGTTGCAACCCATGAACGAAGAAGAAGAAGAGGAAGAAGAAGAAGAAGAAGAAGAAGAAAAGAAAGAAAGAAAGAAAGAAAGAAAGAAGAAGAAGAAGAAGAAATAACAAAGCCCAATGCATTGTTTGTGAATGGGATAATGAAAATGTGCAAGAAAGAAACGGGTCTTTCAGATGTCTCGTATCTCTGGTAGCATGCATTTCCAACAAGAACAAACATCTCATGAACAAACGAGTCGGGTTGTGACTGTGTGTGTGTGTGTGTGTGTGTGTTTGTGTGTGTGTACACGAGCGTCTCTTTGTGCGTGAGCAGGCGCGCGCGCGCGTGGACGTATCTGCGCGCGCGCCGCGTCAGTGTGTGTCTTTGGGAATCTGTGTGGTTCTGAGTAACCTTGCACGTGTACATTTCTAAATTTTTGTCCCTTCCGGTCAGTTTACCCGCATTACTGTCCGTCTGTCCAACGCTCCGATACTTCATCTGTATCTGTTCTGCAGCATCACACATACGAATATGCGAGCGGAAACTGGTCGGCTGGTCTTATTCTTTTTAAACATGTAAGAAATTTCCGGCATTCTAGACAAATGAACTAATACAAAGACAAGTTTCAGTTTCAGTTTCAGTAGCTCAAGGAGGCGTCACTGCGTTCGGACAAATCCATGTACGCTACACCACATCTGCCAAGCAGATGCCTGACCAGCAGCGTAACCCAACGCGCTTAGTCAGGCCTTGAGAAAAAAAAAAGAAGAAGAAAAAAGATAAATACATAAAAAAGAACTACTACTACTAATGATAATATGTATAAGGCGCAAAAACTTAATGAAGTCAACTATAAGCGTACAAAAAAAAAAAGAAAAAGAAAAAAAAGATGAATAAATAAATAATATAAATAAATAAATAAATAAAAAAGACAACAATGATGATAAATAAGCAAATAAATGTAAAACATGAAGACACACATTCACACACATATGCATAACAGATATGCACCAAACATGCAGTTTCACAGATATGAAAGCACAGTCAAATACACATAAACGTACATGAGCCCCAACACACACACACACACACAAAGACAAAAGAATGGACGAATAAAGAATGAATAAAATCGAATGCCAAACCGCATTCTGATGAAGGGAAAGAACCCGCTCTCTCAAATCTAAAAAAAAATTACCATACCGGATAGTCTCCCTTGCTGGTTAGTTTCTTACTTCAAAATTATCCTTTCCAAACCCCGTGTAGCGGGCTATTCTTACCCCCCCCCTCCCCCCCGCCCCCCCCTCCTCCGCTGACTCTACCCCTGGCTAGTTTATAACCCACAGGGTTTTAAGCCAGCCTGGGCCATGCCATACCCCTCCTGGCCGGAATATACCCCACAACCCCCATGTACACTTCGCTCATCCATCCAGTCTGTATCACATTTTTGTCAATAGTAACAAGAATAATAATAATAATACTAATAATACTACTAATAATAACAATGGACATTTATACAGCGCTTCTCAACGCTCAGGGAGCTTTACGTTTATTGAAAAAAAAACACGTCATAACAAAGGAACAACAGCATGATACGGTGTATAACATAAAAACATGTTAACAGACATATACAAAAGCTTCGGGGGAAAATAAATCAATACAACCCGTCCAACAAATTCAGAACGCAGTTAACTCACTCAAATAAGAATAACGTATACAAGTAAAAATAAGACACACACACACACACACACACACCGGCACGCGCGTTTTTTGTATGTACGAGTTGCGCATACGCTCAATGTTTTTTGTGTGAAATCAGTATTAGTTAAGCGGTTAATGTTCTAAACGTAGGATGGGTCACTTTTGTCCTGTTTTCCTTTATCTATTGGGATAATCATGGCTTTTTGGATTAAGAATAAGCGCATTCTGTCTTCTGAATAATTTTTGTCCGAAAGTGTCTGTAAATTAGAACCGTTGAACCATCTCCTGGTTGTGTGTGTGTGTGTGTGTGTGTGTGTGTGTGTGTGTGTGTATGCGCGCGCGCGCGCGATTTTTGTTGTTGTTGTTGTGTATGTGTGTGTCTGCACGCGCTCGTAAATAGTGATGTACTTTTCTTCTATATTTTCTTGCTCTTTCACTTTTTAGTGGAGACTCCTTACCTCAGTACCATCTTCTTTTTAGTTTTTCTTTCTTTCTCTATTTCTTCCCTTACATTCTTACGGTAACCATAACATGAAGTACAAATATGTTCCAAACTACAATTACAACTTTTTGTAAATTTTATCAGCTTACTTATACTTATAGCTAACAAAGCTTTTCTGCTGTTAAAATCAAACACGGAGTCCCACAGGGATCTCTTTTAGGCCCTGTTCTCTTCACATTGTACACCGCTCCTCTCGCTGAAATTATCAACCACCACAATGTTAGTCATCATTCCTATGCTGATGGCACTCAATTTCAGAAGAGTGATACCCCTGAAAAATTGTCCTCGCTCTTGCAAGAAACATCTGAATGCTTTCCGGACATTTAAAACTGGATTACTCTAACTTTATATCTTTATTTTTGTATTATTTTATTGCTTTTTTACTTTTTTTTCTTTTCTTGTTTGTCTTGCAGGTCACCTTGGAACTGTTTGTCTTGCAGGTCACCTTGGAACAGAAAACACTTCACTGCACATTGTTGTCCACGCTGGGACAACTCCAAGACCTTGGCTTCCGTCCCAGTCTCCTGAGCAGGTCACTCATGTCTCTTGGAAGATAATGCCGTTGTCAGCAGTTTCCACTAGACCAACACTCCACAAATGTTACGCAGTCTGAATAGTGGCTACATAAAGACAAGAGTCAGTCAAGACTCTAACCAACTCAGCAGTCCAGTGGTACAGACCGAGCACGCAACTTGTTCAGTCAGTCACACTGTGGACCTGGGGTATAGGAACATCTGCTCTGAAGTCGGAGAGAGAGAGAGAGAGAGGGGTTCAATTATCCTATGTTCCCCACGCAAAAGGAAAAGAGCGCTGCATATAAATTCGTCTCTCATCACACGGGCAGGTAAGTATGGTAAAGAAAAAACAAAACAACAACAAAATGAAATAAGATCCAGCACTGGAGTCATTCAATACACTGATCCCCAGGCAGATAACGATGGAGAGCATGCCTAATGCCGGGTGAAGAGGAGCCTCATCCAAAACAAGACTGTTGCCAGGGAGATGAGATCTGTCACTGAACGTCAACCCCCTAATACTTGGATGCATCGCATTCATTATTCCATGTGAAGTTTTCTTTTTCTTCTCTCACTTCTTTCTGTGAGCTCTGTGCAGAGATGAATGAATGTAAAACTGATGGAACTGCACAATGGTCACAGGATGGTGGTGTCGATCTCTCTCTCTACAATGTGGGCTGAATCCAAGGGGAAGACTTGCCGCCTTCTGGATATCGTCTACTCCTCGTTCGTCCTCCAGTTCTCAACCTTCCATTTTGTGATCCAGTTTGATTCGATGGGTTGGTGATATCACAGGCGTAGGTAATCTCTTCTCTCCGTCAACAGTCCAAGCGTATCACCAAACACTGGATGGAATACAGAAATGATTTTCTTTCTGCAGTCGATGGTTTTAGCGCCCAGTTTTCACTCCGAGCTGGACGCATCAGATTCATGTTGGTTTTCTAAACATCTGGCCAACTCCACACTTTGTCATGCCACGAAAGTATTTGGGTATCCCAGATTTGAACATTTTTTCTCCGTGTGTGAGGGGCACAAGGGGGACAGGTCCTGGATGATGGGTGGTGATGGTGCTGAAATATCCAGTGAACAGCGTTTCAGGAAGCCTGTGGTTCCCTCAAAACGAATGTCATGTCATTCTCACAAGAGAGACTCCCGGGACCTTGTCGGGTGGGTCACTGGCGTGGTGGTTATGGTCCTTTCCAAAACCAGTGGCGATCTCGATGGGTACAAATCAAATCATGCTGCACCTTATAACTGGTGAACACTGCCCAGCAGGCAATCTCTCTCAATCTCAATAATTCTCCCAAAGAATAAACTGACAATTAGACCACATCAACGCATGAGCAGACGTCCAGTTGTTTCCGTTTAGAACTACACACTCACACACACACACACACACACACACACACACACAAAGAGACAGAGAGGGGCAGGCAGGTACAGCACCAGCCATGACCAGCAGGACAACAGGGATCGAGACCGAGTCACTTTCACGCTGAAACGGCCCCAGGACCAAAGCCAGCAAGACAAGTTGTTAGGCAAGGCGATGCACAGGGCCCATTATTTTTACACCCAGGACTGTGCAGGTCTTTACTTCTTCAACATTTGGGCTTCACGATCTCATGACCTAAGGAATGCAAAAGTTCTTCAGGAGGCATTCCTCGGGGCCACTAAAAACATACGAGTGAGGCTGCGCTTCAAGTCCACTTTATCACAGCTTTTGCTACTTCGGCAAAAAACCACACACATAAAAAACAAATCAAACACGGCCCTCGTTCCAAGCCAGGGCCTATTAGAAGTCCACACTCCCCTACTCTTTGGGGCCTGCCGGTCCTGGTTCTTGTTCTCGTCTACTGATTCTTGTCTCTTCCACTGGTTTTGATTGACATTGTGGTGGCTCCACCGGTTCTGGCGCATAAACCTCTAGGTCCTCGGGTGACCCTGCGTCTGCCGTCAGCATCTCGTAGAGACACTGGTCGTTGAGGCAGCCGTGGATGAACTCCTCCCTGGTCAACACGCCGTCGTTGTTGCTGTCCATCTTGTCGAAGATCCTGGCGGTGCGATCCTTCGGCGTTTCCTTATCCTCCGGCTTTACCACGGCGGTGCCCAGCATGTCGTAGATGGCCTGCAACATCACCATCATCATCAATCATCATCGTACCGTCTGTTGTTGCTGTTATCACAATACGTTCCACTTTCATTGTTCTCTTCAATGTCGACCTGACTATGATATCATGAGAAAGACTTTCGCGAGTGCTCACGGGCGCGCGCACACACGCACACACACACGTACACACACACACGTACACACACACACACACGCACACGTACACATCCAGAGAGGAGTGATCCACAGCTAACCATGATAAAAAATGTGTTTACCATCGACGGTGCGACATATCACTCAGTCTTAGTTTAGTTGTGAAATGTTCGGTTAGTGTTCTGTTTTTCAGACCCCCAACCTCCCCCCCCTCGCCCCCCACCACCACATTGATGTTTTCCATTGGTTGAATACACAACAACATGAAATGCGCTCTACAATCTTTCATTGAAAACAAGTGGCACAGCTGTTGAAACATGAACAACTCCTCCCAATACAGGAACACCCTTATAATTCCTCCTTCCCCTCTCCCCTTTACAGACGTCCCCCCTCTCCTCCCCCCCCCACTCCCCGCACCATCTTCCTTCCCTCCCACCCTTTTCCTCCATCATTCTTTCTCCACGCCACATTTGGTGTTGTTGCACTGTGTTATGGTGTGTGTATGTGTGTGTGTGTGTGTGTGTGTGTGTGTGTGTGTGTTTGCACGGGCTAACGGTAGATCAAGTTCAAGCGTTTAAGATCAAGTTATCCACGTTAGCGTTGCGGTGGGTGGATGGATTGTGGGAACAATGTCTTACCAAACATGCACACACGGCTGGAAAATGGGGCATGACTGCTAAAACAGCTTCATAACGGTTGCAGACATATTTATAAATGTCCCAGGAAACGATTTGCAGCCTATGCAGGCTGAGAACGATTATAAAAAAAAAGAAGAAAAAAAAAGAAGGGTTAAAAAATACCAAAAGACCACATCGCTGTGATAGCTCGGTGAGCAATAGACGCCTCAGATCAACATCGTTAACCCTTTCACCGCCAGTCAATTTAGAGTACAAAATTCCCTTGTGGTATAAACATAGAAAAGACAGTGGCTAAGAATGGTTGGGGAGTCCCCCTGCGATGTATAGAAAATATGGCCTATCCTACCACCAAACATTAAGAGCAGTCGGTTCATGGATAACAGACCAATGAATGGTCAGCTTTCAGTGACATGGGTCCTCTACCACGCCTGTGCATAAATGCGAGTTTGGCGGCGAAAGGGTTAAGTAAGAACAACAATAACAGCAGCAACGGGAAAGCAGCAGCTTATCTCCAACCCATCTCGGATACGCACCAACCCTCCCCCATAACACCCTGCAATGGCACATGACAGCAAGTGTTGCTCAACTAAGTTGTGCCCATCAACCATTTTCAGAACCACACTGCCAAATCGTCAGAACGCTCTAAGTTATTATAAACAGGCTTCACAAAAACGTTCGGGCCTGTTCCTTAACTCTTTCCATACGAACGGCGAAAGAGACGACGTTAACAGCGTTTTACCCCAATTACCATCATCAAAATACAAAATATTGCAAGCGGAAGGCTCTTATACTGAAGACGTGAATGTTGACAAAGAATACCACAATTCTGACGACGGAAAGCTAAAGGTTGGGTCATTCAGACACCCACTGGACATCCGAGGGGTCTGTGTAGAGGAGAAGAGAGGACTGGCCGTACTGAGTGAGTTAAAGCAAAAAAAAACAAAACAAAAAACCCCACAAAACAACAACAAAAAAAAAACCCACACCAACAGAAACAAACAAACAAACAAAAACAACCGAAACAAACAACAGCAACAACAACAAACAAACAAAAAAAATAAACACTATAGACACTATGGTAATTATCAAGCTCTACATAATAGAAATAAACAACAACAGCAACAACAAAATGTGCAAGGCTTCTTAAAAACAACAACAACAACAAAAAAACCCACAATAACAACGGATGAACTGACCAACAAAATAAGAAAGAAAGAAAACAGGAAAGACAGAAATAAAATAGACATCAGCGAGAAAAGCGAAAGGCCAAGATCAATTAAAGAGAGTGACAGAAAAGAGGACATTTCCAGCAAAGAAATGACAAGCATCCTGAAAGAGTCCACTGCACCTCCACTCGACCTGGGAGAAAGCCCATGAAATAATAATAATAATAATAATAATAATAATAATAATTATGTGAACAAGAGATGACGACGACACACGAGCAATAAGGCGTGACAGAGAATACGAGAAAACCGCGAATTATTTCATCTACCACACCGCTTTGCCCACTCCAAATGCACGCATGCGCGTGCACACCTGCCTCATACACTCTCTGCATGATTGATAGACGGGTGGATTGGGGATCGAGAGAGAGTTGGGTAATGGGGTGAAGGGGGGCGGTGGGCGTGGTGGGAGGTGGGGAGGATTGGGGGGAGGGGTGCGGGGTGGGGGTGGTGCGGGGGGCGGGGCGGGGGGAGGGGGTTGGGGGGGGGGGGGGTGAGGCACAAAATGAAATCGATACCCACAGCACACCAGCAGGAAAGATGATGCTTTGGTCAACGTGACCTGCACGAGCTCTCTACGTTATGTTATGAGGACCCGGGTGGTTAGGAAATTATCCGCCACGCAGTTTGCCATTGTGTGTGTGTGTGTGTGTGTGTGTGTGTGTGTGTGTTATATGCGTGTGTGTATGTGCGCGCGCGCGCGCGTTTTTTTGTTTTGTTTGGTGTGTGTGTGTGTGTGTGTGTGTGTGTGTGTGTGTGTGTGTTTCTCCCTCCAATTCTAAGATACTCAATACATGGTGCAGAGACTGGTGTTGTGTGTTGTCCAGAAAGTAGTTTCAACCCTTTCCATGCATCTGCCATGTTGCCGTTTTGGAAACGACGTTCAACTTCTTCTTTGTATAGTTTCTTTGATTCGTTTATTTCTTTTGTCAGTTTCTTTTGTACATTCTTACGTTGACTTCCATCACCGCTCTGAAAAGCTATTTTCTTTTCATTGAGTGTTTTCTTAAGAGACTGTGATACCCAGGGCTTGTTGTTGGGAAAAATCCTGATAGGTTTTTGAGGAATTATCATGTCTTCACAAAAAGATATATACGATGATATAACATCAGTAGCTTCACCCACACTGGCACATGATTCAAGCAATACAGTCCATTCTGTGCATTCATTACAACCTTTCAGTTCATCCACACTCTCAGGCGTCCACACTTTCACACTCTTCTTGATAACTGGTTCCGTCCGGTTTAGAAGGTTAATGGTATTGTGGTCTCAAGTACCGTTAGGTGGGAGAAGAACTGACCTGTACGTACGGGGAATTTTCCATAGCAGAGATCAAGAATCTGGTTGTTACGTGTTGCACAAGTGACATACTGTTTAAAAAAAAAGAGTAAATATGGACTTAAATTACAATGATTAAATCACCCAATATAAAACACGGAGCGTCAGGAGACAGAAATTGCAAGGAGCGGACAGTGTCAGTGATGTCAAAGGCCGCACGTGCAGCACAAGCGGAGAGTGGGATGTCGCACACGGTGACAAACAGCTGGCACAAAACTGGCGGGGCAGGTAGCGGGGTGGTAAGAACACTGACAACAGTTCGACATCAGGCGCGCACAGCTGTTTTCTGACTGTCACACTTGACCTGCTGCACCACTGTTCCCTCACGTTGTTTTGTACCCGAAATGTCACGATCCCTGTCTGTCCTGTCTTTTTTTCCTTCCTCTCTGTTTTTTCCCTTCTAACTTCTTTGTTTCCTTCTTTCGTTCTTTGTTTTTGTCTCTTCTCCCCCCCCCCCCCCACCACCCCCCACCCCTCTCCCTCTCTCTCTCTTAAACTATTCAATACTATTTTTCATAAAGGTGTTTATCCACAAGCCTGGTCAAAAGCTATCAAAATACCATCATAAAAGAAAGGAGATTCTGTAAATGCAGATAACTACAGGGGAGTATCATTGCTTAGCATCTTATCTAAATGTCATTCTTCAATATTGAACACAAGATTATATTCGTGGTTAGAAACTTACACAAACTGATATCGGAGAAACTAGAACCAGGCAGGATTTAGAACGAAATATTCTACAGATGATCAAATTTTTAGTCTCAATGTAATTATACAGAAATGCATGAGTAAGAAGGGCAGAAAACTATATGTTGCATTCGTAGATTTTAAAATAGCGTTCGATTCAGTCACGTATTTATGATGCGTTTATCATTGTGCCCTTTGACAGGTTTTTGCTCATCTATGGCCTTACACTGTGTGTGTGTGTGTGTGTGTGTGTGTGTGTGTGTGTGCGTGCGTGCGTGCGTGTGTGTGTTGTATACTTATGTATGCAGGGGCGTTTGATTTAAAGCGTGCTTTTCAATGTCAACAATGCCTAAGCACTCAGGATGCACAGGAATAAACCTTTGTTTTGTCCCCTTCCCGAACCCAGTCCTCCTTTTATATCGTGGCCCAAGGCCGATGTACATTAAAACATTTCTGAGATCTGAGTTCTCTCTCTCTCTCTTTTTGCCATGCATTCAGCACAGCTGATGACTACCAAGTTCTACCGGGCATTGTTGAGGTGAACCTCACATTGTGTGCACGGGATCAATAAAGAAATAACGTTTCCCCAGGGCACCACACGTTTCTGGTGATCGATACACCACAGATTTAGGATTGGTACATCCACAGGCTGTCAAGATACTTATCGTCAGTAAGTGACTAGTCACCAGCCATGTCAGGCACGAACTGACAGAGCTGTGAAGACAGTCACTGGTCACCAGACAAGCCAGGCATGAACTGACAGAGCTGTGAAGACAGTGACTGGTCACCAGACAAGCCAGGCATGAACTGACAGAGCTGTGAAGACAGTCACTGGTCAACAGACAAGCCAGGCATGAACTGACGGAGCTGTGAAGACAGTGAGTGGTCATCAGCCAAGCAGGGCATAAACTGATGGAGCTGTGATGTAAAGGACTGGTCACCAGCAAAGCTAAACACGAACTGACGACCCAGTAGCTGGCTCACACGCTCAGTCGCAATTTTTATGCGGCGCCTTCTGAAAGGGTAAACTCAACCCACCTCCGTGGATTATATATCCATAGCAAAGTTCTCACTTCTAAAGCTGGCTAACTTCACTACCCCCTTCACCCAAATATACAGCTCTGCACCATCGAACTGTGCTCTTACCCACACGTTCACAGACACTTGAGACACTTTTCTTTCTTATAATCCATATCTGTGGTAAAAGTCCCCAAGCCCCTAAGCCTGCAGACCTACTGGCATACTGTCGCCTTTTCACTGCAAATATGATTTTCCACTGTCCAAATGTTATTGTACCCTATCGCACTGTGCTATCATTCCTTCGTCACACTTGAGATGCTTATCCTTCCCCACTCAATATCTATGGCAAGACCCAAAGCCTACTGACCTACTGACATCCTTTCCCATTTACAATGACAGCACACGTTCACGCTATGTTCTCATCCATGAGAACCTAGTCACGAAGTAAGCAGACTGAATAAATTGTCTGAAGTCTTAGGATTCAATGCATATGGACACATGCGCTTGCTCGATCTGTCAGGCTTTCATTAAACCTATCCTTCTGCCCACCCTCCATCCCCACTCCAGGGTGGTAGGGGAACTGTATGGTGGAACGTCACACCACAAGCTTCCATGGTGGTAGGGGCACTGCACAGTGGAACGCCGGACCATAAGCCTCCATCTCTCACGGTTGTGTGCTAATCACTGGCACTAGCAAAGTAAGCGTTCTATTCGGTTGTTTCTTTCCTTTTTTTTTCTTTTTTTCCCTATTATTTTCTCAACTTACCTTGGAAACAGTTTTATGGCATGTAGGGAATGAAAACCCAAATCAATTACAGATCTTCATTCAGAACCAGTTTTCTATAATGATAAATGATTGGAAATAGTACGATAATACATGGACCCTGGATTAACAAAGCCGTTTACTGTGTTCGCACTTTCTTTAATAATTAATAATGGTATTTATATAGCGCTGAATCTTGTGAAGAGACAAATCAAAGCGCTTTCGCACCAGTCATTCACACGCATGCAAAACTCTAAAACTGTAGAAACTAAAGACAAGGAAGAGGCAGACAAGGGAGGCTATTTTGGGAAGAGGTGGGTTTTAAGGCCAGACTTGAAAGAGCTGAGTGTGGAGACTTGACGAAGCGAAAGAGGAAGTTCATTCCAACTGCAAGGTCCAGAGACAGAGAAAGAACGGCGGCCAACAGTCGAGTGTTTGAATCTGGGTATGCGTAAACAGAGTAGATCCGAAGCCGATCGTAGTGAGCGAGATGGAGTGCAGAGGTGAAAGCAGTCGCAGAGATAGGAAGGGGCAGTTTTGTGAATACATCTATAACATAGAGTGCTGATCTTGTACTTTATTCGGTGTGAGACAGGGAGCCAGTGGAGATGTTGCAAAAGAGGAGTGATGTGCTCAGATCTTTTCTTTCTGAGGACGAGTCGGGCAGCAGAGTTTTGTATGCGCTGAAGGGACTGAATGGATGAAGCAGACAAACCAGACAATAGAGAGTTACAGTAGTCAAGGCGAGAGAGAATGAGAGAAACGACAAGTCTAGATGTTGCGTCAGTGGACAGATATTTCCGGACGGCACTGATGCGCCGCAGTTGACAGTAGCAGGACTGACATGTCTGACTGATAAATTTTTGCATGGACAGTGTATTGTCAAGGACAACACCGAGGTTCCTGGCTGACCTGGAAAGAGGGATGGATGTACTGCCAAGTTTGATTGTGTCAATTGTGATGGAAGACAGTTTTTGTTTAGTTCCTAAGATCATTGCTTCAGTTTTGTCCGCGTTCAATTGTAACTTATTTCGAGTCATCCAGTTTTAAATGTCCAGGAAGCAGTTGGATGTTTCTTGCAAGAGCGACAACAATGAATAACAATTGATTCTTCTATGGAAAATAACACGTCTCTCAGTCCCTATGTGTGTGTGTGTGTGTGTGTGTGTGTGTGTGTGTGTGTGTGTGTGTGTGTGTGTGTGCGTGTGTGTGATGGTGGGGGTGTGCTTGAGAGTGTGTGCATGCATGTGTATTTGGTCACCAGAAATCTCATGAGTTCGTTCGCCTAAGTTAGAACCTTTTGTCCATGACAGTGAAGGGCATGGAGAGGTAAAACATGCACTCACTTCACACCGGTCAGTAATGCTTGTGCACAACCCCGTGGTAAACATTCCCAAAACGTCCTCGAACGGACAGCACAAATGATCTGTATCTGTCACACAGATCTGAATTGACAACGATTAGGTGCAGGGATAAAAACCTGAACTCCTCTCGATACTGGCAAATGGCCAGGACGAACTGCATTGCGCCACAATTCCAACGAACGCGTTTTTTTTCACACCACACTGCATGGTCAGGGAAGCTCGCCAGTAGAAGATCGCTTGGTGGCCGACAGGGAGTAAAATTGACATGGATAAATCTAGAACATCATTATCCACTAGTGGGGATTTTTTTAAATTTTATTTTATTTTATTTTTTATTTTTTTGTCCTGCACAATACAACGGGGCTGGTAATGGTGAAATTAGTATGACGACCTTGTGTATCTGCAAACATGTGAACCTTCACATATGCTCTCTCTCTCTCTCTCTCTTCGTGTGTGTGGGAGTGAGTGAAAGACAGTGCATGTGTATGCTCGTGTGTGGCATAAAAATAGATACAAGTTAAGAATCAAAGTGATACCCCATTGTGGTGGAGTAATCAAAAAGGGGGAGGTTGGAGGGGCACAGAGGATTTGGGGTGGGGTGGGGGGGGGGCGCAGAATAGGGAGCCGAGGTTGTTGGGGGTTACTTTAACCTGCTATTACAGGAGGGGGAGAAATAGAGGGTAGGGGTGTGTGTGTGTGGGAGGGGGGGGGTGAAGAAACACAGGGATGGTGGCGGAAAAGGTAAAGTGGGCGAAAAAAAGGGGGAGGTGGTTGTGATAGGGTGGAGAAAGATACATGATACACACACGGATCTCCCACCTGGACAGACGTCCAAGACTCATCCCCTCGAGCAATGCAACCTCCACTGAACCGTGAATGAATCCCGGAACAAGTGGACATAAAGAGCGTCTGCCAACTGCTCGTTCAATCCCACTCCTACAACCCGCTTTTTGTGACACTTGCTTCACGTGCTCAACGGTGGATAAGTTCTGTGGAACCCAGCTTTCCCAGACAACCAGTGATGACGGTGTTGCTCTGACCAATGTGTCAGTGTTGGGCTCATCGAGCTGTCAGCAAGACACATCACAGTGGGTAGTACTAACCAACCTAAGCAGGCCCTCGCAGCAGGTTCAAGAACGCCCTCTACTTGGAGTGGACCCCACAAAAGGACACCGTGCAGAGGGTGTGGTGTTTAGGGTCTCCACAGAGGGGGGTTCTCTTTGCCACGAGGTCAACAGAAGACCCCTGATTTCTGTCACACTGGTTTCAGACGCGAAAGCTTTGGCAGCAAAATTTTTTTGACCCACTTCTGTTTGTGATGCTGCATTGTACACAACAATGCTGCACAAAAAAGTACAGCTCACCAGATGCGTGTTTTCTAAAAAGAAAAAAACAAACAAACAACAACCAAAAACATCAAAGAATAAGGCAAGTGAATAGTAACTGCTTACGCTATAATGCTTTTCAACTGAATAAAACGAGTTTTAAAAAGTAAAGCTCACCTTGATAATCAACTCCATCTCGCCCTTCTCGATGGTCCCGTTACCATCTATGTCATACATGTTGAAAGCCCACTTCAACTTGTCTTCAGGGTTACCCTGGTTTGGGTGGAATTTGTGCAACAAAACGTTTAATAGTTTGAATAAGACAGTGGGGGAAGGGGGATAGCCTAGTGGTGGTAATGCGCTCGGCTAGTGGCCACGGGTTTAATTCTCATTCATACACAGGCCGAGATTTTTATCATCCCATCCACTAGACCCCGAGTCGAGGTGCCCAAAAAACTATTCACGGGGTTGAGGGAGGAGAAGAATGAATGACATAGATACTTATATAGCGCCTATCCTTGGTCGAACGCCAAGCTCTAAGCGCTTCACAAACACAGGATCATAATTATGCACAACAGGCTGTCTACCTGGGTAAAGCCGATTGACGGCTGCCTTTGGGTGCTCATCATTCGTTTCCTGTGCCATTCAATCAGGTTTCAGTCACGCACACAGACACACTCAGACAGACATGTAACATTTTACGTGTATGACCATTTTGTTTATATAACCCGCCATGTAGGCAGTCATATTCCGTTTTCGGGGATGTGCATGCTGGGTATGCTCTTGTTTCCATAACCCACCGAACGCTGACATGGATTACAGGATCTTTACCGTGCATATTTGATCTTCTGCGTGCCTATACACAGAAACGGGGTTAGGGGGTTCAGGCACTGGTAGGTCTGCACATATGTTGACCTGGGAGATCGGCACAGTCGCCGTTACCGAGATTCGAACCAGGGACCCTCACATTGAAAGTCCAACGTTATAAGCACTCGGCTATTGCGCCCGATGAGATAAACCGAGGTGCCCAAATAAATATTTACAGAGGAAGACTCAATACATCACATAATCAATATACATCACTCAATGAATACACACCACAACACATTAATAACTACAAATATACAGTTAAGTTTTCTATAAATCACGACCCTGTTAGAACGAAGGAACAGACTGTACTGCAGATTTCACAACAAAAAAAAATGATGGTACACTTTATTAAAGCATATCTGTTTGCATGAAATGTCAAAAAGTCGAGAGATGATTCAAATTCTGAAGGCTGCATACGGTCAACACACGGACGTCTGTCTCGGGCACTTTAGCACCATGTACAGCTTGAAAAAACTGCGTTTGAAAACTCGATGTTTCAGCCTAGAACTGACAGTTATTCAGTTGTAAAAAAAAAACGCAACTGTGTTGTTGTTTTTAATTGTAAATTAAAAAGAAAAAAAAAGAAAAAAAAAAGATGAGCAAGTGCAAGAATGCATCTGGTTTATGGGTGGCACTCATTACATTGGCTTCATACACCACTTTTTCTCTCTCTTTTTTTTTTTGCCGAAAAATCAACAGTAATTTCACCATGCCCCCGAAAAATAAGAAAACACTTTCGCAAGGCTTCAACATTGTCGTTAACATCTTTTGTAAACCTTGTGATAATGATATCAATTCCGGACCACCACCACCATTACCACCGCCACCCACCTGCAACTGCCTTCCCCTCCCTCCACAACATGCCCCCCCCCCACACCCCCCACACCCCCCCCCCCCCGCCCGCACCCTCCCTACACTTGGTGGACCCACCTTGTTGGAGGTGATGTTGATGGCCAGCAGGAACTCCTTGAACTCGATGGAACCGCTGCCGTCCTTGTCGAAGGAGCGGAAGACGTGCCGGCAAAACTGGTCCGGCTTGCCTTCAGGGAAGAACTGACAGTACACCTCCATGAACTTCTGCTCGGTCAGCTGCCCGTCTGGACAGTCTTTCTGTCGGTGGGGTTAGGGGTGGGAGTGGGAGTGGGAGTGGGAGGTGGGGGTGGGGGTGGTGGTGGGTGAGGGGGTAAGGGGGTGGTGGGTGGCGGGGCAGACAGATGAAAGATGTATAAAAATATAAATTAAAAAAAAAAGAAAGAAAAAAAGTGACAAACTAAATCAGTGTGTGAAAAGTGATAACCAGTATGTAAAGAAGTGAAAAATGATGATTAGTGTAAAGAAGTGAAAAAGTGATAGTATATAAAGAAATGAAAAACGACAACTCAACCAGTATTATAAAGAAGTGCAAAGTGATAACTCAGTATGTAAAGAAGTGAAAAGTGTTCAACAGTGTATGAAGAAGTGAAAAGTGACAATCAGTATGCAAAGATGCGAACAGTGACAACTAACTCAGTATGTAAAGAAGTGAAAAGTGTTAATGAGTATATATAGGTGAAAAATGACCACTGAATCAGTATATAAAGTGAAATGACCACTCAGTCAGTATATAAAGAAATGAAAAGCGACAACTCAACAAGTATATAAAGATGTGAACAGTGGTAATCAGTATATAAAGAAATGAAAAGTGACAACTCAACAAGCATATAAAGATGTGAACGGTGGTAATCAGTATATAAAGAAATGAAAAGCGACAACTCAGTCAGTA